>NW_008340140.1:698395-767656 GCF_000622305.1 Nannospalax galili | reverse complement strand
GGGGTTTTTTTTTTTTTTTTTTTTTTTTTTTTTTTGGTTTGAGCTTGCATGGGACTTACGCTGCTGTCACTATTGCTGTGAGTTCATATGAGTAGCTGACCAGCTGTCTGGAAGACTCTGTTTCCTTATGGTCATACAACTCCTCTGGCTCTTAAAATCTTTCCACCTCTTCTGCAATGATCCCTGAGCCTTGGGAGGCAGAGGTTTGAAACAGGTGTCCTATTCAGGGATGAGCACTCTGCAGCCTCTTGTTCTCTGCACACTGGCTAATTGTGGGTCTCTGTGTTAATCACCATCTGCTGCAAAGGAAACTTCTCATGTGAGACTTGAGAGATGCATTCATCCTAAGTGCAGAGGTTGCATTGAAGATGTGTCACTTCAGGTTAAGCATCTCACAGACACTTCTTTTCTATGTTTGACCAGTTCTGGAACTCTGTAATAGTCTCCATCTGCTGCAAAAGAAGCTTTATATTCTTTGTCTACATAACTCCATTACTATATACTACATCCCTGTTTAAAGACGAGACGGTCCTGCTCTTTATTCATCTTTTTCTTTTATGTGATGGATTATTTCCTCCATGTAATGATAATTTTTCTGGCTTGTTCTGTAATTATATTAAGCAAGATTTACCTATAAACATAGAAGGTTTATTTTATTGCCTTTTGCTTCTATTTTCAATTACTGGGGAACAAGAAAAACCATGTCTCCACTGACTTGGTTTATTTTCCTGTTGCTGGGATGAAATGTGCTGACAAAAGCAATATAAGGAAGAAAGGGTTTGTTTGACTGAGAGTTTCCTGTTTCAGTCAGTCACTGTGGGTTACAGTAGTGGGTCCTTGGAGCAATTAATCTTGTCTTATCTATAGTTGAGAACAGAGAGCAAAGAATTAATACGTGCTTACTAGTGCTTGTCTGGTTTTCTGCACTCTTAAATGATCCATGATCTTCTGCGTGGGGACAGGGCTACCCACAGTGGACCAGCATTTCCACACCAACTAAGAAGATCAAAACAATGTCCCACAGACATTCCCCTGGGCCAACCTAATCTAGAAAATCCATTACTGAGATCTAGTTGAAAATTTAAGCTGACCAACAGTGAGATTGCCATGAGACCTCACTGTTTTAACAAATTCCAGGAACTTAGAAAACAATGGTAAAAAGACATGGCAGAATAAGTCAGACAAGAGACCCAGTCCCTGTCTGGCTTTCATGACATAATTCACTGGATCTTATCAGACTCAGTTCAGCCTACTTGGAACAATTTGAAATACAAAGGGACCTTCTTTTGGTTGTCACAGAGGCTGGAAGATGAGTTATATCCCTGCTGTAGTTCAAAACTAAATATGTTCTTGTCTTGTATTATTTAGTATGTTGGGTGTGTGTGCAAGTGAGTGTGTGTGTGTGATGTGTATGTGTAGGAATGTATGTGTATTGGTGGATGTGTTTGCATGTGGTAGGAAAGATATATGTGCATGTGTATGTACATGCCTGTGGAGCACAGAGATCAGTATTGTTCCTTAGGAGCTGTCCATTTTATTTCATGAGATAGTCTGTCACTGAGAGTTGCAGTTCACGGATTAAGCTAAACTAACTGGCCACAAGTGCCCCCTCAGAGTTAGGATTACAAATGCATGCCACAATCCCTAGCCTTATCAGGGTACTGGTGACCAAACTCCAGTCCTCAGACATACCCAGCAAGCAGACACCACCTTTACCTACTGAACTACCTCTCCAGCCTCTCCTGCATTATTTAAAAAAAAATATTTTATTTATTATTTTTATTTTTTATGTGTATGAGTGTATTGCCTGCATGAATGTGAGTTCACCCCTGTCATGCAATGCTGCAGAGGTCAGAAGAGGGCTTTGGATTCTCCTAGAACTGGAGTTAAGGATAATTCATAGCTGCCATGTGGGTGCTGGGAATTAAACCCAGGTCCTCTGCAAGAGCAGTCAGTGCTCTTAACCACTGAGCCATCTCTCCAGCCCCTGTATTCTTAATGACTTTGAGTGACCCATAGATATCCATCCAGATAACAAATTCTTTCAAAAATCATTTGCTCCTAGAACCCCAGTATGTGTCATGTACACACACGGAGTATCTTCTGCAGTTTTCAATACCTAGTTTTCCAGGTCCTGCATCTGTGGAGTGCATTGACAGATATGTTGACTCTGGCTTTAAATTTTCATTTATCACTTTAGAAAATCCCAACCAGTATAGCACACCTGTGTTAGTCTGCCTCAGAATTGCATAGATGTGTATAATTAGGTCTTATGGTTTGAATAAAAAACATACACAACAGGCTTATGTTTTGACCACCTGGTCCCCAGCTGGTGGTGCTATTTTAGAAAGCTGTAAAACCTTAGGTGGTGAGGCCTAGCTGGTTAAAAAGTTACAAGGAGGGGACCTTGAAGGCCATAGTGCAGCCCCTGGATGTGGCCTTGCTCTGTTTCCTGGTTTTCTAAGATGTGAGCAGCCTCTGTCCCTCATTCCCATTATCATGACCTGAGCTATCCACCATGCCTTCCCCACCATGGTGTATGGAATCCCTTTGAAACAGTGAGCCAAAATAAATCTTCTGTTAAGTTGTTTCTGTCAAGTGTTTGGAAGCAGCAAAGCAAAAGAAAGTACTAGAATGGTCAGTCCTGTGCTTAAATGCAAGCATTTGACTATCATGGTATGTCTTCTAGCTTGACCAGTTCTAAATGTTCCTGTATTTAATTTTACATTAATTTGTTACAAATGTCAATAATGTCCCCTTATTTTGTCTTTAAATCATTATCAAGACATATATTTTTGAAGTGTTCTATTAATAAGTTATACTATCCATGAATTCCACATCATGAGAGGAGAAAAATAAAAAATATTTGCTCTGAAGATCAACATTATTTGGATAGAATTAAGAACCATCAGCGTAGTAAAAATCAATAGAAAATATCAATGAAATTCATAGCAGTCCATGTCCTTTCATGTTTTTTTCCCTAATAACCCCTGAAAACCTGAACTATGGTTAAAACTCCGGTGGCTGGGAGATGACTCAGTCTATAAAGAGCTTACTGCACATCACACTGACATGAGTTTGAGTCTCAACACCCACATACAAAAATCTGGGTGCAGTGGCCTATGTGTGTAATCTCCATGCTGGGAAGGTGGAGACAGGCAAATCTCTGGGGCTGGCTGGTCAGACAGCCTTGCCTAATCAAGTAACTCTAAGCTAATGCGAGACCCTGTGTCAGAAACGAACAAAAAAAAACCAGTGACAATATGGACAACCCCCAGGGAACAACACTGAACGTTGATACCTGAGCTCCACACGGTTTTGCATATTTGGAATATACAGATGCTTCTTGTGGTTGTCACAGAAACATGGAAAAAAAAGAAAAATCCAGGATACTTGTGAGTTCCTCTTGGCTTGGACAAGAAAAATATTTTAAGGACTGTATCATGTGGCTGGATGTGTCAGAGAGGCATCAGTATATACAAGCTCATTAAGCAGGTGCTAAGGATAAGGTATCGTTCTAAGTACTAGACCAAGAAGAGCCTTCAAAGGTCTCAATACAAACCAGGTCAATGGGATAGTAGTCCCCTGACATTTCAAACTGGAGAGAGAGAGGGGGGGGGGAATAGATAGATGATAGATAGATAGATAGATGATAGATAGATGATAGATAGATAGATAGATAGATAGATAGATAGGGGAGATGACCGATAGATAGATAGATAGATAGATAGATAGATAGATAGATAGATGGATGATAGATCGATGATAGACAGAGACAGATATTGTAGTAGTGTCCAGCATGTAAATCATTACCAGATTGCAAATCCAAAGTCTTATAAAAGTTTTAAGACATTGGAGATTATTTGGAAAATTATGGACAACTCTCAAACTTTTGTTTGGCAGACTTTGCAAGCTAAAAGTGGAGTCTTTATGGCCCTGATCTCTTAGTTGGTACACAACCTTATCTTTGAAATCAATGGGAATTCTACTGATTAAGGGAGAGAAGTGCATGCTTCCAATAGTAATGTGTATGATGCCAGTTCCTGCTTGTCACAGAAGGGCTCCGTGCCACAGCGTCTGACTACAAAGTCAGGCATCCAGAGGCAGTGAACAGGTTCCTTCTTCCCCTTCTAATGTGTAACTGATGAGGCAATGAAAATGAAAATGGAAAAAACTGTATAAATGCAAGATTTAGACACACGGCCTTCCAATATCACATTGCCATTGGTACCCAACTTTTATCTACAAATAAGCAAGATCAAGTACCTAATAGAAACATCCAGCTTTGGGAACATACTAGGATTCTTGGTGACTTCATAAATCAGAGCTGATAAGACCCACATTCCTTCCTTTCATGAGCCTTTCCCAAAGAAACATTTTTAATACAAAGCACAATTTTCTCTTCAAGTTCCCCTGTCAATTCTAGTTCTGTGAATAGGAAATCTCAGGGATGATCACCCAAAGATGGAAGGATTTTGGATGATCCTACATGCTGGGGACTACAGACACATGATGATCACTAACCAAGAGATATACAAGCAAACAATCTCTGGGAGAAATAAACTGTTGCCCTGATGCTGCCCTATTTTCTCTTCTGGGTAGAAAGAGATATAAGCATGTGGATAGAGATATGGTTTCAGGTAGATTAGTTACCTCTTAAATGTTTCTGTTTATATTAAAGTCTGTATCTTAAATGTTTCTGTCTATATTAAAGTCTGTATTAGAAATCACCTTGCTATCCAGGGATGCTGACACATGCCTGTAATCCCAGAACTCAGGAGATAGATGCAAGAGGATCAAGAGTTCATAGGCATCCTCAGCTACATAGTGGGTTCCAGGCCAGCCTAGGCTACATGAATCCCCATCTTCACCCTCAACCCCCACCCAAGATAAGAAAGAAGAGACATCATCTTGCTATATATTCAATTGATACCAGACCCTGGGAGATTAGTTAGCTTTCCTAATACAAGGCACTAGAAATATTTAGCATTACCTAGAACTTTAGAATAATATAATCAGTTCACCCTATTTGGCTCTGCTTAATTTATAACCAGAGCTGAGACAGTGTATGATTTTAATTAATAAAACGACTCTATTTCAGGGCCCAAATAAAAATGCAGAGAGGCTTATCCAGAAAGGCAAATATTTCATTGCCAACTGGACATTTCTTTATGTTTTATGGTGTAAAAAATTGAAAAAGCACCTTTACCAAAATGAAGAAAACATCTAATTTTATAAAAATATTTTATTACTATATTTTAAATTCAAGCTAAGCATTTGTGTGGTATAAAATAAAACCCAGTCAAATATCACCATTCTGAAGTCATTGAAGTCTAGGTAAATTACAAAACAATTTCAATGTCATTCAATTTCAGTGCTTTCAAATACCTTAATAAACAGATAAGGTGCTCCCTGGCAAAACTCCCTCATACAGCATCACTGACTGTCTTTGAGAAGAAGGTAGACTGAATGCAGTCTAGCCAAGGTCAGAGCATTATGAGCTCCAGATTAAAGAGTTATAACCACGTCAGCTTTTACTATGCATTTAAAAGTTCCCATAACTTTAAGTAAGGCTCATAGGGAAAAAAATCAATGTTTATTATGCTCTTCCTTCAAATACATTTAACTAAATTGCAAACCTTCAATTTCTGCTTTCTTGATATGTTTAATTATAATCTAGACTTTGGTGTATTTTGTGGTTCATATCAACACATTTATAATATTTCAGTTTTCCTGACCTGTATTAAATTTCTCCTTTATAGGTATGAAAGGGGTGTTAGATATTAGAGCTATTTAAATTTTTATATACTTTGTATGACTAGAATAAATTTGCCAAATTTGGGCCCCCATTTGCTAAGCAGTAGCAGGTAGAACTGTAGTGTGAACTACACTGGGGAATCATTTGATTAACTAGTTAGTTGTACATGGAAGGTAATCCTCAGTGCATCCCCTCTGTGTTTTCTGAGTAATTTGTCTGCAGTGGAGGAAGCTGACTGGTCATACTTCTCTTCCATGCAGCTTCTATTAGAAATATGATGCTGGTAAAAGCCCAGCAAACACCTATAAATCCTGGAAATATTTTCCGTGTCTGTGAAGATGGACTGATTCTCCCCAGACAAGCTTTAGAAAATAATGTATTGATTTTTGATGAGAATTTATTGTTCATTGCAATCAACTGTGCTTATACTGTGGCTCTAAATTATGGTTCTTCTCTTTTTTCTTCCTGAGCTCCAGGAATATGAAATTGAGAAAATTTCAAAGACATCACTCTCAAACCATCTAGAATTTAGATGAAGTTATTTTCAGTCATAAAATTTCTAGTCACCCTGGCTGTTTTCAGTAGTCACTTTAAGTGACACAGCATAAACTAAATGTTAAAAATTAAACCAAAGTATCTCCTGTCCCTTCAAAGCAAACCATTAGTCACTACAGTCCCTAAAATCTACCCTTCCTAGAACACTGGATAAAAGGGTCATTCAAGTGGGAGTTTGAATGACAACATAAATGTGTCATAAATGGCGTGTATTAGGGTTCTCTAGAGAAACAGCAGTGATATAATAAATATATAATGAAGAGGGGGTATTAGATTGGCTTACACAATATAGTCTGGGTAGTCCCGTGGCTGCCTTTGCACTGGAAAGACTGAGATCCAGTTGCTCCACAGTCCCCAAGTCTGGATGCCTCAGAAGTCCCAACCTGGCACTGAAGGCCTGGAGGGTTTCTGGGGAGCCACTCGTCCTCAGTCCACATTGGAAGGCTGAAGAAAGTAGGTTCCAATGTCAGCAAAATCAGAAAACGGCCACAGTAGTGGCAACAGCAACAGGACACCAGCAGGGTAGGTGAGCCTGTCACTCGGGAGGCAAACAGGTAGAAGAAGAGCTTTCCTTTCTCAGATCTCCTCCCATAGAATGGGTCTGCCCCTTCAATTAAACTAATCCAGAAAATCCCTCACAGGTGTGCCCAACGGTCTGCCTATTATTTGATTGCAGATCCAGTCACATCGACAACCACGGTTAATCATTACATCATGTGAACTTGCTTTCACTCCTCATTGAGAAAAAGAGGTGGGGTGGGAGAGGCTGGAGAGATGGTTCAGTCAGTGAAGTGCTTGACTTGCAAGCACAAGGACCTGAGCTCAATCGCCAGAAGACAAATTGAAAACCATGGATGGTGAAACAGTGTTATGCCAGCGCTGGGGAGGTGGACATAGGTAGATCTCTCAGACTAGCTGGTCAACCAGTCTAAGCTATCTGGAGCACTCCAGGATAGTGAGAGACTTTGTCTCAATAAAATGAAGGTGGACCGTGCCAGAGGAATGACATCCAAGGTTGTCCCCACATGGCCTTGAATGCATATTCACACCTGTGTACATGTGACACACATCTTTATATAGCTTTGCATTGTTCTCTCAGTCAAAAAGACTCATTTCTGAGCTCTACTGTCTACCAATTTGTGTAGACACACTCCATTTCTTGTTTTAGGTTGATCCTCCTAGAAGCAGACACTGGGTGTGATGGTTAACATTAATTGTTAACTTGACACACCCTAGAACCACTTGGGAAGAGAGTCTCAGTGAGGGAGTGGATTGGCCTTTGGGAATGTCTGTGGAGGATTGTCTTAATAATTAAGTTAATTGATGAGGAAAGACCAGACCACTGTGGGCAGCAACATTCCTTAGGTAAAGGATCCAGAACTGTAAAAGTGTATAGTAAGCAAACTTGCAAACACACAAGTAACAGGAATGCATTCACTTCTCCATGCTCTTGAATGTGGATGTGATGTGACTGCTTGAAGTTCCTACCTGGACTTCTCCACAATGAGAATAAATCTAGATAAATCCCCTTACTCCTATATATTGCTTTGGTCGGTGTATTTTATTTCAGTAACTGAATGAAACTAAAATATGGGTGAATGAGGCAGGGAGTAGCTGATATGCAAAGAAAAATACTGAAACAGATGATCACATTCTTCTTTGGACCTAGAGCTGGAATCCTGGGCTAACATACTTCAGAGCATCTGTCCCTCTATTACATAGAACCTGTGGATAGAAACAGCAAAGATCTGACCAGAATTTTGAAGGAAAAAAAAAAAACTTGACCCCAGATAGTCTCCGAGTTCCTGGATCAGACCACCCTGAAACCCAGATTTAATCTGGCATATTTCATTATACAGACCAACAACCAGATTTTTATTTTTTTTCCTGAAGTCAGTGTAAATGGGACTTCCATTCCTGGTAATCAGAAGTTCTATCTTCTAGAGATATTAAATTAGCTTTCTGAAAATGCCAGTGTTTACATGTAAATACCAAAATTTAAGCCATAAAGTTACCAAAGCAGATTACAATGATTCCTCTTTCTTCTAGATATAGAGGGGCCATTGAAACTTCTGTGATCCCAGGCACATTGAAAATTCTGCCTATGGCCTCAAGGTTCTCAACAACTATAGCTATTATATGTCCCCTTACTCATTAAGGAGAGTTTACATGTCCCTTTCCTGACTATGGAAAGTTAATCATGTATTTGTGTGTGTGTGTGTGTCTATATATACAATGAGTTTTTTGCAATAAAAAAAATCAGAGCACTCTATCAGAGATAAAATTAGGTATAAATTTTATCATAATGCCCAGTGATATTTGGCTAAATCTGATATTTTTTTTCCTGGGAATTATAATGTAATTATGTGCTACTTGAAAAATGCATATGATTTTGCTTCTTAAAGTAAGCAACAAATACAACCTTGCTACTCAGTACCAGTTATTAATTATTGGTTGCAGGTCTCAAAATGACTTCAATAGAATATCATCTCTCAGGACACTGAGAACTGCTCACTTAGAGACTGTAGGAGAGAAATTAAAGGTCCTCCCCCAAGTTTCAAAAGCAATTTCTGAAAGAAATCAAATCAGAGCCATCCATCACTCCTCATCCCAAGCACTTATTGAAGACTAACTTGTGTGCTAAACTAGCAAAATTCAAAATTCTTCCTGAAACCCACTCATACTAATGGTATTATATTTCTATCCAGAAAATATTAGCCCAATATAATGACATCATCCTCTCCTATTACAGTCTGTTTTCACTGACTGGGGAATTCCTTCATGACAGCACACTACCTCCTGAGAACAGAAACCTGTCATGTTCAACATTGTCTATAGACAACAGTTAGAAAGGTGCCTGGCAAATACAAGACACTTGTGAAGTAGTTATTGGGTGAATAAATGAATCTGATACCTGTCACATATTCTAAAAAAGTCAAAGGATAAATGTATAACCAGGTTATGCCATGTGATTCTTCATTTACAAGGAGGTTGAGAGTACTGAGGTTGGGGACTTTTCAAATGATGACTTTTTACTGGTAATCCTGAAAGTCTTTCAGTTTACACCCAGCTTCTCACAATGGAATATTCTCTTTCCACCACCGTTTCAGAAGTGCATGGTCTCCCCAGCCATCCCACACCTTACTCTGAGTATGCAGCCCATTCTACAACTCTCCTTTCTCTAACCTTTACAGGAGGAAAAGCTGCTTCTCCAAACATAAATTCAAATATTTCTCTTACTGTCAGACCCATGGACTCTTTAACTATTACTTATAATTCAAGGTGGCTTTAGCTAGCTAAATGCACTTAGATGAATACTTTGAAATATAATCATACCACATACTATTAAGAAACTTCTTATGAGAAAGATTTATAATGGAGGAACAATTCTCTATTATATTTAATTGTCATATCTAAGGATTGCTCTATTTTGGAGTGTTATTTTTTAAAGAATTTCATGCACTCTTGAAATGAGTATTCTTGTACTTTTTACAGTAATTATTTACTTGGGGTATGTTTTAGGTATGTAAATAATATGCCAGAGGACTAAAGTGTTTCAAAAATAATTTCTCCATTAGGGATCCATTAGACAACAGGATATCACTTGAGTTGAATGAGTAATGTAAAAGATATGAAGATAATGTAAAAAAATCAAGGTCTCATAGAGGTCAGTCTGCACAACTCAAGAATATTTCTTTGATAATGTTGTTGTTTCGAGAGCAAGGGATTTTCCTCTAGCCCTCCAAAAGGATAGTGGATCAAAGGCAATGGGATGTTGGCTAGGTGTTTGGGACATGTATTGACAAATGAAACCCATTTTCTGCCTCTGAATCTCCCTCTCCTCTGTTAAGTGAAAATATTCATTCTGGCTTTGAGCAGAGGTAGAGCTGGACATTTCCTGCTGAAGGCATAATTTTAATAAGGCGAGGATTCCAGCTAACAAGCATCATAGCTGTGGTACTGAGGGGAGAAACACAAGACAGACCTGTTTTATTTCCTGCCAGTTCCATCCCAATAGCCAGTGAGTAGAAGGCTTTTTCTTCCTGATGAGACTATGGAAAGCCAAGAGCACAATGAGAGCTCTGTGTGCCCATTCAAGACCTGGGGAGTAATAAAGCTTCATTCCATCTCCTTCTTTTGCTTAGAAAAATCAAATGATACCTTCCTTACCTCCTACACATGGCCACATAGCATATCCCCGGAGATGCCCGCAATGACACTGAAGCTGGTGTTAATGTCCCTAGGTTTATGCCTTAGAAAATGAGGGCAATTTCATCCCACTGCTCCCTTAGGGTTTCCAGAAATACCATCTTCATATGCATACTTGAAATCAGACACCACTGGCTTCAAGAGCACCATTCAGGACCAACCACAGAATGTGTAGGACTGAGAGTGAGTGAAAGTGAGGGGCTGTGACTCCAAAACCATTCAGAATCCCACATAACAGAGTAGATCTTCACACTCGAGTCCCCTCAAGGTGAAGGCCTGGGTAACTGCAGAAATCTCCACCTCAGAGAGATAAAGTATATTCTCATCTTCATAAGACATCAAGAAAAAACAGGTATGCGCATATGTGCATGTTTGTGTACTGGGAGTGTACATGTGGGTGCAGATGCATGTGCAAGTGTGTGTGCATGCCCGTGAGGGCCAGAGAACAACCTCAAGTGTCCTTCCTCAGGGTCTGCTCACCTTTGTGAGACAGGGTTTCTCACTTATCTGGAACTCACCAAGTAGACTAGGTTGGCTGGCCAAGGAGCCCCTGGGATGTGCCTGTCTCAGCCTTCCCAGGACTGGGATTACAAGTGCATGCTACTATGCCCCACTTTGTATGTGGATGCTAGGGCTCAAATTCAGGTCCTCGTGCACACAGAGCTTGAGCCTCTCCCCAGTCTGACAGTAAGAAAATTAAAAAAAAAAAAGTCTGAGGCAATTGAGAAACTTCATTCAGATTAAAGAATATGCTACAGATAATATTTTGAACGGTATGAATATGAAATTGCAAATAAGGAAGTATTTCTTATCTACAAACAGTAATAACAAATGGTTCAAACTACTTTGTGGTAACTGCCCTATGAACACGTGTCCCCCTGGGGATTAACTATGGGTATGAATTGGCACACCACAGCGAAGAGGTAACGGTGTCAAACATGGGGTCAACTTTGTGTTTACGCTTCTCTAAGATGACATCTGCTCCTGTGTATGTTTATGAAAGTAATTCCTCTACATTACATCAAAGACCTAGGACATCTTAAAAATTAATTTTAAGGCACTGGAGAGAGGGCTCAATGGTTAAGAGCACTGACTGCTCTTGTGGAAAACCTGGGTTTAAATCCCAGTACCCACACGGCAACTAACACCCAGCTACAACTCCAGCTCCGGGGGCCCAAATCCCTCTGGGGTCCTCAATGGGCACTGTATGACACCACGGCACTTACACACATGTAGGCATAACACTCATACACATAGTAAATAATAAATAATAAATAAATAAATAAATAAGTTTACAAAATGTTAAAACAAGCACAAAACTCTACATTAACAAAATTCATTAATATTTTCTACCAGGATTCTGTTAGATGATAAACAGATGATATATAGATACATAGATAGATGCATAGATAGATTGATAAATAGATAGATGATAGACGTTAACAAATCATTTTGTTAGATGTTATATCACATTGGGGCTGGAGAGATGGCTCAGCAGTTAGGAGCACTGGATGTTCTTGCAGAGGACCCAAGTTTGGTTCCCAACACCCACATGGCAACTAACAACCATCCCTAACTCCAGTTCTAGGGAATCTGAGGCTCTCTTCTGATCTTCACAGCTATTGCATGACATGGGTTCACTTACATACATGCAGACAAAACATTCATACAAATAAAATGAAAATAAATCAATCAAAAAATTTAAAGACTATTATAGCACTTCATCAATCAAGAATGCTTTTTCTCATTTATTTTTCACAGATTGTCATGTAGTGAACATATCTATATCTCTATGGCTAGTCTTAAAACAATAATTCTAATAGTTGTGTAGTATATTTCCTCATATAGAACTACTGTGGAATTGCCATTATTTGTTTAGTAATTTTCCTGTTTTTGGAAATCATTCTTCAAAGTATCATAAATCTCAAATGAAGTTTCTATTTAAATTTCTTCTGCACACCATAGATTATGTCTATGGACTAAATTCCTAGTCCACATTCTATGTGAAATGGCTATCACAAAGTTAAACTTTTGGGGTATATTTTTATTGAATTTTTGTGCATTTCATAGAATGTATCTTAACACCTTATTTATATTTTGACCCCTTCCCTATCTGCATGCCCCCCGCCGGCTTTCTAAATGCCTAAGATGCTGTTTCCCAAACTCAGCAAATGGCAATCCCTGGAGACAAACCATGAGTTCCTGAGTTCCCCATCTTTGCCCTGTTTTCCTGTCACCTCTAAGGAAGCTGATTGTTTCTTCTTACCCTCTTTTTAAACACAGAAGTAGAAAAGTCCAGGAGCACAATGGGTAAGGCACTGAACTCCCAAACACAGACATGTCACGGGAACACATCCTTCCTGTGGAAGACGTAGTAAGAAGAATAAACTGAAAACTTACCTTTGCTTACCACCCACCCCCAAGCACCCTTGTGAAGCAAGTGTCTGAACACATCACCAGACATGGCCTCTCTTTATATTCTGATGTACACGGTTCTTGATACCTTCTGAACCACTGCAGTCATATATATGCCCAGGGATGCATACTTTTTAACGTTTATTTACTTGGGGTGTGTGTGTGTGTGTGTGTGTGTGTGTGCATGCGCACTCACCACGTTGTGTGTGTGGAGGCCAGAGAACAATTTTCAGGAGTCAATTCTATCCTTCCAACGTGTAGTTCGTAGGCTGAACTCAGGTGGTCAGGCTTGGAGACAGGCGTCCATCCTGTTTTAGTTTGCTTTCTTTGCTGTGATAAAGCACATGACCAAAAGCAGTTTAAGGTTTATTTGGCTTACAGCTTACAATCCATCATTAAGGGAAGTCTGGGCAGGAACTCACTCAGGGCAGGAACCTGGAGGCAGGAACTGTCCTCTGACCTCCATGTGCACATACAAACATGTCCACAGGCACTTGAACACACATGTGCATCCATGTAAACACATGCACACACATAATGCTAGTGCACAGCTCATAGCCTCTGGCCTAAGAAGCTAAAGGCTTCAAAATTTCTTAACCTGTAAATTCATAGGATCTGATTTTTTGGTGCAACATCCAAGCCTTGAGTTTAGATTGGCTGGCCAGAGCTTCTAATCCTTCTTACTCAACGTGCAATTACACAACTCTTATGTCTTCCTCTAGCTCCCTGAAAATGTTGTAAGACCTTAAAACTTCTAATGTAATTTGAGTTCAAACACTTAGACTTATATTTTCAATGTCTTAACATCTGTTTCCCTCACACATAACTTGGCAGCATTTTTTTGGCCAACTATCTTCCAATTTTTTTCCCCAAAGCATTAGACTCCATCTTCAGAGACAGAATGCCATTTTCACACTCATAATTTGTTTACATAATACTTAATTAAGTTATATAATTATAATAGCAAGTAAAATCATCATTATGATACTTAAGCACAACAAAACCAGCAGGCAGTAAGAGCAGAAGTGGGCAGGACTAGAAAACGACTTACCTGTCAAGTGGATTTAGCATGGAGGGAGATGCAACCAGGATATTTACTGTTTTATGATGGAAATAGAGCATCAGTCTAGCAGGCTGGTTGAGTGGAAGTGAATTATTAGAGCTTCCACTATGCCTTCCACGTGCCAGTATTTTCCTCTAACTCCAAAGCAATGATGTCTCCATCCAATGGTCATCTCCAACCAATGATGTCTCCATCCAATGGTCATCTCCAACCAATGATGTCTCCATCCAGGGGTCATCTCCAACCAATGATATCTCCATCCAATGGTCATCTCCAACCAGTGACGGTCTCCATCCAATGATGCTGTCCAATCAATCACAAGTAATGATAGTCTCCATCCAATGATGGTTGCCAATCAATGACCATTTCTAATTAATGATGGCCACCAACCTATGATGCCCTCCAACCAATGATGTTCTTGAACCCCGAAGCAATGATGAACTCTCTCCATCCAGTGATGGTCTCCATTTGATAATGGTCTCCAACAAATGGCAGTCTCCTGCATTCAACAAATGTTTATTGGGGAACGCAAATGAGGTATTTCCTCCAGGAAGCCCCTTCTCAATGCCTCCCATGTCATAAGCATGATGAGATCCATGGAGACTTGAAGACACAGACATCAGTTTTCCAATAGCATTGCATAAAGTCGCAAACTCATTGTTTCATCTGGGCTCACCTAGAAAGACAGGAATAGTTTCCCACCTTGAGAACTCTGGCCTATGTTGAATTGGTTTCTAACACAATGCTTTCCCAAATAGATTTCCAAGGTCAGTTCTTCCTGAAGATGATTTTTGTGTTATGTAGTGACCTCAGAACTTTACCTGAAAGAGTGAAAATCCATTAAAATGGCTTTTGTATTGAAAAGATGCCAACATTTTGCAATTCAGCTCTTAAGCTATAGGTTAGATACTAGAAGAATTTCTGAACTGAATTTAGTATCAGACACACTCTAACATTTCCAGAAATTTATCAGTCACCTCTTGTCTCATCTGATCAATAAATTGCCATCTCATCTCCCCCCAATCTCTACTAAAAAAGAACACAGTGCTTGTATAATGCTGTTCTAAGAGGATTTATTACTAAATAATTGAACAGCATTGATCTTAAAATTGAATTACCAGACCCAGGACATTTTCTTTATGTTAACAAAGAGTGACTGATTCCTATTGAAAACCAGGATATTGGTATATGAAATACTTTGGGATTCCTTGCTTACCTTGAAGTAAAGAGTTTTTTATATTCATTGAAAACTAAGATATCCACCATTTGTGCTTTCTTAGTTTTTAAGTTGGGTTATTAATAATGGAGCTCAGACAAATGAGTAATTTTTTCTGCCTTCTGATGTTAGAGAGCCATCTTTCCTCTGAAGAAGGCATGCTATTTTTCCTAGTGGATTATGGATTAATGTCTTTAAAAATATTTGCAAAATTAATCTCCCTAGCTGCAAACACAGCCATTGTTGGTGAACATGCAATACAAGAAGAAACTGCTCTTTCCTGTGAAAAGGAGACACGTATTTATGGAGTTGTGAATAATGATTGAGATCCTACTGTGTACCAGATCTATCCTAACAGGTAAGGGCACAAAGCAGACAGGACCTCTGCCCTCATAGAACTGTCCTTTCAGGTCAGAAAACACACATTAAAAAAAAAGCACACATAACCACAGAGACCTTCGAACAGAGGCTATTTTAGCTAAGGTCCCCATTGTTGTGGTAAAACACAGACCCAGAGCTACCTGGGGAGGAAAGGGTTTACGTGGCTTACAGGTCACTGTCCAACATCAAGTTCAAAACAGGAAGCTGGAGGCAGGAACAGAAGCCAAAGCCACAGAGGATCACTGCTCACTGGCTTCCAGCCCGGCTCGCTCAGCTACCTTTCTTACACAGCCCAGGCCCACCTGCCCATAGATGGTACTACCTTCGACAGGCTGAACCCTCCCACATCAATTAGCAAGCCAGAAAATACCTCACAGACATGCCCACGTGGCACCTGATGGGTAAAATTCCTTAATGAGAGTCCCTCCTCCCAGGTCTCTCTATTTTGAGTTAAGCTGATAAAAACTAGCCAGAACAGAAGCACACAAGTGGAGACACCTGAAAATAACTTATTTATTTAGGACTTCAGTGAAATATCCTTGAACACCCTCCCTCTCAACAGTCCTATAAAAATTATGACCATAATCTTAGGAACTGGATGCATTTTAAAATGACATTCTACAGGAGCCTTTAAGCAGTTTTCTGGAAGGTGTGCATGCACATCTCACACATAAGAGCAAAGAGGTATTTCTTTCATTCTTATCCAGAGCAGGGCAACAACCAACTGCCATGGTCCATTGGCCAAATCCTGCTGTCACCTGTTTTGAAGTGGGTTAACAGCCAGGTATGGTTCCTATGGATTTGGGGGAGACTCAAAAGCTCTCAAAGAGCTGCATCATGGGAACAGCACAAAGCACACAGCTCAGTACCAAGAAAATATAGGACCCAATTTAAAAAGCGGGCTATGGAGCCAGGCCTAGTGGCATAGGAAATGAATCACTAGGCTACAGACCTGAGCAGGGAGTTCTCAGAAGAAGACATAAGGAAATGATAATAAGTACCTTTTAAAGTTTTTGATATCCTTAGCAATTAGGGACCTGTAAATCAAAGCTAATTTAATATTCCACCTAACTCTAGTCAGAGTGGCTATGAAGAGAACCTAGATGACATGAGATGCTGGCAAAGATGTGACGAAAGGGGACCCTCGTTCTCTGCTGGTGGGAGTGCAAACTGGTGCAGCCACTGCAGAAATCAGTGTGCAAAAATCTAAAAATATACCTACCATATGATCCAGCTGTACCTTGGCATAGATGCAAGGGCTTAATATTCTATGACAGAGATACTTGCTCAGCCATGTTTGTAGCTGCTCTTTTCACAATAGCTAGGAAATGAAAACAAACTAAATGTCCCTCAGTTGATGAGTGGATAATGAAAAGGTGATACATTTACACAATGGAGATCTACTCAGCTGTAAAGAAAAATTGGCAGGTACATGGATGGAACTAGAAACTGTTATACTAAATGAAGTAACGCAGGCTCAGAAAAGCAAGAGATGCATGTTTTTTCTCACATGTGGGTCCTAGCTCCATATCCCTAGATGTGAGCACATATCCTGTTATAGCTGCAGGAGCCAGGAAGATGGAAAGGAGCCAAGTGGCAGAAGGAGAAGGAGGATCATAAGAGGGGGGAGCAGGAAACAGGACATATCAGGGGGATGTGGAACACAGGGGTGTTTTAACTGGGGAGGGATGAGGGAGGGTTGTATAGGAGCACAGCAAGGAAAGGGAGATAAGTTATACCTAAGTGATATGAAAATCAAAAGGAAAACTTAGCATTTAATAAGCCTACTGAATAAATACACATATAATACATATGTGATTGCCTGTACAGCTAATGGCTATATAACAAAAATCACAGTGCCAGGAATGGGAAACGTCCATTTGAGTTGCTGGTCAGAGTAATCAGAGAGATTCCCAAATACTACAGTCCATTGCCCAAAATAATGCAATCTATTACCACAGCTTTTGATTGTCTCCCACTAAGTACATACGGCTGTAGAAGTCATAGACCCTAGAGACAAACCACTTCGGTCACCTCCCTAGACCAACCTACTTTCTTAATGTATTCGGAATACTTATTTATATATTTACATACAAGTATACCTCTTACCACTCAGCAAAGAAGCTTCATTTTGCAACAGATGGAGACACTTACAAAGTTCTACAACTGGTCAAATGCAGAGAACAAGTGACTGTGAGGTGCTCAACCTTAAGTGACACATCTAGTATGTAACCTCTAACCAAAGGTTCAGGGAACATGAGAGTCAAAGGGACAAGCCACCTGCTTCTAGCTAACGTATTCTAGCTATGATGGGCAAGCTGCACCAATGAGATCTCAACAGTATGAGAGTCTAAATGAATCTGCATAGTGACAAAACCAGTTGACATGCCAAGGCAGAGAGGGGTAATGTCATGGGGTCCCACTTCAAAATGAAGAACTAAAGGCAGCCAATGGGTATCGAGGGTGAGAGAATCATTTCTTCCCAGGGATTAGTTCCCTGAGAGATTATCTAATCCCAAATGAACAGTCAGTCCTAAACACAAGTACACATGAGCACCATTTGACGGACTCAGTACATCATATATCTAGATAGATAGATGATGGATAGATAGAGATAGATAGATAGATAGATAGATAGATAGATAGATAGATAGATGATTAGATGATAGATAGATATAGATGATAGATATAAAGATGATAGATGATAGATGATAAATTATAGAGACAGAGATATAAAAATAATAATCAAAATAATCAAAGAACAGTACAGAAAATTGAAGGGAAATTGAAGGGGTGTTGAGGGCATGGGAGGGGCTTGTGGGGGACTAAGAGGATAGAAATAATACAAAGACAATACTTACATGCAAAATTCTCAACAATAAAAAAATAGAAAGCAAAAGCAAAAACATCAAAACAAAACAACAAAAATACCATGAATGTGGGAAAAGTTTTTATAGGTTTTTTTTTAATAGGGGTTTGAGGGCTATTAGAAGGGGTTATAATAATCAGAATGTGTGTTATACATGTAGGAAACTGTCATTCACAAAAACTCAATAAAAGTATTTTTAAATGTTAAAAATAAAAGAGGAAGCTGGAGAGATGGCTCAGGGGTTAAGATCACTGACTGCTCTTGCAGAGGGCCTGGGTTCAGGTCCCAGCACTCACATGGTGGCTAACAATCATTTCTTACTCCAGTTCCAGGAGATCTGATGCCCTCCTCTGGCTTCTGTAGGTATTACATGAGATGGGTGCACTTACATTCATGCAGGTATAACACTCATAGACATAAAATAAAAGTAAATATATTAAAAAAATTTAAGAGGGGCTGGGGATGCAGTAGGGCCCTTGCCTTACATGCATAGGGCACTACGGTTAATTCTAATATAACACCCCCAAATTAAAATCTGTCCCTTGACCAAAAAAATTAATTTTTAATAAGTATATTGCCTGCGTGTAGGTAAGAGCACCCATGTCGTACAATGCCTTGGAGGTCAGAAGAGGGAATCAGATACCCTGGAACTGGAGGTATGGATATTTGTTATCTGCCATGTGAGTACTGGGACTCAAACCAGTCACCAGTGTTCTTAACCACTGAGCTATCTCTCCAGTCCCATATTTTTAACTTTTAAAATATGACATTACAATATTATCTATGTGGATGACTTGTGTGTCAGGAGTCAGCTTCTTGTTACTATAATGAAATCCTCAAGATCATAAATTTATAAACAGAAAATGTTCATTTGGTTTTCAGATTAGGATGATCTAATCCAATACCAGGGGATTCATTGCCTCGGGACTCTGGTGAGCATGCAGGCGACAAGGTGATCAGAACAGGGGAGAACAAAACCCCTCAAGGCATGAGCCAGTGTTCTAAAGAAGAAAAAAGAGCTCCACAACCCTCCTTGAGGGCAAGTTTGCCAAAACTCTCCCACAAGGCCAGTTAAGTGTCTTATCACTTCTCAACAGCATCACCCTAAAAAACAAGCTTTTAGTTTATGAGCTTCTGAAATATACTTATCTAAGCCATAGCACTGAGTTTTACCTTCCCCACCAAAGCATTGTGCATGAGGTATTTCCATGTCTATGGCCCTGTGATCACTGATCAATGTCAGAAGTCCCAGAAGAATCTATGAACTCATTAGCTGGCAGGGCAGATCTTTCAGTAGAGTGTTTGTCTAGCATGCACCAAACCCTGGGTTCAGTGCCCAGCACGGCATAAAACCCAGATGCCTGGGCCTGTCAACATCCTACCACAGGTGAGGACAAGTGCATTGAGTAGCTATTGGTAGCTAATGCTTACTGGAGGAGGGAGAAACATTTTCTTCAATGATGTAGCCACAAGTAAGCTGCTCAAGTTGCTGTAAACAGCCTCCCATCTGTGCTCATGAAAGCAATCCTAATTAAGCTCAGGGGATTATGAAAAAAAAAAGCCATGAAAGTGGGGGACTTTTCAGAAAGAAAAAGGCATTCAGTGGGACTGCAGGGGGAGGGAGATATGAGGAGAATGGGGAGAATATGTTTAAAATACATTATATATATGCAAAAATTATAGCCTACTTTTTTTCAATGGATGGTAGAGGGCATGCCTGTAATGATCATCCTTGACTACATAGTATGTTCTGAGCCATCTCGGATCCATGAGACCCTGTCTCAAAAATAAATTTTAAAAAGAATACACGAACTTAGATGCAGAATTAATGAAGCGAGCAGCCCTCGGCATTCGAAGTACAGCAGAAGCCTATCAGTTTAAGGAAAACCAAAGCCCCATAATACTTAGCATTTTCATAATGGAAAAGTAAAATTCTCCCAGGGTTATGTGAATGGGAAGACTGGGGCCTTCATTTGCCACATTATAACAGGAACCCCAGCGCACCTCTCTCAAGGTTATGGGCAAAGTAAAATTACTATGCTGTAAACCTGTCACAGGGGGGTGACTCCTGGAAATGTGTCAGCAGAGCCACGACAGGCTGCAAATGAAAGTCTAGGAAAATGACTTCCAGTATTTGTGCGAGGCCGGCCACCGCCAGATTCAGAAATTCATAACAGACCCAAACTTCTGAAATGATGAGCACAAAATTTTCTACAAGCCCCAGCAACAGAAAAAATGGTGAATATGAAAAAAACGACCTCATTCAATTTAATGACTGTGGGCAAAATTTCCACCCTGCTCTGAAAACTGGGACAGAACTCAGTCAAATAGTGCTAAGCATCTACCACATGCTGGGCCCATTCTAAGCATGGAACATGTATGGAGTTATATATGACACAACAGAACTATATAAAGTCTTACCTAATATTATTGCCATTGGCCACTAGAAGAAGTTGAGGCCATAAGATGGGAAATAACCCCAAGGTCACAGAGCTAATGAAAAGTGAGCCTGGATTCCAATCCTAGCTTGTGCTGCGGAGACATGACTCTAAGTTAAACCACATGAATTTGCAGGGTCTCCTATTTCCCAACAGACTGGCAATTGAGTGACTTTATCCATTTATTAGTAGGATATCCTTCCTATTAAATACAGGGCCATTCAGCAGCAATTACAGCGCCAGAATCCCAAAATCTTGAATGCAGAAAGGTCGTTAGCGCATCCAGTTCAACCTCACGCCTTCATTTCACAGTTGAAGGGTTTGGGGTGCAAAGAGGTTAAGCTTGGCACAGTCACAGAGAATCATTAATCTGCTGCTTGCTTGAAACACGAGGATCCAACGGCCAAGAATGCTTCTTGATTAATTAAAAAATAGAAAAGATTGAGGAAGGAGAATTCCATCATTAAGAAACCCTGTTTATGACCAGGAGCTAAAACTGGAGAATGATTAAGATGTTCTAACTAAGAACAGCAAAATTGTGCCCCAGATACTTGTGTGCAGCTGTGCGTGTATTTCAGGTTAACATTTGCCCTCAAATCTTCCAGCCATTTCCTGTGACAGCAAAGCAACCAAAATGGACAGCAGAGTAAAGTCTATTGAAGATTTTCTGTAGGGAGAAAATACCTTGTCGGTTAGAAGTAAATTCACTTTCCTGTCCACCATGACTTAGACCTTCCAGTGAATTTACTGTTCTCATACATCATACAGTTATGAGACTAAGACATTTGTAGCAAAAGAAAATTGGCTTCTCCTTATATTTTTCCCCTCGGTAAATTCTATGTGGCTAAAATCATATGTTTAAAGTTCAAGGGAGCATTAGACAGACCGTAGGTGATGGGGTTGATTCATCCACAGATGAGTAGGCATTCATCCCCAGGTGTGACCTTAGCAGGAACATAGCCACCCTGCTACCACCTAAAGTGATGGGAGGAGACACGTGGTGAATGACAACTACCATGCTTTTGCCCAGAATGAGCCTTGATCCCTAAGTCAGAGAAAGAATACTCTGCCCACATTCCTACAGTGTGATGGCGCTAATTAGAGTTAGCGCCATCTTCTAGGGAGTAGGCTGGAAATCTAGGCATGTGTTTGGGGGTGTATGTGCGGAAAGCAAGCATACATGTTTCATGGTGTATGTGTAGAGGTCAGAGGACAGCTTGTTCTCCCCTTCCATCTTGAGCTGGGGCCTGTTTCCACCCCTCCAAGCATTCTTGTCCTGGCAACTCTCCTGGCTCTACCTCCCATCTCACTGTAGGAATACTGGGATTAGAGAAGGAAGTCATTGCTTCCAGATTTTTGTGGGTTTCATGGATCAACTCAGGTCCTCCATCTTCTGCAGCAAGCACTTTAGCTGCTGAGTTGATCTCTGGCTCTTTCACATGGAGTGCTGAGGACCCAAAGCCATGTCCTCATGTTTGCGCAGCGTTTTACCTACTGAGTCATCTCCCCAGCCAACTAGGGGATATTTTTTATCATAATAATATTTATATCCAATGGTAATATACAATATAGTGGAACAAGAATGTTCAATATTCTTCGAAATATTGGACCGTCATGACCGAATAGAATGTTTTACAATATGGTGACTTGAATATAGGAGCAACGTATTTTTGGAATATTTACTATTACAGACATACATCATAGCAAGTTGCATACGCCAGATGACATTTTGATAAATGAAATAAATGGAGTTCCCATGTACTGTGGCTTCACAAGATCATAACAGACTTGAAAACCTACTAACATCTAGTGACACTGTCGCCACCGTAATGCTATAGTACAGTGTGCTGCTCGCTTGTTTGTGGAGGTGTGCGGGTCAACAAATCTGTTGCACTGCCAGTCAGATAAAATAATGTGCAGTTATGCAAATGACATACTTGGTAATGATAACAAACAGCTGTGACTGTGTATGATTTGCTGTAACAACTTCATCATTAGAGCGCCTTTTACTTATTAAAAATTGTACTCCAGGGCTGGCTCAACGGCTTAGGTAGTGAAGTGCTTGCCTTGAAAGTATGAGGAACTGAATTCAGTCCCTAGAAGCCATATAAAAAAGCCAGGAATGGTGGTGCACACTTGTAATCCCAGTACTAGGGAGACAGAGACAGGCAGATTCCTGGGACTCACTGCCAGCCCATCTACCCTGGTGAGTGAGTTCTGGGCCAGTGAGAGATCCTGTCTCCAAAAACAGAAAAGGTAGGCAGCACTTGAGACGACCTTTGGCATCCACAACAGATGCACACACACCACAAAAATGTGCTGTGAAACCTGACCGGTAAAATCTGTGCTGCCCTGGGGGCAGCCTCCTACGCCTGCCACTCACCTCACTTCCTCCCTGAACAGGGAGGCAACACTGAGCAGGCCACTGGCCTCTGGTATGTGGCAGCACACTCCATGAGTTGCCTGAGAATCCAGTTCTCGGGACTCAGTGTGACTGTACCAGTGACTATCCCAACCATGGGACTATCTTCGATTTTGTTTAGGATGTGCTCATTTGGTTAGGAATCTCACTAAAAATCTGCAATTTGACATTTTGAAAAATATTTCAAAATGACAGCACCACTTAAAGTGCTCAAGTGGCCCATAAATCCAGCTGACACAGTATGCATATGCAGATGTCACCAACACCATGAAATGTCTGTTGAAGTGTAGATACATAGGTACAAGCATAGACAGTTCCTAGAAGTTACATATTATTCACATACACACACATATATATTTATGTATTACTTTGACATGTGTGATTTATTTAGAGACATGACATATAACTTGTGTATGCTGAAGTTGTGTATAAGTAAGCCATGTTATCTAGATTTCACTTTTCCATGGTAAGTGTACATTAGTAAAACATCCGTTTAAAATCAAGGGTTCTGGTCCTAATAAAAATGCCAAATGTTCTTTTAGAAAGAGATTCAAATTAGTGTGCTCTGTGCTGAGCATCCAGACCTAGACCACACCCACAGGGTGGCCGACCTGGAAAGGCCAGGGAAACGAGAAATGACCTTGAAGATGTCCTTTAGATGGAAAGAGGAAACGCAGAGACATAGAGGCCAGCAGGGCATTGGAGGAGCTGGGGCTATGTAAGAGAGAAGTGTCTCCAAACACCAAAAGAACTTTGATAGAAGGAAGACAATCATTTTTCTATAAGTTCCTAAGACATGAGAGAATCCACAAGTTAAGGGAATCTAATTTTAGCTCAAGAAACTATAGGAAATGAAAAATGTAGTTTTTATTCAATAGATTTTTGCCAGAGTACTCCTCAAAAAAATTAACTGTTAGGAGCTGGAGAGATGGCTCAGGGGTTAAGAGTACTTACTGCACTTCCAGAGGACCAGAGTTTAGTTCCCAGCACCCATGTCAAGCAGCTCACAACTGCTATAGCTCCATAAGATTACACACCCTTTACTGGCCTCTATGGGAACGTGCACTGACATGCACAAACCCATGCACAGACACATACAAATACACATAAGCTGAAATTATGATTTTGTATCTTTTAGATAGACCCACTGAAGGGGTACTCCAATTGCCTCACCCTGTGTCCCTGTTCGGCATGGAAGAAGCCAGAGCGGTCTGCGTCCCTATTCCCTATTGGCAATCTGGGTAACCCCTTCAGAGGATGGTGTGATAAGAATAGGAGGTAGGAATTGGCTAGGCAGTTAGGGTAAAAAGACCCCAAATAAGCGTAGCCAGTTTCTTAGCTAAAAGTCAAAATGTCCTTGGGCCTGTTAGCAACAAACTCTGTTCCAAGGTCAAAAATGTCAAAAGTATGTGGGAGCTTGTATCTAATCCTAGGGTTAGTTTTAGGGTTACTTTTTCAGAGGAGGGAATGTTGGAGGGGAGGGAGTGGGCATGGATTTGATCAAAACACCTTATATGCATGTATGAAATTCTCAATAAAGTATTGTAAAACTTAAAAAAAAAGCAGTGTAGGAGAAAAGAACTCAGTAAGTTAGTTCAAGTTGAGAGAGAGAATCAAAAGAAACCCCCTCAATGCAAAAAGCTAAACTATCTGACCTGAAGTAAAACCATGTGAAGCAAAAATATGTGAAAAACAGAGAAGATGGAGGTGGGCAGGAAGGTACGAGCTCGGCCTGCAGTGGGGTGAATGTGGTTTCCTTGAAGATGGATCAGGCAAAGGTCACCTACGATAGAGATGTGTTGTCTTCACACAGTATGAACTTGAGTGCAACAATGCAATTAGACTTTATTACCACCAGGCCCTCATGTCTTCAGGGAGCTTTTCTGTGCCACCCATAATTATGTGAGGTGGGTTGTTTGCATGAAACTATAACAGGTACTTGGAAACTGCTTTTGCTAAGAAGGACTGACTCATCTCTTCGGTTCATGAGGTAACTAAATCCAAGATGGAAGACTGACACTCTGCCTCCTTTTAATGTCTCTCACCTTCAGGCATTTTACTGTCTGTCAGCTTTCACAACGTTCCCTATCTGGGAAGATTAGCATTCCTTCACTGTCAACCTAATTAAATTTGGAATCACCTGGAAAACACAGGCATCACCTGGAATCACTCTGGGTGTGTCTGCGAGGGCATTTCCAGAGGGGTTGAACTGAGGGGGAATACCCACCCCTCAATGCGGGCAGCACATTTCGTGATCTGGGGTCCTAGCCTGAACAAAAGTGGAAGAAGGGACTGTGAACTGAACATCACTTCATCTCTGTCCACTTCCTGTCTCTGGATCCATTGTGACTGGCTGCTCACACTCCAGACACCACTACTAGAGTGTGTTCCCTGCCAAAACTTCCACACTGTCCTAATTTGCTTTTCTCTGGCTGCAATAAACACCATGACCAAAAGTAACTTGGGGAGGAAAGGGTTTAGCCTTGTTTAAGCTTACCGGTCGGAGCCCGTCTTCTAGGGAAGCCAGGGCAGGATCTCAAGGCAGAAACCTCGGAGTAGGAGCTGAAGCCGAAGCCACGGAGGAACGCTGCTTACTAGCTTTCTCCCAGGGTCATGGCCAGCTACCTTTCTTAAACAACCCAGGCTCACCTGCCCAGGGATGGCACCTCCCACAGTGGACTGGGCCCTCCTATTTCAATTAGCAATCAAGAAAATGCCTCATAGATGCACCTACAGGTCAAACTGATGGAGAAAATTCCTCAATTTGCCATCACACTAACCATGATGCACTGCTCTGTGAGCCAAAATAAACCTGTCTTTCCTTAAATTGCTTCTGTCAAGTACTCTGTCACAGCGATAAGAATACACTTCTAAACCCATCAAAGACACCTGAAGTTTACGAGTCATTTTCTTAAACCTATAGTCACCCCATAATCCAGAGGAAAAAGGACTGATCAATAACTTTATGATAAAGGATGAAAAATATTCCCAAGCAGTGGTGAGTCCAAGGCAAACTACCGGCCAATGGCAAGGTCCACTCTGGAGCAGGATGACCATCTCAGGAGAAACAGGCTGGTGCTGTTCCCGAGAGATGACAGTGCTAACTTCTTAGAACTGCCTTTCAGAACCAGACTTGAGAAATAGAACAGCCACACCACACTTGGACTTGGAGGGCTTAAGCTCGCATAACTCTGACCTTCTGCCCAATTCTTCCTTTACATAAGTGCAAATCTCATGTTAATTCCTGAAAGATGGACTTGGGGTCACTTTCGTCTGCTCTTCTCAATGTGATCACCTTGACTAAATCTTCCTTTCTCTGCCTTTCACCATCAACCATCTCTTGAATTGGCATTTAGAATGGACAGCCAAGTCTAGCCACTTGGAACTCTGGAGTCGGGCTTTACCCTAAAACTCTATAACAAAACTAGAAGACAAGGCTATGTTTATCATCTGTTTGACATGGAATATGGAATACAGCTTAGGCACCACAGAGCCAGTGATGCCTGTGAGTCTCTCTCTAGCCAGTCTGCATCACTACTTGTGAGAAATTTATATGGTGCTATGATTTGGACACCTGCCCCATAAGGTCTCATTTGTTCAAATGAGAAGGCAAAACCTTTAGGGTATGGGGCCTGTGGGAGGCATTTAAATCATTGGAGATGTGCCTTGAAAGGAATTGTAGCCCCCTGCCCCTCTCTCTCTCTGTCTCTCTCTCTGTCTCTCTCTCTCACTTCTCTCTCTCTCCTCTCTCTCTGTCTCTCTCTCACCTCTCTCTCTGTCTCTGTCTCTCTCTCTCTGTCTCTCTCTCTCTCTCTCTCTCTCCTCTCTCTCTCTCTTTCCTTTTTGGTTCTTGAGATGAGCATTGCACTCTGCCACATACTCCAACATCACCACCCACAAGTGTACCAGAGGCCCAAGCAACGGTTACCATACATCATGAACAAGATTTTCCAAAACTATGAGCCAAAATCAACTTTTTCTCTTCATAAATTAGTTACAGGGCTGGAGAGATGGCATGGCAGTTAAGAGCACTTTCTGCTCTTGCAGAGGAATGGCGGTCAATTCTTAGCATGCCTTGGGCAGCTCACAAGTACCAGTGACTCCAGTTCCAGGGGACTCAATGCCCTCTTCTGACCTCCATGGGCATTGCATACATATGCATATACACTCATACACACACACACACACACACACACACACACACACGCACACATAAAAAATAAAGTAAATTTTAATAAGTTCTCTCAGGCATTACAGTGACGAAAGCTGACTAACACATGTAAGTAGGGATTCGCATGTCTCTGGGATGAATCCATTATGGTAGCTTGGATCACATGAAGTTGAAAATATCCAACTACATTTAACCTACACATTGGATACCTCCACTCTCCTAGGGAGTCAAGTTTTAACAGTTTATACTTGCACTTGGTTTATACTGAATTAAAAATCCCCAGTGAAACCAGGGATCCTGGTCACTCTCCAAGGTGAAGTTTATTGACAATGCCCTGTTTTTCTTAGTGCACCTAATACTTAGCAGAATACTAGAAACAGAGCAGGGAATGCATAAATGTTTGATTAATTAAATAAACGTATAATGGTGGACTTTATAAAACTGAAAAAATTCAGGAAGAAGCAGGACACTTGACAGTGAAGTCATAGAACGTGTTTAAGCGTTGAGGGATGAGGCAGGCATGTAGAAAAGGAATATTTGAAGGTCTGACTGTAGTGGGCACTTCCTGTTTAATTATCTTTGGTAAGTCATAAATTAGCTTCCAGATAGGGCCAGGTAAAATCTTTGTTGAAAATGAAAAAGATTGTCAAGGACCCTCAACACTATGGTTTGGAATGTGTAGTTAGGAATGGAACGTCCCACAAAGTGCCCAGTTTTATAACCCCATCTTCTTCCCCATGATTTATTTTTACTATTTTCTGGCTCTTTGTGGGATTTTTTTCAGTACTGGAGATTAACTACAAAGTCTTATCCATGTTAGACATTCTACCACTGTATGTCAAACCTTAATTTTGCTTTCAATTTTGAGACAGTCTCACTAATTTGCTCAGACAGCACTTGAACTCACTCTGTAGCCCAGACAAGCCTTGAACTTGTGATTTTGCTGCCTCAGCCTCACAAGTAACTGAGATTACAAACCTGTGAAAGCAGGCATGGTTCTCATGGTGAAACTGAAAATTAATCTTGTGATTGTGGTAACAGGGAATAATCACCAATGAATCTGAACACCAAGCTGCTCCTGTGTGCACAGCTCCTGCAGAGCGCAACTTGGACTTACAGGCACAGCTAGATCTCTTGGGAGCCACAAGGATGAAATAAGAAAGCAATGCTTCATCTTGTCTCTTTGTCTTCTAAACAACAGAAGTGGTTGAGATGGACAATAAGCATGTGCTACGCTAAAGCAAAGGCTTTTGAAAACAAGACATGCTTGCTATGTGGTAGGAACAGCGCCAGGCAGGTGTGGCTGGAGCAGAAGGAAAGAGTTCAGAGAGCAGAGAGGAAAAGGATGTGTGCTCATCACAGTGAGGGCCTGGGATGTTGCCAAGGACCGGAAGTTGCCCAGGGACCTCACAGCCTGTCTTTTCTGTTGTACAGTCAGGAAAGTAAAGGCATCTTTGAGGGCGAGACCAAAGAGAGGAGGAGTCCATTAGGAAAAGGACAGAGGAAAATGAGAAGTTTGGCCTCAACACCTTCATGGATGAATGACTTTCCTTCTCTCCTCTTACTGTTACCCAACGAACAGCCAACAGCAAAGTTTGTCAATGAATTTAATCATTTCCTTCAATTCCCTCATTGTAGGCACAGAGGCTATGAGGAGACACTGAAAAAAAAAATAGCACAGAAAGAATGTTGATTATTTTAGGAAGAAAATATGGCTGTTTAGGACCCATTCATTTGGTATAATTTTGATTATCATTTTTGATGAGAAGTTAAATACTTCTGAGGCAGGAAGAATGTTTGGTTAAAACAGTTTAGAGAAAGGTACTTCACCAAGTTATTATTTCTACATATGGCCAACATGTGAAATATTTGCAGTCTCCACCCTCAGCAATCAATTATTTAACCTTTCAAGAAGTTTTCCAGCAGAAAGCAGTAATTATATATAATCATATTTAATTATGTTAAGTGGAAGGCGATGCAACGTTCTAGCCAATTATGCTAGTAAGTTGCTTGCCTGGCCTTTCTGAGTGTGTCAGCAAGAATCCTTCCAGCAGAGGAGAATTCCATCCTGGTTATTTCCCAGATAAAAAGAAAATGCAGTGGTCTTTCAAGTTAAGGACAAATCTAGTAAAAAAAAAAATGCTCCTCAGTCTTAGCTATTTTCCTTCAAGATTAGAGAAAAGTCAGTGAGATATTCCTCAATGGATATCCAAATTCCAGACGCAGGAAGGTTCTTTTGGAAATTCATGTATCAGGAGATGCTAATACATCAGCAACCACTTGCTTTACTTGTGGAGCCACTGCCCAGCCCACCAGGATTCATCACATAGCTCCAATCCCACAGCCACACAGACAGCACTGGTTCATCTCAGTGGATTATAAAACAAAACGGTTAGTGATGAACATGAGAGATTTGTGGGCAGAAGGCTGGGAGGCAACAAAGAGTGGTAGAGAGGTGTGACTGAGAATGATTCATATGCATCGCATACATGCAAGAAATTGTCTAAAGAATTTAATTCCTAAAACTAAATGAATAAAACTTAAAATGATGTTCCCTGAGCCTTATGTGAAGGGGCTGCATTGTAGATTTATCAGCCAGCTTGGCTCCCTGCCTTTACTTATTCTCTGCATTTTGACCAGGTATGGAACTTAGTAATATCCTCCATCTGTTCCTAAAAGAAGCTTTTTTGGTGAGTAGTGAGAGTCACACGTATCCGTGATTAGTATTATTAATCACTAATATTAATTACTTTCCTACTTATCCGGGATAAGTAGGAAAGATTCTAAGAACCAGAGGACCAGGACAGACGCCTGCTGCTAGATGGTGTCTTCTAGACATGAGAGGGAAGACGAGCCCATGAAATCCCAACAATATGGTTCACTAAACAGGATCTGCATAATGAGAGCACCGGGTGACAGGCCAATGGGGCGGGAGAATTGCCATAAGGTTCTGGTTCTAGATGAAGAGCTACAGGCAAACAGTGCTGCTGAGACCGAACCAGGCTCCAGTGGATGCACGCACACCTGTGGACATCTAGGGACATAAACTTGCCTCAATGGGCCTTAACATATATGACAGAATGCATGAAATCCTGCGGATGGTCAGTCTATGGGAAGACGCAGATAGGGAAGGGGAGCTAAGTACAATTAAGGGATATTATATGAAATGCACAACATTTTCAACAAACTATATATTGAAAAATAATAGAGAAGTGTGGGGACCTAAAGGCCTCGTCTTGCCAAGGTGGCACCGAGAGGAAGTTACTGGGGTGCAGCCTGGCTTGCTTTGAAAGTCTGAAGAATACGCCGCACTGCTGAGGAGTGCATGATCGGAGCGTGATCATCCTTAAGATACACCAGGGGGGAGGGGGATTTCCAGATGCCTTTATAAGCTCTGTAACGCCTGCAATAAATGAGTCCCTGCTTGACTAGACTCCCCCTTGTGTCTGATTGTTCCCAGTGCTGGGGGCGGCAGGGGCTGGCAAGCGGCACACTGACTCATCCCCAGTCATCATTGCGCGGGGGTCGCAGGCTTGAACCCCCTGTAGAGAAGTAGATATGACCTCGATGTGAACATGATCTGCCAGGAAAAGCAGATGGCAATGTAGCATTTGGCATGGGCCCCTGACGGGAGAGAGTTAAGCATCACTAGGGTAAGCAGATCCTTCCCTTGGTAGTTATGGGGCCAGGGCATTCAAGGATCACAAGTGTGATGGAACTAAACAGAGGTTCTCCAGTCTAAGCCCTAGAATCAACTGTGGGGTCTTATCTGTTTTGTTTTGTTTTTAATTTCTTTTGTTTTCTATGAAGCCAAGTTGGAGATTTTATTAAAAATATTTTAATATAAGTTTAAATATAAGGATTAAAAGAAAAAGAGATACTTACAAGAAAGTCAGGCATACCCAAATGTGGGCATGGGCTCCCCAGGGAGGAGTCCCCTGTCTTGTTTTAAAATGTAGGGTCCTGGGATCTACCCAAGAATTTAAAATCAAAACAGGAGCAGAGCCCTGAAATCTATCGTTTTAAAAGCTCCCTGGGGAAACCATGTGGCTGAAGCTGAAGCTGAATTAGCACATGAGTCTTATTTATTATGCTTTTCAGTGGACCAGATGCCTCTCTAAGCCCAGGCCCCCACCTGGGAGTTAGGTCTGGGTGGCAGTGAAGACCGTTGGGCCTGTTTTCATGATCTTGTTTTCTATGTCTTTTACCTTGGGAAGAAATGGGAAGGCTAATTACAAACACGTTCTACTTTTAAGTCAAAGTAAAAACCAAGAGCTACACTGCTGTTATTCCACAGTATCACTGCTAATAATGACATGTTGCCGGGAAGGGAGATCCTGTGTGAAGGACCAAATAGGCTATACTTCATTTTCCATTTTTCTATTGTTATCAACTTGTTTTTAAAGGATTTGTATATTTCTAATCAAGTGTGTATGTATGTGAGTCTGTGTGTGGGTACATGCACATATGAGCACAGCAACCTGAGGAGGCCAGAAGGGGGCATCGGATCCCCTGGAGCTGGACTTAGAGCTGGTTGTGAGCCACTCAACATGGATACTGGGAACCAACTTCAAGTCCTCTACAAGAGCCATATGCACTCTTAACTGCTGAGCCATCTCTCCAGTCCCATGTAGCAACTCCTTTTGCACGTGGACGGATGTAGGATTGGAAGATTGAACGGTGTTTATATCCCCTACCCAAAGTAAATGGAGGCCATGAGGCAGCAGGAAATTAAAGACAAGAAATAAGGAGGATGAGATTATCTTTCAGGCCTCTATGACCCCAGAACCTGTGATCTGGTTATGACTTTGGTTGAAATTCCACACACTTGTTTTGGAGACTTGCTCCCTCACTGGTGACACTACTCAAAGGCTGTGGAACCTTTGGAGAGTGAGGTAGACCCCCAGGAACTGACCTTGGAGAGCCCAGGTCCACTCTAGTTACTCTGCTCGCTGGGTCACACCCTGTGAACAAACCCCCACACATTCCCTCCCTGCTATGATGGACTGAAATTCTCCTGAAACCGTGATCCAAACAGATCTTCTCATAAGTTATTTCTGTCAGATATTTTATCACAGTGATTAGAAAAGTAATTAATACAGATCTTAACAAAATGCTAGTCTTCAGAGAAGTACATATATGTGTAATTAACACACATGTTATTGAAATGTATGCAATGTGTAGAGAGCTTAGATGAGGGGAAATAAAAATGTCCCCAGAGTCCCAGTATCTAAGATAACCACTTTAGACATCTTACCACTTTTCTATGCAGTTGTGTATCAGAAGGGACCAAATATTTTGGATTTCCTATCACACACCAGACATTCATGTATACACTACCATTTACTCTAAATGTTAAAGCAACAGGATTCATCCTAGCCCCATTTAATAATGAAGCGAACCCTTAGGGACAAGAGAAGGCCAAAGTGAACTGGCTGGTGAGTAGAGGTTGAGGCTCCTTGGTTCTAACCATGGTGTGACATGTTCAGGAACTGAACTAGAAATCACATGAGGAGTTCCTTATCTAAAATTCTACCTAGGTTCATGGCTTGGTTCGGCAACTTCGTACACGCTATGTGATTGTGGGCAAGCTCTGAAGCCCTCTCAACTTTGTATATAGAAAGAGAATAACAATAACTGTCAAAGAGCTGCATTGAGTACTAATATACGAACAATTATAAAGCTGTTACCAAAGTTCCCAGTGCATGTACACACTCAGTAAGTGCTTCTTAATCTCAATGTTCACAGTAGTCATAACTGTGAACAGTACCTTCTACTACTGTGAACAAAAGCACCCAGAAACCTGCATCTTGAAACTGAACCTTCTGTGAAAGCTGATCAACTGATCAGAAATTCAGTGACTATGGAGAGTTTGGAATGTTGCATTGGGCCATCTTTAGCCCCTTAACTAGACACTCCTGACTGACCTGTTTCTGACTTAACATCCTGTGCTAACAGATTAAAAAAAAAGCCTTTTGGAAAGAATTAACTTGGAAACAAAGCCCTAGCTTCCACCAACCATCAAATAGCATTTGACAACTGTAGCTGATATTTCTCTTTTGCTGTCACCACCTACTCAAAGTTTCCACCAATGTACTTCATAAGTGTCGATTTTATGACTTTTTTTTTCATAAAAATTTCATGAAACTGTTTCCATGCTGGAACATGGTATTTGGAAGCTGAATCTGTGTTCCCAGGACATGGTCAGTTATATTTGGCTCCAGAATAAACTGTCTTATCCCCTTTGAGGTGAAGTTGTGCTTTTGCATTGAAACATTATTCTCCCCCAAAATCCACATTATATAGAGAAGAAAGTGGGAAATAAAAATTTAGGAGAGGCAGACCTGGCTTTGGTAGGCTAAGGCTGAGATCCTAGCAGACATGCTGAGGGTGTGGGTTCCAACCTCCATAGGTGCAGCGGCTGTGATCTCAGCTGACTGCCAGAAAGTGCTGGTTTTGGCCTTCTTCTGGCATAAAGGCTGAGAATACAGCAAACTGAGAGTCCCAAAATTGCCCCTCACCTCCCCTTAGGGAACTTCCCAAATTTTCTCTGAGTTCTTGCTAATAGGGGTCCAAACCTTAGAAGGAAATCTGAGTGTACCTGACTGGAACCTGACTTGGGCTTCTGTGGGTGCTCCTGAGTAGCTGATCTGAAGCCATCAGTTCCCTCCAAAATAAAACCTGAGAGAACCTGAAATCTGTACCAACCACCTTTACATAACCAATAAGTAAAGGACCAAGACACACCAATAATACAAACAGAAGCATACTTCAACTTAATTCTCATATCAGAATCATAAACAACAAAATAAATTCAAGCGCCAAAATCACAATGAAAGAATATTAAGATGGAAAGCCAAAATACTATGTCCCCACCAAACTCCACTAGTCTGTAGAGTTCTACAAGGAAACCCACTAGAGATAACCCAGGACACTGAATTGAAAAGAATAATCATAAACATGATTAAGGAATTCAATGAATTTAAAGACAGGTGAACAAACAAATCAAAGAGCTAAAAGAAGATAGGGATAAACTTCTGAATGAATTCACAAAAGAGATAGAAGCATTGAAGAAAACTCAGGGAGAAATGAAGAAGGAAGTGCAAAACTCAATAACCCAACTTGGAACAACAGGGGAGAGCCTCACCACTAGAATGAATGAAAAGGAATACAGAATATCAACACTGGAGGATAAAGTTAAAGAACTGGACCACTCAAACATAGAGTATGGAGAATTAAAAAAAAAAAAAAACACAGGAATGGAATATGCAAGAGATGTGGGACACCATGAAAAGACCAAATCTATGGATCATAGAAATAGAGGAAGGAGAAGAATTTCAGGTTAATGGTGTTGAGCAGATCCTAAACAGGATCCTAGAAGAGAGTTTCCTGAAATTAAGGAAAGACATCCCCATACAAATACAGGAAGCACATAGAACACCAAATAGACAGGATCAGAAAAGAAACTCCCCATGACATATCACAGTAAAAACACTAAATGTACAGAACAAAGAGCGAATACTGAAAGCAGCAAAAGAAAAACAACAAGTCACATACAAAGGAAAACCCATCAGAATTACAGCTGACTTACCAATGCAAACTATGAAAGCCAGAAGAGCCTGGACAAAGGTATTTCTGGTTCTACATGACAATAGAGGCCAGCCCAGAATACTTACCCAGAAACAATGTTTATTAGAGTTGAGAGGGAAAGAAAAATCTTCCATGACACAAATAGCATGAAAGAATACATGTCCACAAAACCAGTCCTTCAAAGAATACTTGAAGCAATACAGAGAGCAGAGAGAGAAACAACTCTACCCCAGGGGCAATGAAAGAAAATAAATAAAGGTATAATCTAGGAAACACAAAATTAGACAGAGAACACAAACAGCAATCAAAATGATAGCAACCAATACACATCTTTCAATAATAACCTTAAATACTCCCCAGTCAAAAGACGCAGTCTAAGTGAATGTATTAAGAAACAAAATCTGTCTCTTTGCTGTCTGTAAGAAATCCATCTCACCTTCAAGGACAGACACTATCTTAAGGTAAAAGGATGGGAAATAGTCCAAGCGAATGGCACTAAGAAACAAGCAGGGGTTGGCAATTCTAGTATCTGACAAAATAGACTTCAAAGAAAAACTAATCAGAAGAGATAAGGAGGGTCACTTCATTCTGATCAAAGGAACAGTTAACCAAGAAGATATTACAATCCTTAACACATATGCACCAAATTCTGGTGCACCCTAATTCATAAAAACAACACTACAGGACTTTAAAACATAGATCAACACCAACTCAATAATAATAGGGGACTTCAACACCCCATTGTCTCCATTAGACAGGTCAACTGGACAAAGAATAAACAGAGAGATGTCTAAATTAAATGATACCATACATCAAATGGACCTAACAGACATCTTTTTAATATTCTACCCAAGCACCAAAAAAACACACTTTCTACTCAGCACCCCAAAAACTGGCCACATACTGGGCCACAAAACAAACCTCAATGAATACAAAAAAAATGAAATAATCCCATGCATTCTATCAGACCACAAAGCAATAAAGCTCAAAATCAACACTGGACAAAGCCCCAGTCAGTACAGAACTCGTGGTGACTGAACAACATACTCCTAAACAATGAGTGGGTCAAAGGAGAAATTAAGAAAGAAATAAAAGAATTCCTGGAATTCAACGAAAAGGACAATACAACACAACAAAACCTCTAGGACACTTTAAAAGCAGTCCTAAGAGGGAACTTTATAGCTTTAAGTGCCTACATTAAAAATTTAAAAGTATTGAAATAATTCCATGCATTCTATCAGACCACAAAGCAATAAAGCTCAAAATCAACACTGGACAAAGCCCCAGTCACTACACGAACTCTTGGTGATGGAACAACATACTCCCAAACAATGAGTGGGTCAAAGGAGAAATTAAGAAAGAAATAAAAGAATTCCTGGAATTCAACGAAAAGGGCAACCCAACCTCTGGGACACTTTAAAAGCAGTCCTAAGGGGGAAGGTTATAGCTCCAAGTGCCTACATTAAAAAATGAGAAAGAGCCCAAAAAGTGACCTAACGCTCAATTCAAGGCACTGGAAAGGCAAGAACAAATGAAATGCAAACCCAGCAAAAGAGAAGAAATAAAAAAATCAGAGCAGAAATTAATGAAATAGAATCAAAGAAAACAATACAAAGAATATCAATGAATCTAAGAGCTGGTTCTTGAAAAAATAAACAAGATAGACAGACCTGTAGCCCAGTTAACCAAAAGAAAGAAAGAGCAAATCCAAATCAACAAAAAATCAGAGATAAAAGAGGAAACATCACAACAGACACCCAAAAGATCCAGACCATTGTAAAGGAATATTTTAAAAACCTATAAGCTACTAAATCTGAAAGAAATGGATGGATATCTAAAATCATGGGAACCACCAAAGTTAAACCAAGAAGAGATCAACAGTTAAAACGGACCCATAACATATAAGGAAATTGAAACAGTAATACAAAACCTCCCAACTAAAAAAAATGCCCAGGTCCAGATGGATTTACAGCAAATTCTACCAGATAGTTTAAAGAAGATCTGCAACCAATACTACTTAAATTATTCAAAAGGATAGATAAAGATACAACCAAAAAAGAAAACGACAGACCCATATCCCTAATGAACACAGATGGAAATATTCTCAACAAGATACTTGCAAACCACATACAAACACACATCAAAAAGATCATACACCATGATCAAGTCGGCTTTATCCAAGAGATGCAGAGATGGTTCAATATACGTTGTCAATAAACGTCATAAATCATATAAATGGGCTCAAAGACGAAGCACGTGGTCATCTCAATAGATGCAGAGAAGGCCTCTGACAAAAATCAATGTGGATTTATGTTCAAAGTCCTGGAGGGAATTGGACTGGAGGGAACATACCTCAACATAATTAAAGCTATATACAGCAAACCCACAGCCAATATCATTCTAAATGGAGAAAAACTGGAAGCATTCCCATAGAAATCAGGAACCAGACAAGGATGTCCACTATCTCCGATCCTTTTCAACACAGTGCTTGAAACTCTTGCTAGAGCAATAAGATGGGAGAAGGAAATTAAAGAGTACCAATGGAAAAGAAGAGGTCAAACTATCACTTTTTGCAGATGTTATACTATACCTAAGAGATCCCAAAAGTTCCACCAAAAAAGTTCTAGAACTGATCAACACTTTCAGTATTGTTGCAGGTTATAAAATCAATCTACAAAAATCAGTAGCCTTTCTATAGACCAATAACAAGCAACTGGAGAGAGAATACAGGGAAATGCTCCCATTCCCAATTGCTGCAAAAACAATATCTTGGAATAAATCTGACTAAAGACACTTAAGATCTCTACATGAACATTTTAAATTGTTAAAGAAAGAGATTGAGGAAGACACCAGGAGATGGAAGGACCTCCCACACTTATGGATTAGAAGAATTAATACTGTGAAAAAATTCTACCAAATATATATAGATTCTACCAAATATATAGATTCAATGCAATCCCAATCAAAATCCCCGTGACATACCTCACAGAATTAGAAAAAATCATCCTTAAATTCCTATGGAAACACCAAAGACCCTGGATAGCCAAAGCAACCCTGAGCACAAAGAGCAACGCTGGGGAGATTACTATACCAGATCTCAAAGTATAGTACAGAGCTATAGTCATAAAATCTGCATGGTCTGGCACAAAAATAAACTCATAGATCAATGGGACATCATTGAAGACCCAAACCCAAGTACACACAATTTCAGCCACCTGATATTTGACAAAGCTGCCAAGAACACACAATGGAGGAAAGACAGCATCTTCAACAAATGGTGCTGGCAAAGCTGAATCTCCACCTGTAGAAGAATGAAACTATACCCTTATCTCTCACTTTGCACAAAAGTCACCTCCAAATGGATCAAAGACATCAATGTAAAACCTGAAACTCTGAAAGTGTTAAAAAGAAAACATTGGCAGTAAGCTACAAGATATAGTTATAGAAAAGGACTTTCTCGATTGGACAGAAGTTGCGCTCAGGAATTAAGGTCAGCAATCAACAAGTGGGACCTCATTAAAATAAAAGGCTCCTGTAAAGCAAAAGAAACAATCAAAAAAGTGAAGAGAAAACCCACAGAATGGGAAAAAATCTTCACCAGTGACACATCTGACAGAGGTTTAACATCCAGAATATATAAAGAACTCAGAAAATCAAAAATCGAGAAACCAAATGACCCAATTAAAAGATGGGCTAAAGATCACTTCAAAGGAAGAAATACAGATGGCCAAAAACATTTTTAAACGTGTTTTATATTGTTAGTAATTAGGGAAATGCAAATTAAAACCACCCTAAGGTATCACCTTAACTCCAATCAGACTGGCTAGGATCAAGAGAACAGATGATACCAAATGCTGGTGAGGATGTGGAGAAAGGGGAACGCTCATTCACTGCTGGTGGGACTGCAAACTTGTGAAGCCTCTATGGAAAACAGTGTGGAGAACTCTTAAAAAACTAAAAATGAACCTACCATATGACCCGGTTAGACCACTCCTTAGCATATACACAAAGGACTCATCCTATTGTAGAGACACCTGTACAACCATGTTTGTTGCTGCTCTTTTCACAATAGCTAAGAGACGGAAGCAACCTAAGTGTCCCTCAACTGACAAGTGGTTAACGAAAATGTGGTGTATTTACACAATGGAGTTCTATTCAGCAATAAAGAAAGATGTAGTTACTAATGAAATTTGCAGGTAAATGGATGGATCTAGAAACTGTGACACTAAGTGAAGTAACAGACTCAGAAAAATAAAAGAAGCATGTTCTTGCTCATTGTGGATCCTAGCACCAAATTCTTTTAAATTCCAGGTCCTTTTAATAAGATGATGCTGTACAGCAGTCTCTTCTGCATGAAATAACTACCATCAACAAGACTTCAGCCGAGCCTGATTGCTAAACATCAATCATCACAATTTGGCTTGTTGTCAGTTGTGCTCCTTCATCAAAGGAGGGGCAAGCAGGGTCATTGGACCCTCACCAGAGTATGCAGCCACTCTTCCCAGCCAACTGTATGTAATTTGGCCCTAATCACACATGGTCTTCTCAATTTGGGAAGGGCTAAATTATACAGTCTGGGGAAGGCTAGGAGGAGAAGACTTGACACATGCTGGGTAAAGGCTTTCCAGTGTGCACACCCTCAGGTCATTCATACACCTCAGCAACCCCTCAGTTATCTCGGTAAATAAGCTCAATAAATTCATTGGTTCCATAGTAAAACTTTAATCAAATATTGGCTTGACACTAGAACATTAAAAGGGAACAAGTATTGCTTAGTATCACCAGGAAAAGAAGTCTCACAACAGATAGAAAATTTATTTGTTAATGTTATTATGTTTTAGAATTATTTAAAAAAGAAAATGAGAATATAAAAGATGTTAAAAGGATATTGGAATGAAGACATTCTCCAAAATAGACAGAAAATTTGAGAAAGCCTAAGCAAGTGATGAAAGTCTGTGTAGGTTTGTTATGATACATAAGGGAGGACACAAAAATAATGTACACATAATCTTAAAATTTCTAAAGTCATAATTTAGTCAACTAGTTTAAGGAACAAAATATATATATATATATATAGTCAAGGTTTATCTGAGAACATTTGGCTTTTTACCCAAGCTTTATCTACATAGCACACGGTAATTAAAAGTACCAGACTGGTGGAACTAACCTTATTAGATGTTTAACAGCCACAGTTTGAGGCCTATACTAATGTGGTCAGAGGGATTTAAAGGATAGTTTTTGCCCCTTGCCCTTCAAGGTTGACTAAGTTCAAGGGGACTGTGGAACATCTCTCAAAATGTCCTGTAACTGTGGTGAGTCACCTGTCCTCTTGTTCAGGGAGGACATGGAGACCCCACAAGATGGACTTGAACCAGTGTCCAGTCTATAAAGAGGACAGTCAACTCAGAGGAAACATCTCTTCCATGCTTCCAAGTGAGGCTAGCCATGGTCAAGCAGGACCTTTGACTTATCTTGACATAGCCAATGTGACCACTGAGGAACAGATCCTCAAACAACCTTAACTGTAAAAATAAACTGATTTATTTGGGCCAACTGTATGTTCTTAAACACCCAAAAAGAAAGTATAACCAAAGAGTAAAGCCATCAGTATATTTATTTAAGAATTCAAGGGATTACACTTCCCAGACATTAGGCTTAAGTCTTATATAAAGTTATTTAGATAATTATTTCTCATTCATGATTTTGTTCCTAATCAGAAAGTGCAGCTCAGATGTAAGACTTCAAATCTTGGTCTGCAATACTGTAGTGCCCACCTGTACCCAAGGGAGACAACCAGCTATTGTTCTAAAATGATGGATAAATTTGTTTCCTCCCCCTATCTAGAAACCTTTGAGAGGGAACCACTGATTCTAACCACTCCAACATCTATCAAAATACCTGAAAGCAAATCCTGAATCCATCACTCTAGAGTCCAGCCATGGAAGACAAAAGAAAAATGAGGAGGAACCCAATAGAGGGATGCTTTTGGAAGCCCTTGTCAAAAAATTCCAATGGACTCTGATATGAACAATTGAAAACTGCCCTGTTCTTTTTTCTAGTTCCCTGTCTAGAACTTGTAATGTTAATTACCTTTGCCTTTACTTCTCTTCCATGTCTCCTATTCACCGTCAAGGACTTTCTTTCCCCCTACAGGTAAGAATTATTCAATTCTGGAGTCTTTTAAATAGACCCTGAAGGGATACCCCAGTTGCCTCACCCTGCATCCCTGTTCAGCATGGAAGAAGCCAGAGCGATCTGCATCCCGATTCCCTATTGGTAATTTGGGTAACCCCTTCAGAGGATGGCGTGATAAGAATAGGAGGTGGGAATTGGCTAGGCAGTTAGGGTAAAAAGACCCCAAAGAGAACTAGCCAGTTTCTTGGCTAAACTCACAATGTCCTTGGGTGTCTTAGCAACATACTCCATTCCAAAGCCCAAAAATGTCGAAAGTATTTAGGAGCTTTTATCTAATTCTTAAAAGATTTTAGAGTTCCCTCTACAGAGGGAGGAATGTTAGAGTAGCCAAAAGCCCCAGAGAAAAAAGAAAAGAAAAAGAAAGCATACATGAAGTTATCAGAAAAAAGTGATGGGGAGATATGGGAGGAGTTGGAGGGGAGGGAGTGGGCATGGATTTGATCAAAACACCTTATATATGCGTGTATGAAATTCTCAATAAATGTTTTAAAAATTAAGGAGAAATAGAATTATAAACCTAAGTAAACACAACTATGTTTGTGTACATGCGTGTGCGCGTGCATGCGCATGCATGTGTGTCTGTGTGTGATGTATGAGTATCACACCTGTGTACAGACACAATCATCCTCAAAGGCCAGAACTTAACATTGGGTATTCTCCTCAATCATCTCTCCATTTTATGTTTTGAGACAAGATCGCCCACTGTACCGGAAGCTCCCTATTTTGCCTAGACTGCCTGGCCAGCAATGCCCTGGGGAAGCTCCTGTCTCTGGCCTCCAGCTGTGAGGTCCAGGTGTTTGCCGCCCTGCTCAGCTTTTTCTGTAAGTACTGGAAATCTGAACTCAGTACTTAGGATTTCACAGCAAGTACTTTGCCCACTAAGTTCCCTCCCTAGCTCTAAACAATTTACTTTTATTTTTTATTACATTTATTTCTGTGTGTATGCTTGTGTTTGAGTGTGCGCACACACGAGATTGCATGTGCCGTGGGTGTCTTTAAACATGAGCTATCTTTCCAGCTCCCCAACCATTGTTTTAAAATACTTTATTTTTTATTTTATGTGTATGAGTACTTTGCCTGCTTGTATATAAGTGCGCCATGTCGTGTAATGCCCACAGAGGTCAGAAACGGCTGTCAGAGTCCCTGGAACTGGAGTTACAGACGGTCACTAGCCACCAACTCTTGTTTTTCAAAAGATGTACAAGAAGTGTAGAATACGTCTGTGCGACAGGTTTTCACTTCTTCCCTTTTTTCTTTTTTAATATATTTTATTTTTTTTTATTTCATGTGTATGTGTGTATCGCCTGCATGTAAGTAAGCACACCCGTGTCATGCAATGCCTGCGGGGGATAGAAGAGGATGTTGGATCCCCTGGAACTGGACTTATGGACAGTTGTTAGCTGCCATGTGGGTGCTGGGATTCAAACCCAGGTCTTCTGCAAGAACAGTCAGTGTTCTTCTCCACTGAGCCATCTCTCCAGCCCCTCCTTTTTTCTTATTTACTCTCTCAGCCAATAAAATTTGTGCTTACTACAAGGTAGATACTGTTCTGAATATTAGTGATTCAAGGGCAAATAAGACCAGACTTCCTTCCAGAAAGAACTTGCATTCTAGAGAAGGAAAAAAGTCAATAAGAAAGTAAATAAAAGACTGAACAAGACTGTGTTAGTCAGTGATGAGAGCAAGGAGGAAAAGAATGAAATAAAGGGACATCTGGGGGCAAGTGACAGTTTGGTCAGAATCAGACAAGGAGGTAAGTTTGTGATACATCCTGAAGAAGGGACTTAACAGGCCAGTGCTGTGAGCACCATGCGTGGCGTTAAGAGCACTAGTGGTGCCCGGGCACAGCAGATAAGGATGCTATTAGTGACTAGGAAGCAGCATTCACAGAACCCTGAAATCAGGATGCGTGCCTTTAATCATGTTTGCAAAGACGCTCTGAGCTGGAGGTCTGCTTTCAGAAAGTCTTGACAACACTACCTGGCAGGAAAGTTAGGGAAACTGGATGGAGTAGAGGGAGATGTTGTACTGCAATGTGGTTCTAGCAAAGGCCCCAACAGACCCCCATGAGCTGTCCTGAGCTGAGATATCCTAGGAGAACTGACCTGCCCTAGGTTCACGAGGCCGCATCATTATGCCCCCTTCCACCCCAGCACTGGCCAGCTACCCCTGGGGAATGGAAAGGAACAGATGCAAAGCAGTTCTTTTTCACATGGACAATTCCTGGGATAACATCATGGACACCATCACTTCGTGCATTCAAAGACACAGGGCTGGGAACATAGCTCAGGTGGGGAAGTGCTTCTTTGGCAGTTATGAAGACCTGAGTTTGATTCCCCAGAACCCATGTGGGCACAGTGGCATACATTTTGTAATTCTTGTGCTAGGGAAGCTGTGAGAGGCAGATCTCCTAGGGCTCAACTGATCAACCTATCTAGCCTACTTGGTGAGCTCTAGGCCAGTGAGAGAGGCTGCCCCCCAAAATGAGGTGGATGCTCCTGAGGTACTCCAGTCAAGGTTGACCTTTGGCCTCCACACATGTACAGACATACGTACTACATTCCTGCACACATGCACACACACATTTATATGCACAAAAATGAAAGTGAAAGTCGTTCTTATTAAGTAACCTTGAGAACAGGCATATACCAAGAGTGTCTAAAATGAACTAATGTAAATATAGATATAAATTCATCCCAACCATATCCTGCACATAATCTGGGTTTCTTTGAAAGTGTTCTGGAGGGTGGGGTTATTTAGAGTGCAATTCTGGGTCTCAATACATGCTGAAGAGCCACATTCTAATCCCCTGGAGAGCTATCTGCAGGTCTCTAGGAAAGGCCATTTCCCACAGAACCGGGGCCCTGCACTGCCAGCTCACTGACCTGGCTCCTCTGTCCCAGGCCTCTCTGGAGCATCCTTCTTAGTCTTCCACTGCCTTGATGCCTCTCATATTGAATATCAATACTGCAGTGAATTTTGCAAGCACTAACCTGATTTAAAGATGAAATGGAAACAGTTCTATATCAGCAGAAATGTTAAAATTACATATTCCCAAACTCTATGCAATAAAAGGAAAGTGAATAAAGGCTTTGAATTCCCAGGAGGATGCTGAGAGTTAGGAAGGGGGCGGGGGGGAGTCACAGGATGGAGGGCTAGAGCAGAGCAGTTCCACCAAGGCTCAAATAAATGCAATGGATCAGTTTATGCTCGAGATGACATGGATTTGAAAACAAAATATCACACTCTCCTGGACGCTGTCTGTTACTGTGGACACTGATGGTATGTGCAACTGATGAAAATGAACAGAGAGAGAATAATGTCCCTGAAGGAGAGTTCTTAATTACAGATTCTCAGTCCCCAGGACTTCATAGGTAGAATTCAGGGAGTCCTCTAAACATGGATGCAAAAGAATATTTTTTATATCATATATACATATATATGTATATCTTGTATTACTTTCTGTTACTGTGATAAAATACCTGAGAAGAACAACTTAAAGAAGTAAAGATTCATTTTAGCTTACAGTTTCAGAGGGCTTGGTACCTGCTCATTTGGGCAGAATATTATGGCAGTGAAGACATGTGGTGGATCAGGCCAGTTCACATGACAGACGAGGGAACAGAGTAACAGTAGGGTAGCATTGGATAAAAATTCTCAAGGACCTTCCTCAGTGGCCCATCTCCTCCAGCGAGGCCCTCAACTTTAAGAATCGCCCACAATAGCAGCAGGGTCTAGGGACAAAGCATTCAGAACAGAAGCCGGTGGAGGACATGGAGATTCAAGCTAAAGCATACTATCCCTGACTCCTAAGGGCACGTGGATATCTCATAAAGCAAAATGCATTTAGTCCACCTTTCATATTCCCCAGGCCTTGTGCTTACTGGCCTGTACCTCATGCATCTGCTGCCTTAGCTGCATGCCACTCCTGCGGCGCCTTCCCCGCTACAATGGACTCCATCATATCAAACCTGAGCGAATATTAGTTCATCCTCCTTTGATGCTTCTTGTTGGGTATTTAGTTACAGTAATGATCAAAGTCTCTAAAAAGCAACTGTGTCCCCTCAGAACATGAGCCATAATAAGCTTTACTTCCAAAACAGGAAAACAAGAGCTCTCAAACTCTTAACACTTGCAACATTGTTCAAAATTCTCAGCCCACCTCTCTGCAGAGGCCCAAGGCAACTTTTAGCTACAAGTCCCTATAAAATTGAAAAGACACTCCTGTACATTCTACCTATAATGTACACGATGTCATTACATTGACAGGGATGTCATTGTAAACATTTGCATTTCAAAAGGTGTTTACTGAGATACAGATATCACTATATCCTGTATTTGTTTGTTTAAATATTCTAATAATTATGATACTATATGGTTGTCTTTATGATAGATAGATAGATAGATAGATAGATGATAGATAGATAGATGGATGGATGGATGGCTAGATAGATGATTGATAGATGATGGATGATAGATAGATGATAGATGATTGATAGATTAGATAGATAGATAGATAGATAGATAGATAGATAGATAGATAGATAGATAGATAGATAGATAGATAGATAGATAGATAGATAGATAGATAGATAGATAGATAGATAGATAGATAGATAGATAGATAGATAGATAGATAGATAGATAGATAGATAGATAGATAGATGATAGAGAGATGGTAGATAGATAGAAGATAGATAGATAGATAGATAGATAGATAGATAGATAGATAATGATAGATAGATGATAGATGATTGATAGATTAGATAGATAGATAGATAGATAGATAGATAGATAGATAGATAGATAGATAGATAGATAGATAATAGATAGATGATAGATAGATGTGTTTATAGTATGTTCTGAAAGGCTTTCTATTGATTTCCTCTGAATACCGAAGAATCCTTGGGCTACGACCCAGAAAGTGCCTATCTTTATACCCCTAGGTTAGGGATTCACCCCAAGACTGTTGTAGCACGCACAATCCTTAGTTCACAATACAAGTAGATAAGAACTATTACATTGCATTTGAATCCAGGGTTGACGTTGGCTACAGTCTGAATCTGTAGAAAGACCTTTGGATCCCTACCCCTTAGGCTTCCCCACAACACTCTGGAGGTGAGGCAAGCGCAGGAACATGCCAGAGCTAGCAATGGCGTTCTGTCAGTGCACGCTTCAGTTTTAATAGCCTTACCTCTCAGGACAATTTTTTTGGGGGGGTGTCTGATAGAAAGAGTATAATCAATAGCAGAGTAACAAAACAGTTCTTTGGATTAGTTCTATTCGAAGCCCAGAGAATATGAGCTAGTTTCTCAGGAGCTTAGGAAGAAATAACTCTTGAAAGAGTAATATCAAAAACACAGCTTTTGTGTATGTTAGAAGGGCTGACCCAATCCTGTGATTGCTATGTTGTTGGCGCTTTGATCATCACCTGAGACCTTCCAAAGCGACAGCAACTGCAGCTAGGGTTACAGCAAACCCTTTCAAACAGATGCTCTCCACCAAGGCAACCCAGGCACTGTGGTCATTTAAAAATCTTCATGCCCACTTCAAACAGCAAAGTCTCCCTACTCTGTGATAATTGCATTGCTAAAAACACTCACTCCAAATCAATTTAATATATTTCTCTTAGGTATTCCAACTCTGTCATTACATAGCCCCCAAACATCCCTCTGAAACTATTGCTTTACGACTATCAAGACTGCTAATGGCCTCTAAAGCCAGCACCTGTGGGAAGCATAATAAAATCCCTTTCAGGGACTGAAGACTGTCTCAGTGCTCTTTCTCTGAAATCCATTTCGATGTGACCATGCTCCTTCAGGGTGATGGAGCCTCCATGGGCTCTATTGATCGTCTAAACCACAGTGCTGCTGTTAGCTGGGGTCATCCTAGCTCATGCTAATGAGCTGATGTAGTAATTCCATTCTTCCTCAGACATATCCTGGTCCAAATGTTGAATTTCATTGTCATCTTGGTCACCAGCCCCTATGGGTTATATCTGAGAGGCTCACTCACCGTCTCCCTTAGATTTCCATGTGTGGAGACTCATTCTTCGGGAAACCAGACACTCATAGGCCTGACAGCCTGCAGTGGGCTCTGCCACCAAGATGGAAAGGTCCCTGCTTCTTTGACTGCCTTGAAATTTCTTCCTGTAAGTCCTCAACTTCTAGCCTGGAAAGAAGACCTCTTTCAAGGGTTAATTTCTTTCATTCAGAGAAAAAAGGAAGAACATGAGAGGAGGATTCTCTTTGAGCCTGTGAAGGAAACATCGGCAGGGGCAGAGAGGCACAGGAAGGGTCCCTAGAAGGAAAAAAAGGCAGACTTTGAAATGTTCAAGAGGGAGGACCAGACAGCCTTTCAATGCAATGTGATTGTTTTACGCTATGGAGACACACACCTTTGTTTTGTCAAGCTATTTTACGACTCTGTATTAGAGGCAAACATTAACTGGCAGAAAACGAAAATGCTTCTTCTCCATGTGCGAAGTCTGTCCAGAGCTGTGGAAATTGATTTTTCTCCTCACCACAAAAAATTCCAGAGTGCATCTATTTGTAAATCTATTCAGCATCCCTAATCTATAAGAGCATTGTACTTTGAATTTGCCTTCAAAACCCAGTTGTAAAATAATACTGGTTCCTTTATAAGTTAAGAAAAATTCTTGGCAGCTGTTCACTTTATATCTGTATGAAAAGTTGGATTTTGCCTTTTTCTTTATACTGCCTGAATAGCTGCTTGAAGCAAATCATCAGAGAAGGGAAAAATAAAGAGAGAGTGTGGCATAAGTTAATGACTCAATTAAACATCTTCCCCTTCCAGACCCTCCTACAGTGTAGGCATGACTGGCTTGGCTATGGTACAGCCTTGAACTTGACATCTCAGTTCTACCTCCCTGCTTCTGGATTTTTCTGTCTGATTCTCTAGGCTGATTTCTGTACTTTGAACACAGTTCTTACCTTATCTGTGGTGGACGTCTCCCTTGGAGATCTGCCTTAGCATTTTTTTCTCCAGGGAATGTTGCAGAGGACAATCTGTGTTCCTTTTGCATAAAAATGGCAGGACTGAGTACAATTTACACATTCATCTGCCTGGCATGGACAAAAATATCACCCATGTAAATCCCAATTCAACCATTTTGAGTGGCTGCCTAAAATCTGAGTCTGTCACTGTTCAAAAGGCATCCATGATTACCCTACTAATCTGAGGAGCAGATCCCAAACTACTCACTTTGATATATTCAGAGTTCCCTGACATCTGCCTCAGTGCTATGACACAGCACTCCCCTGCGGCATACAGAAATTATGTGAAGGTCCTACCGTGCGTGTCCTAACAAGTGGTACTGGTTCCCTATCTTCCCCCACTGCTGTGTACCGTTGGACCCTTCCTCTGCCCTCTGAACCTTTGCTTGCTCTGCATATCTGGCCTCAGGTTCGGATCATTTCTCTTTATTTCCCAGAAGATGTTAACAGGCCTCTCTTCAACTCTAGAATTTTAATAACCCACATTATTAGGAGTGCGACACTCTCGGACCATAGGATCGCTTACAGCTTTTGCAGAACTCGGCGAAAGACTGAAATCTCTGGGCTTCTGTCCTGATTACTTTTTGTTGCACTTATAAACACTATAACCAAAACCAACGTGGAGCAGAAAGGGTTTGTTTGGCTGCTAGGTTACAGTCCATCACCGAATGAGGCCAAGGCAGGAGCTCAAGGCGGGAGCTTGAAGCGGAAATCATGGCAAAGTGCTGCTTGCTGGCTCTCTCTCTGGCTGCTTGCTTACAGAGTTGTATTCAATGACCTTTCTTATATAACCAAGATCTACCTGACTAGGGATGGCATTGCCCACAGTGGGCTGTGACCTCCTACATCAAATTAGCAGTTAGGAAAATGCCCCACAGACATGCTCATGGACCAATCTGATGGGAGAAATTGCTCAGCTGAGGTTTCCTGCCTTCAGGTGCATTAAACTGTCAAGAAGAGCCATCACAGCGTCTCATTCAAAATTATCAAGACTTTCAAGACAATCGCATAGCACTGTGGGGACTGAGTAGAGGATATCCCAAAATGAAAGCCTGCCCCCTTGTTTCCCACCAAGGAAAATCACAGAAACTAAAAGCTCTTTTCCCAAAGCAGATCATAGAGATTAGAACTCATGTTCCCTAAAACGGGAAACCATAATAACCCTAAAAGCAGTCCTCTGGTTTCTCCCATCTTTTTGTCTTGGTCCTGTTCATAAGAAAATTCTTTGACCTACCTTGTCTGAAGGTAAATCATAAAAAGCCCATTATGATTTGAATATGAAATGTCACTCAGAGGTTCAGTGTTAAATCCTTGATCTCCAGGATGGTGCTGTTTTGAGAGGTAGGGTCTCACTGGAGAACACAGGTCACTGGAAGCATGACCTACTTCAAAGCTTATACCCGGGCCCAGTCCTCCTCAGCCTCTCTGCTTCCTGTCTACCATGAGGTCTGCACCCTCTCACCAACATGAGGTTCAACCTCACCTTAGACCCAAGGTAAAGGAGCCAGGTATGGACCAAGACCCTTGAAACTGTGAGCCAACATTTTAATATCCTTCCTTTAATTCTTCTGTCAAATACACTTGCTTTTTTCTTAGTGATGACAGGTCTGGGTAATTCCAGAAATGGTTGTGCCCCAAACACTGGAGGACAGAAGGCATGCTCCACAGAAAGGCCAAGCTAATCTGTACAGACAGGCCTTCCCCAGCTCCTTGTCAATCAGTAAGAATTACCTTATACCCTTTTATCCAATCAAACTTCCTCATGCTGTCCATGCTTTGGAGAACATGAGTCTATTAAAGCAGAGTTAAACCTGAGTCTAGGAATCTTCATTCTGAAAGCTTCTTGCATGTGAAACTTTCTAGTTTATTGTTATTGCTGTTTTGTGGGGTCTTTTGCTTGCAAAACTTTGAATTAGTTCACTGTGCTTTGCCCTTGTTACCTGGCCTTATGTTATAGAGTTGTGGGGCTAAACCCTCATATTGTATGAGAAAGGGACTCAAGTACTTCTTCCCCTGCACGGTAACCCAAGTTCAAGGCCCTGAGTGTTCAGTGTCTGTGGGAATGCAAAAGTCACACGCCCTTGACACTGTATCTTGGTTTCCATGGCTTGCTGTCTGTCAGCCTGAGTTGTGACTTTCCATGTGTCGGCTCTAAACTGAAATGTTCCCATTCTGGACCCCTGGTCTGTATTCCTTTTCATTGCTGATTTAATTGTCACATACTTGGTAGCTTAAAACAATACACATTTTATTCTCTTATATTTCTGATGGACAGTTCAAAATCATTCTCATTTGGATAAGACAAAGGGGTGTCAACAAGGCTGGTTCCTTCTGGAGACCCCAGAGAGGAATTGTTCACATTGCATTTTGCAGCTTCTAGAATCTTCCAGTGTTCCTTGATTTGTGGCCCCTTTTTCCCCACTTGAGAGCGTGCAGCTGCATTCTTTTCCTCCTTTGCCAAATCATCTTCTCTGTGATTCTGACTCCTTTCTCTCCGTTCCATGGAGACCTTTATCAGACACAGCTGGATAATTAATCCCAGACAAGGTCCTCAATGCAAGAGCTTTAACTTAACCACATTTTCAAAGTCCTTTTGTGCCATCTGAGGTGATTATCTAGGGATTAGGAGGTTGGGATGGTTTCAATGAGAATGTCCCCCATAGGCTCCAGGTGTTTGGACATTTTGTCCCCACATGGTGGCACTGTTTTGGGAGGTTTTAGAGGGTGTGGCTATCCTGGAGGAAGCACGTCACTGGGGGTGGGCTTAGAGAGTTCTTAGGCCTTGCCAGATCTCCAGTCACCCTCTTGCTTGCTTCCTGTGCCTGCGTGATGATGTGAGAACTTCATTTCTGCTGCTCCTGTTCCAGCCACCTCCAGCCACCGTGCCTTCTTGCCATGACGGACTATAATTCCCCTGGAACCATAAGCTCAAATAAACTCTTCCTTCTATAAATTGCTTGGGTCAGTGTTTCTGTCACAGCAATAGAAAAGTGGCTAATATAGAGATAGACATAGCTGAAGATAGGGAAGAGTAGATTGTCTTACCACAGTCTCCCAGCCATAATATCACATGACCGCATGAGGAAAATAATACAGATAGAACAACGCAGTGGAGGGCCCCACGCACTGCATTAGCAAGAACTCTCTAAGCATCTCTGGGTTGATCTGCCAAATGAGCACATTTCCATCACACTTCTATAGTACGAACCTGGGAAAGCCAACTGTTAAGAAGAGGGATGAAGTTTGGGGAAGGTAGAAAAGAAGCAAGGGCAAAGTTCCAGAAGACAGAAGAGGGACTGGAGAGATGGCTCAGCAGCTGAGGGAACTGGCTGCTTTTGCGTGGGACAGGTGTTCTGTTACCGGCACTGACGTGGAGACTCACAACCACATGTCACTTCAGTTCCAGGGGATCCAGTTCCCTCTTCTGGTGTTTGCAGACAGTGCATACATACAGTGCACTTACAGACATGCAGGCAAAACATCCATACACATAAAATCACTACAGAGTACTCATCCCTAAATTGAACACCTGTATGGCATTCTATTATCCCAAGGCTCAGGGATCACTGTGGAAAAACAGGGTAGAAAGAAGCTAAAAGTCAGAGGTGGTCGATAAATACAAGGCAACAAACAGTATTTTCTAGACAGCATGGCAGCTGCCCATATAAACTCACAGCCGTTGTGACAGCATGCATAAGACCTGTAGGAATCCAAGTGAGAGGAAGACCCAGCGTGGTTGGGGGAAGTGGGCAGGAAGTTTCCAACCTAGTTGAAGATCTATTGGAAACTGATAAATACTGAGAAAGAAAGTTTTTCTTACTGGTATATACTGGTATATATGGTATATATGGTTTATCACTGTCTTACCTTGTAGGTTGACCAGACTCCAAGGGAGAGACCCACACCCAAGAGCATTTGAGAAGCACAGATTACACTTGATAAGTCTTAAAAAAAGACAAAATAGAGGACATGACTGGGGAGTTGGAGATGAGGGTAGTGTGGAGTAGGAGGCCCACCTATGATCAAGATAAATTGTATTAAATTCTCAAATCAATAAAAAGACTTTAAAAATAAAATAAAATCTTTTAAAAATAATAGAAAGATGAAGACAGAGGAGTGGCACACCCTCATAATAATACAGTAAATGCTGTTTTCAGAGTCATTGCATCCCACTAACAGGATCTGGAGACAACAAGACTGAGGCAGCCCCTCCCCCTCCAGCCCAGATAACATTGCTAGACAGCTTGGAAGACTGGACTAGGGATACCAGATTTAGCACATGGAAACAGATTGCTGAAGGTAAGCCAGAATTCCAGATGAACAAATGATCTTTCAGTATAAACATGGGCCATGCCATATTATCTGACAACTGCTCCCTAAAGAGAGGCACTATGGGACATTCATCATCAAAGCCCTATTCCCTGATTCATATGTGGATGGCATTGCAATTTACTGGACATGTTAAAACCAACACAGGGCCTGTTTATTACTTTCTTCATGGCCCGCTTCCTCTGCTCTGGGATCTCTCCAGGGAACGAGCTCCCACTCTGAAACAGTAGGGACATGGCCAGTGGTCTTCAAAGCACAGTCAAGACTGAGGACTGGAACTGCCAGTCGCCACACTGGGACTGGAAGCAAAGCAGAAAATGAGAGGCCTCCCTAGACCACGTGTTTGATTGCTTGTTACAGGAATTTCTGGAAGGAAAGCCTCCACAGACAATTACACTCTAAGATTCTTAGCAGCTCTACCTCAAAAGTTTCACACCTCTATTTCAACCAATATGGTTCATCCTTACCCAGTCCCACTCCATGTCCCACTACCCCAACCCTTTTGAAAACCACCCGCCCTCAAATTTCCACTTCTCTATAAAGTTTGGGCCTATTTCTGTTTCTTGAATGGTTGCCAACATTTCCCATTTCCAAGTAAGTGAAAAGCTCAGCTTTGCGGTGTCAACAGGTGATATTCAGGGACCCAGCTATGCGCAAGGCCCCACTTCATTTGAACAGCCCTTCTGATTCGTCCAAATGGTAAGAATCCACTTCAATGAGATCTAGGATTTGCATAGACTCCCACCTGAGCTAGACATTACTATCTATCATGGTGCCATAATTGGTGAGAAGTCTTCAAACTGATTGAGCAGTCCACGGGCAGAAGGCCAGGGTGTTGTGAGGCTCTACCCTCCTCTGTACACTGGCCCCTCATAAGTGCTCAATACAGGCATGTGAGGAGAAGATTAAGAAGGGATTGAGAAATAAGAGGGGCTGGAGGAAAGCTGTGCTCCAGTAGAGTTGTGGATGCCAATCTCAGGTCAATGAAACGTTCTACAACTCTGTGCACTGGGGATAACTGAAGGCGATGTATGATAAATCCTGTACACAGGCATGCAGTCTCTCCACAGAGGCCCTGTCAGCTTCCCTCTGCCTAATGTGCAAAAGCCTAGTGTTGCCTCCTCTTGTAGCCTTTCCCAGTGTTTCTGACCCATCAATGTCATTTCTATTTACCTTAGAATGAGGGAAAACATCTGTCTGGCTCCATCATTTAAATAATGAGCTCACCAAATATTTTAATATGGATTAATTTTATATCACCATGACAACTATGGTTTTACCTTTATAAAATTATCCTTTTACTAAAGTTCAGTCCTGGTCTAATAAATATTATTACTATTAAAAAGGAAGGAAAGACAGTTGGGCAGATGGGAAGAGTTGCCGCACAGCTTGAGAGCCTACGGTCAGATCCTCGGCATGTTCGTACAAAGCAGGGCATGGTGCTGCATGCCTGTTATCCCAGCCCCGTGGAGGCATGCAGGATCCCTGCGCTCCTGGTTCAGGGACTTCAGGTTCAACTTGAAGGTTCAAAGTGACTGGGGAAAAGACCCAGTGTCAGTCCCTGGGGTTGCACACACATACCCATACAGACATGCAAACATACATGCGCACACAAAGCAAAAAATAAGTAAGGGGAAAAGTAGGACTGAACAGCGGGAGGCAGCTTGACCAAATTTCCGACAGGAATCTTACTATGACCCACAGCTCTTTCCTTAAAGCAGTCACTTTAGAAAATTCACAATTGTAAATTATTTCTTTGCCTCTTTGAGATGTCAACCCTCTCCCAGCTTCTCATCAGCTTTTCAAGCCTTGAATGTCTTTCTCTGGAGCCAGGAAGGCACCCCTTTGAACAGCAACTGCCATGTGAGGGAGGAGCTTAACCTGAAGCTAAGTTGTGAACCCCTCTGGTCCCCTCTGACTACCTGGCTCTGGCTGCCTCTTGGCCCCGAGTTCCTCTTTCCGTTGCTGTGAGCTCTCTCGAAGCAGCCTTGAGCAAACTTGCTCATTTAGTTCCATCCAGTGTGATATTTCTTTGTCAAGGGCCGGAAGGAGAAAATTGAAAGGAAAAAGAAAACAAACAAAAATGTTTATCAACAAAATCCCAATCCCAAGCAACAAATGAAAATGGTCAGTCTCCATGAGTTTAGGTAGTTTGCAAACTGGGGATCTGCAGGTGTATAGGAGATCTGACCCTTGGTGAGCTCTTGCCACCCCGCACCCTATCACCCCCACCCCCCAACCGCGGCCCCTTTTGTTCCTGTGTTTTGCCACAGGCCTTGAGTGGAGGTACCTGCCTCTCAGACTGACTCTGCATTCTCATGTGTTTGAATCCACAGAAATCCCCCCAGGCCAGGCTGTCTGTGGCTTTTGCTAACAGATACGCCAGGGGCCATACAACAGCTCTGCTTTGCCTGAGTCCTGTATATCCAGAGGCAGGCCAGGGATGAAGGAGCTCAGGTTGTCACTGAGGCCCTAGATCTCTTGACCAGACTGCCCTGCTCTGGGTTTGTATTCTGACCATGCGTAGAACCTACCTGCACATCAGAAACATGCCAGTGATCACAAGTGGCTCTGTAAAATATTTATTCAATATGAGCTTGCAGTGAGGATGGGACTACAAGAGCCTTGGTTCAAATGAATACGGGAGGCAAGTGTGACCAGCCAGCCATTCAGAGTCAATTAACGGACTATTAAATCACACAGGATGGCACCAAATCTTCAAAATTAGACATGCCCTGACTTTTGCAAACAAAAGAAGAAAGCAACTGACAAGGTCAACTCTTTATGAAATTATCTGAATTCCGTTTTTATCCTCATAATAAGATATAGCAAAATATTTCATATAGGGGCAAGATGGCTCAGTGGTGGACAGGGTTGGCTGCTTTTCCAGAGGACCTGAGTTCAGATCTCAGCACCCATATTCAGTAGCTCACGACCACCTGTAACTCTAGCACCAAGGTTCCCTGCACCCTCTTCTGACCCCTGCAGCTGCCTGCATTCATTGACACATACCACCACACAGATACATATATACACATAACTAAAAAACTAAAAACAAATGTAAAGCAATATATTTTATATGGTAGAAATTAAAGTTTCCAGATAAACTAAAATTCAGCCAGTACAAATCATTGTTTTTCTAAGAAGGTAATCTTTGAGGGAAAAATAAAATAGCTTTCCTTGGGTAGAAAATTCACCAATTCATTTAACAAATATGTGTTAAGAAGCAACTGATTGAGTTCAAGGACACGAATGCTTATTCATGTATATGTTAAACAGGACATGGATGCACAATATAACATAAAAGACAGCTACTCATAAAAATGATCACGCAAGTAAATTTTTAACACAAACTGTCATGAGGTATTGAGAGGGATCAATTTCTCCCATAGACAGCACCCTGCAAAAGACAGTTTGACCTCCTCCATCTCTGGCTTCTGTGAGAAAGTGGTTGTGAGGAAGGTTGTTGGTAGGTAGAGGAGGGTGTGTGCAAAGTCCAAAACACAGCCAGAGCAAGAGAAGGTGCCAGATGGTGCAAGGGTTGGCTGACAGTCAGACCAAGACTGTTCCTCTTAAGCTGAAGAGCTGGCTCTCCATCAGGCAAAACATTCATACATACAAAATAAAAATAGTTTTAAAATATTTTCCTTAAATATCTCTCTCTCTCTCTCTCTCTCTCTCTCTCTCTCTATATAGTATGCACACTTATATGTGTGTGGGTGCATCTGTGTGCTTGTGTGCATATATGCATGTGTGCCTGTGGAGGCTTATGGTTCATACTGAGTACCTTCCTTGATTGCGCTCTGCTATTACACACACACATACACATACATTGGATCAAAGTAGAAAGGAGTTATGCAGTGTGAAGGGATCTAAATGTTAGGTTCAAGAGATTATAATGAAAGTGATAAAAGAAAACCGAGGGGTTGGTGAGATGATTCAGTGGATAGAGGCACCTATAACGATCGAGCCTGATGATCTGAGCTTGATCCCTGGAACCCACGGTGGAAGGAGAGAACCGACTCCCACAGGTCATCTCTGACTTGCACATGCATGCCACAGCATGCATGTAGAGAAGGAAAGAAAGAAAGGAAGAGAGAGAGAAGGAAATATGCAAAAAGAAAAACAAATATCCATGTTCTCTCTTCTATGCACAGCCTAGAATTAAATACATGTACATACTACATGTATGCAGTGCCATAAAATGTCATAACGGAACCAATTACTTTGCATACCTTTTTCTTTGCCCTAAGAACAGCAGGAAGTCATGGAGAGGTTTCCAAAGGCCATCTTTGAGCCTGGCTACAGTGGAGAGATGGAGGACCAAGAGTGCTAGAACTTAGTAATGAGCTAGTCCAGCGAGATGTGCAGGTACTGCGAACAGCACAGTGACCATGAATACGGACAGAAATGAACAGATCTCAGCAATGAGGGGGGCGCTAGGTCAGTACCCATTAAATAAATAACTGGATTACAGCATGTCAGAGCTGCTTCTAGCAAGCCAAATGTGTGATTAAAATGTAGGGCATGGTTGTTGTGGAAAGTAACTACAAGGGACAAATTGCTAATCACGTCCCCACCTGCAGTTATTATTAAATGGCTCTTCCCAACCTCTTTCTGTGAAGCTATAAAGTCTACCTTGAAAGCTGAGAATGGCTTGTGTCTCCAATGATTCACCACAGACTGTCCTTTGGAACCACATGAACAAAGAAAGCCCTATAGCCTGGAAGTTCAGCCTTGCTATGCTTTCCACACTGTGGTGGTTGGAATGAAAATGTCCCTCATAGGCTCCAAGTGTTTGGACATTCTGTCCCCAGATGATGGTGCTGTTTTGGGAGGTTTTTAGAAGGTGTGGCTATCCTGGAGGAAGCACATCACTGGGGCTGGGCTTACAGAGTTCTTAAGCCTTGCCGGATCTCCAGGAACGCTCTTGTTTCTTGTGCCTGCTGGAAAGTGTAGAGCTTAGCTTCTGCTCCTCTTCTCCAGCCACCTTACACACACCAGATACAGAATCAGCCTCCAATGTGGGGCTTGTGGCTGTTGTACCAAATGGAAGGTGTGGGTATACTCCCTACTCCTCTGAGACAGGTTGGAGCAAGTGGGGTTTTGTTCCAGTCCTGTGATCTTGTAGCTTACTCCAAACGTGACAGATACCGATAAAGTTAACTGGGAATTAGTAGAGGGGGAAGGGCTGTTTATTTAACTAACCACACCACAGCTAAGTACCACTGTGGTCTTCTGGTCAGGGTGAGTTGACATCATGCGTCTGAAATAAACACAGGGAATCAGTGTTTAGACACCCTGGGACTAGGATCTGGGAAGAGGCCCAGGAATCTTTGAACAGTTGTTCTAGAAGGTTCTGATCCACGTTCTCCTCATGCACAGGTGCAAAAAGTTCTACAGCCAAAAAGCCTTTTTGATCCTCAGCCGAATTCAGGAAAATAACAGGTAATTTAAATGGGTTAACGGGTTCAGTGGCTCTCTCTGCAGTAATGCATGGACACATGCTGAGCACCTTGGAAAACACCTTTCTGCAGCTGAAGTATGCCCCAGGATCTCTGTCTTGTTTCCTCTAAAGTTCTATACACTGTTACCTGGGCTACAGCAGTTGAACATTTCCCCTCCCCCAGCCTTCCAAAACTTGCCATTGCCTTTCTGTACAGAAACATGATTTTACTCTGAGTAAAACTAGCATTCCTGCAGGGAATTTGAGTTTTAGGAAAATAGATGATTTTAACAAAAATAATTATGAATTTGCAAGCTAGTGAGTGTCTAGCAGTCTCCACTGGGTCAATAGATCAAGAAGATAGGAGAATCCTAGATCTTGCTTACAACCCAAAATAAATAAGGTTACCCCAAGAAGGAAAAATGGAATCCTACATAATTGATAGGATTAGCCATCTGTAAAGAATAAACTCCAAGTTTGTCAGAAAAGTATCAGTTAATAGATGCTAATCCGGGTAGCTCTTCCAAAGACTCTTAGAAAGGATTTCTGTGTTTTAAATCCAATTACATGACACAGACTTGTCTGTAAAGCAGTCCACACACTAACTGTGTGATTATAGGCATTTGATAAGCGCTTTATGCCTCACTGCCTTGATAGGTAAAATATGGAAGTAGAAATAATTATGCCTAGCAAATTTTTGAGGATTAAATGATATATTGAATGTAATATACTTAGATTCTCCTTAATTCCATTGTTTTTCTTAGTATTTTTACTGTCAAAACTTGGAATCATACAAGGTTTCACTAACTACTTTTCAATATTTAGCATAAGTTAAGGTTAAATCAATTCTGCATGAATCAACACCCTGGATTTATCTAAATTCTATATTTATTCAAACACACCACCTGAGGAAAAGCAATAGACATAATCCAACACCCACTTAAACACTCTTAGCAAAAGAGACAGAATAAAGCTCCATCAATCTGATGAGCATCTATAAACACCTGTAGCTTTCACGAAATATTTTCAAATCCTCTACCCTGTAACAGTGCCAAGGCTCCACAGTGAGAAGATGGCCAGACGTTTGCATGGCAAATCTTTGCTGAGAGGGATTGGGGACACTCTACAGAAATAGGAACCTGGATTTGTTTTTTGGCTTGGCAAACTGAGTATTGCTAAAGTGTCATTCTGGTTGTCGCTGTGATAAAATACCTTGACTCAAAGCAACGTAGGGGAGAAAAGGTTTATTGTACTCAAAATTCCCAGTTACAGTACCATCATACGAGAAAGTCTCAGTGGAAGGAGCTTGAAGGTGTCGATTCCATCCATCCACCATCAAGAACAGAGGGAGGTGAATGCGTACGTGCTTGCTTGCTTGTGCCCAGCTCAATCTCTCTACTCATACAGCTCTGAATGCCCTGTCTAGAGGGACTGGTGCTGCCCACAGTCCCAAGGAGTCCTCACACATCAAGTAACTTAAGACCACACCCCACAGACACGCCCACAGGCCAGCTCAACACACAAAATGAGACTCTTCCCAGGTGATTCTAGGTTGTATCGTGCTGAGGATGAAAGTGAACAATCACAGCTGTCATTATTCTTTAATTGATCTAGAGATTGAATGGTGTCCTACTGAAAATCTCACTGCTTACCCCAGAATAGGATAGCTATTTCAAACCTCTGCCGCTCAAGGCTCAGAGATCATTGTGGAAGAGGAGGAGGAAAGATTGTAAGAACCAGAGAGGGTGGATGAGCACAGGGAAGCAGAGTCTCCCAGGCAGCTGGTCAATTACTCATGAATTCACAGCAATGGTGATAGCATGCCCAAGTTCTATGTAAGCTCAGACCAGAAAAACATCCCAGCATAGACATGGGGAAGTGGGTAAGGAATCCCAACTTAACCCAGACTTCTTTTCTTAACCCATGGACAAAAGTGCTACATATTCAAGGCAAGCCATACTTCAGATGTTGAATTTTGATATTTCCCTGAGCTATAAAAAATGCAATACCATATTCTCTGAAGACATTGGCAGAGGTACTGAGCCACAGGTGGCTGTCAGCTACAAGGGCATAAAAGGAACCCTGGTCCTCTCCAATGCTCTGCCTTGCCAGCTATTCAAGGTCATCCTCAGCTACACAATGAGTTTTAGGCCAGCCTTGGCTAATGAGACCCTAGGTGAACTACGATTATAAAACACGGGAAAAGGTCTTAGGGGTTAGTGTGTGGAGGCAGTATAGAAAAATACGCACGTGTACGGACATTTTAACATTAGAATCTAGGTCGTGAGCAAACAGGTATGCACTATAAAATTCTTCTACTGTTGTGACATTTGACTTTTGGGGACACAATTTTTACTTGCTACTTTTACAATATGCTGAAAATACAAAGACTGTCTAGTCTATAAAATATTGGGTCGCTGCTGAAATGAGTTTTCACATAACAACATAGACTGACATATTTTCTGAAGATAGGCTTGTAGACTACATACAGCATCTAAGTATGTAGCATGCCGTGTATGTCTGGCCTGTGCATGTGACACAAAAGCCTCACAGATATTATAAGCTGTCTACATAAATAATATGTGTTTTCTTTCACCAGGTTCTATGCTGAATTAACAGCCTTCTTTACAAACATTTAAATAGTCATTTGAATTCTACCTATGTACAGTGTATAGGAAAAATAGCTACCGTTATATGCTGTCTCCTGATGAGCTCTCACTGTGTTAGGGGCATAAGACAACCTTGTCTTCTCATAAACAGACCTAAAAAAGGCACCACCATAGTTCCAATTTTGCAAATAACTACCTCAGTCAACATGAACTTGCATTTCACTTAGAAACATTATAAAAGGATAAATTAGTATCCTATATACTCATAATTCTCTTTGGAGTAGAAATAACTATTGTTGGTGTGTGCGTGTGTGCGTGCATGCATGTGTGCATGCGTGTGCATGTGTGTGTGTGTGTGTGTGTGTGTGTGTGTGTGTGCATGTGCTGAGGACAGAAGACAACTTGTAGGTGTCAGTTTTCTTCCATTGTGTGGGTTCCAGAAGTTGAACTCAGGTTCTTAGGTTTTATATTCCTTGATGAGCCATTTTGTCAACTGCCTTTCAAATGTTTCTACAGTTTAGGAAAAGAACTGCACGTTCTTGAAATTTCAGAGTCATGAATTATATATGCCTCCATGTGAGGTGGAAAGTGTTGGCCAAACGTTGTGATGCCCCATCTGTCTGAACACAGATGAAACCTCTTTCCAAACCTTTACTGACATCTAATGAAGGTAAATACTTAGCCAACCATGAGATGTTACTGATGTTAACTATGCACTGGGTTAGCTCTGCTGTGGACACTGCCTTTAACTTTCCCCATCCTGTTTGTGTATCACAAAAGCCAAGGATGCAGAACCAATCAGGTGTCATTATTACCCCTGGTTTACAAGTAAGGAAACCAACTGTCAGAGAAGTTTGGCAAGCTGCTGATGGCTCCGAGCACAGACCCACGCTGAACCAGCCTGACAAGAGCAAACGTCTTCTCACCAAATAGGTCTGCTACACAAAGACACGGATTAAACTTCCTAAAGGTCTTCAGTCATCCTCGTATATCAGCGATGGATGTTTTGCTAAAACCTGCTGAGATTTCGGCTTCTAAAGATGATATTTTTTGTTAAAAGTCTTTGCTCACCATTATCCCACCTGCTGAGGAAGCGTCACCCATTTTTCTTGAGAGGCACAAGTTCTATAAAGAAGATATTTGGGGACTGGAGAGATAGCTCAGCAGTTAAGTACACTGAGTGCTCTTGCAGAGGACCTGGGTTAGATTCCCAGCACCCACATGGCAGCTAACAACAGTGCATAATTCCAGTTCCAGGGGATTCGACACCCTCTTCTGACCTCCACAGGCACTGAATGACACAGGTGCACTTACACGCATACAGGTGATACACTCATACACATAAAATAAAAAGAATTTTTTTAAAGAAGCATTTCGTTACAGCTTTAACATATTCAATAACAATTTCCAGAGCAAAAGTGGCTGTAAATTTTTAGGTTCACAGTTGAATTAATACAGTTATACAATATTGAAGTCAGTATAAACCCTGTAAGACATAAAATTGAATGAAGCTTTAACCTTTAAAGATCTCCATTTCATTTTAAAATATGCTGTTTCCTACAGAAAGACTCATTTTTAATGCTACTAATGCTTGGATGTTTGCACATGTGTTTCTATGTATCTGATTATTACTAGTCACAGTCAGTTACACTCAGTTCCTTGGCACCTGAGTATGAGTATAAAGTCATCAAGTAGATTTCAATGGTAACATTTATCACCTCTACTAATTAACATTATGTAAATTTTATGCTTCCTCCTCAAATATAACTCATTTTTTATTTGTTGATTTTTTTGTGTGTGTATATCATACAGAACATCCCAAACAATCTTATACATCTATATACCCACTTCCCAAATGGCACCCTGCCATAGCCTCGCCCCCACTGGAACCCATATACTCTGTCATCCCTGTTACTGTCCACTGTATTGTCAGTGCCCCCAGCCATTCCCCAGTGTTTGTCCATCCACTTAGTCTATCTAGAGTGCCTTGATTTAGGAAGGTCAGCTGTTCCTCATCTAGCAGCAATCAGTTGCCAATAATCCTTTAGATAAGATTGGGGTCTGCTGTTCATTTTCCCAGTTCTATGCTGGGTTACTGTCTGGGAGTGGCTTGGGGTACCCTGGCCAACAACTCAAAGGAAGGTATCGCCTGTCTGGCATTGTTTCTTGTTATGTAGCCTTTAGCTATACACATGGACTCTTAGAGAGATATTATATGTATATTTGTCATCAGGTTGTTGGACAAATATGATTCCCTCTACGTTATTACACTAGTTGGGCATTATTTATCTCTCCTCTCTCTTTTCCTGTCTGACCCTTTCACCATGGCTTCCCTACTGAAAGTGTCCCAGTTTCCCCCATTTCTCCCTGGATAATACCAGTCTCTTATGGTCCCACCTCTCTTGAGCACCTTATTTCTTTTTATTCCCAAAGTTCCTTATATAACCTTCCCTTCTCCCTCCCATTTAAATACTCCCATTTTATCCATTTTTCCCTTAATAACATCTGTTTTCTACTGTTCTTCTCTCTCAGGTTCCTTCTTTCAGGTGACTCACCACAATTACAGGACATTTTGAGAGATGCTCATAGTCCCTGAAACTTAGTCAACCTAAAAAGGCAAGGAGCAAAAACTGTCCTTTATGTCCCTCTGACCAAATTAGTATAGGCCTCAAAATATGGCTGTTAAACATCCAAGAAGGTTAGTTCCACCAGTCTGGTACTTTTAGTTACCATGTGTCACGTAGATAAAGCTTGGGCAAGGACCAAACCCTTCTCAGACAAACCTTGCCTAGACAGATATTATATTCCTTGATCTGCTATGTATAATTTGTCAGTAGGTTCTTCGACTAATATGGTTCCCTCTGGTTTTTATAAAACTAGCTAGGCATTATTTATCTCTCGCATTGTCTAACCCTTCCACCATGGTTTCCCCACTTAAGGTGCCCCCATTTTCCCCATTTCTCCCTTACTAATACCCTTCTCCTATGGTCCCAACTCTCTTGAGCTCCTTCTTTCCCTTTATCCCCTAGGTTCCTTGTATAACCTTCCCTCCCCCTCCCATTAAAATAACCCCATTTTTATCCATATTTCCCTTATTAATGCCTGTTTCCTACTGCTCTCTTTCAAGTTAAAAGAATATTTTTTAAAATGATATTTGGGCTGGAGAGATCAATAGTCAGAACATGTGCTGCTCTTGCAGAGGACCAGAGTTCAGTTTCTAGCACCCAATCAGGCAGCTCAGAACCACCTGTAACTTCAGCTTCAGGGGATCGGGTAGAGAACACCTGCACTTGTGCAAAATGCACATAGCCACACCAGAGGCACATATACATAGATAAAACTAGAAATAAAGCTGCAGATACTTAGTTGCTGTACTGTGGAAACGTGTTATCAGTTTTCTTTGTTCATGTCTGTGTTTATATTTAGAACATACACTTTATATTTTATTGTAATCCCTTATCAGAAAACATGAAAAAGGCTAAACGCATGTAATAGTTATAGCTACAATGATTACAACTATAATATCTGACATTAAATTTTAAATTCCCATCATTCTATAGGTAGAATTTAAACAAATTCAAATTAAAAAAAAATCAATGTGAGGAAAATACTCCAAGTTTATTTCTTTCTGTTCAAATCCACTCAGTTTTCTGGCTTGATTCTCCCAAATTGGAAATTCAAGATAACGCTGTCTGTGAATTCCTGAGTTCTATCTGTTGACTGGAAAAGTAAAAGCACTGAACAGGCCTTTCTTTCTTGTCATTATTCACAACACAACATAAAACTGCTTAAAGGGCATGGAGGGAGGCTCAGTCAGTTTTTTGCTCACTGCATGAGCATGAAGTCAAGACCCAGGACCTATGTCAGACAACTAGATGTGGTGGTGCGTTCCTGTCGTCTCAGTACTCGGGAGGCGGAAACTGGAAGGTCCCTGGAGCTCACTGGCCAGCCAGTCTAGCCCAATTGGCTGGCTCCAGGTTCAGCAGAGAAAGCGTCTCACAAAACAAGGTGAAAAGCCATTGAAAATACTGGACTCAGCCTCTGGCATTCACACACATGCACACCTGCTCACACATGTACACACGTGAACACATATATACACAGAAAATCACTTACATAGTTAATATAGTCAATAGTTCCTTAGGTATTATAATTATCTAGAGATGACTTAAAACATGAGAGGGTACACTTAGGTTGCACATAGTGCTGTCATGAACTAGAGCATCCATATATTTTGGTATCCAGGAACATTATGGAACCAACCACCTGTGGACACCAAGGGACTCCTGTATCTAGTTCATTTTCTCTCAAACTATCCATCTCTCTTAGAGAGAAAATAGTGAATATGACCTATAGATTTTTTTCACTTTCCTATGCTATAAAAACACTATACATTCAGTATAAGCCATACTCCAAATGTTGAGGTTTGATCTTTTCCTGAGCTAGTAAAACGCAACATGATATCCTTTGGAGATGCTAGGCAGAAGTCTTGAGCCACAGGTCTCTGGCAGCTACAAGGCCAGGAGCAGAGCTTTAGTATCTACAGGGTGCTGCCTTTCTAACCAGGATGGTTGTAGCTGAGGTGGATCACAGGCAGTTTAGACTTGCTGTATTCAACTTATGTAGTTGAATGAGTCCAACATAGGGTGAACTCGTGGTAGCAGGATCCTATCACAAGACATGGAGTGTCTGTATTCGTTTCATATGTCACAGTTTAATCCTAAACACACCTGCTGCCTCCAAACTGAGAGGCTGTTTTCCCCTGATTCCCATCTGCTGATTTGAAATGGCTTTGGCAGTTTGTATGTTACAATAACATCTCTACCTGCAAAGTGCCCTGGTCTCAATGTAGAAGTGATTTGATTATATTATGCAGATTTGTTTTCTCTTAGGTTTTAAGATCAAGTTAGCATTTCGGGGTTTTCGCTACAACAAGAGTTAAACATGCTGACTATGGATAAATTATGTTCTTTTAATAGTTAATATAATTTAATCCAAAGCCACTACTAGCCTAATTGGGTTTACTTGTGCCTTGGCTTAAGGTCTAGAATATAATAAACTTAAAGGTCTGAACACAGCGAGGTTAATTATGCTTAAAACCTGCAAGGCAGCTAGTTTGAGGTTCATCACACACACACACACACACACACACACACACACACAGGAAAAAGAACCAACGGAATTCTTCCAAAAATAGTTGAAATCACACCTTCTTTCTGGAGCCTGTGCGGCTGGGGCTTGGATTTTAACAATCGTGTTCTCTCTTCTCCTCACGATTCTTTTCCCCCAAATTATTTGTTCTCCCTGGTTGTTCTGCTCACAGCTCTGCTGAAAACGGCTCCCCAGTGCCTCTGAAATTAAACATAAACTCGTGGTGGCGTTCAAGAATTTTCTAATTTGATACCAATTTATCTTCACAATATCATTGCCCACTACCCCGCAGCTCAGTCTTTAGCTTAAATTCAAGTTGCTCAAACAGTGTGCCCTGAACTCTCAAGCAGTCGCATATCTCAGAGAGTGCTGATGTGCGCCCCCCCCCCCGCCCGCGGTCCTGGGTCTTTGCATCCCCCTGGAATCTTGCTCACCACTACTCCTCTCTGGTCACGGGGGCTGATGGCAGGTGCATGGAACACGCAGTGGTCAGATGCAGGGCGTGGTCTTCCTGCATCCCAGAGAAGCAGGACAGAAGCTTAGCATCAGTGACTCTAACTTCAGCCTCAGGGCTTTACCTCTTTGGGTCACATTTATCACCTTCAATGCACATTTCCTTAAGTAAATGGGTAAATGGGTCCAGTTGTTTGGCGTACAATAGGGAACTAGCTTCTTAGATACAAGTTAGCATTGAGGAAACTTGGAGGTGGTGGGTACCTCTTGCTGTAGACCATCTTAACTGTATATCTATGCATCCCTCCTCATCTGCTAACTTACTGCAGCCAAATGGTTGGGTGTTGACCACAGCAGGCACTGAAGAGTTTTGGACATCTGTCTGTGGAGTCCCCTTTCAGTGCCCTGAATGTCACAGGCTTCAGATAAAGTCTTTTCCTTATTTTGGAAGACGTAGAGCAGAGGAAAGTGTGGACTGGGCAGTGATGCAGGAATTAACGACTTACACAAAAAGTATCCCTGGTGGCATTCAAACCGTGCTATAAAGGAAGTTTGACACACTGAAAGATTTATTAATGAGACTTTGAACAGGAGAAACTAACTTACTGTGATAGAGATAAGCACAGCAGCTGCCTTTGAGGATACATTGGGCAGAGGAGATAAATCTCCAAAGAGACAGAAACACTGTGGTGAGACTCCTATCTTGATACAGTGGCATTTGTGCTACTGTGTGCATTTGTCAAAAGGCACCAAACTGGGCTGGAGAGACATCTCAGTGGTTAAGAGCACTGGCTACTCTTGCAGAGGACCCAGGTTTAATTCCCAGCAACCACATGACGGCTAACAACCATAAGTAACTCCAGTTCCAGGGGATCCAAATGCCCTATTCTGACCTCCTTGAGCATTGCATGACATGGGTGCACTTACACACATGCAGGCAATACACTCATACAAATAAAATAAAAATTTGAATTAAAATATTAATAAAAACAAAAAGATTGACTGAGAAAGAGTCTATACAACCCTCAGTCCCAGGGACCAAGGACTCAGTCAGCATTAGCAGGAAGGGTCAATAACCAACTGTAGCTCCTGGAAAGGAAGGTCCACATGTTCTCAGTCCTGTGTTTGATCTCAACTCATGTCTCTGTGGCCTGTAGCAGGGATGTAGTTACCTGATATAGGGTCTTCAAAGTCATACATTAATGTGAGATGGTCTCCAAATACCAGTGTAACTTAGTATTCTGGCTGAGGAGGGATACGCATCTTAATTGGTGTAAATGCATGCCACTTTTCAAGAACAGAATGCAATCCCTGGGCATGCTGCAGGCTCAAAGTAGATTCATGCCTTCCCAGAGCAGTGCCTAGTGCTTCCCAGAACTGCCTTATTCTGGATGAGGGTGTAATCTCCACTGATTTCAAGGTGAGTCCATTGGAGAATTGAGAGGTACCATGATACAAATATTGTGTCGTTCAAGTGCACCATAGGTCATTTGGAATTCACTTTGGTAATAAATGTCTGCTAGGTGTTCTTAATTATTTAATTTGATTATATTCATCTAATCTGTTACTCCCTTGAATTTGAGGCAAGGTAGGTAGTAATTCCTATAAACTATGAAGAAAAACATGAACACTTGGCACCTTTTCGAAATTAAATTTTTTAAATGTCAACAGCAATGGTGGATAAAGTCAACAGAGCACTGCCTAACAACTTTCTCAAATTTACATTTATTTTTATGGCACATGTGGAGGACAGAAGACTCCCAGGAGGTGGTTCTCTCCTTCAACAGAGCAAACTCCTGTCATCAGACTTCCTGGTAGATACCTTTATCTGCAGAGCAATTTCACCAGACCTAACTCTGTCTAACTTGTTTTTTGAAGTCACTGCTTATGAATTTTGATTATTGATTATTGTTGCTGTACAAAAACCAGTTACCCAGTGAAGACTTCCAGGAAAATGGGATACTGACTACTGGTTGCTTCTTCATAGTCCCTGATAAAGGTTGCTTTCAAGAGCTGGGAAGATGGTAAATATAAATCCCAAATTCCCTATGCTACTCTACAAAAGAACTTTTTAAAAAGATTTATATTTTATTTTGATATGTGTGGGAGGGGTGCTAGCAGAGGGCATGGGATTTCCTGGAGCTAGAGTTACAGGTGGCTGTGAGCATCCCTGTATGGGTGCTGGGAACCAAACTCAGGTCCTCTGCAAGAGCAGCAAGCACTCTTAACCACTGAATCATTTCTCCAGCGTTTGAAAAAGAACTTCTAAAAAATACAAGAAAAAAACCTTCCAGGACCTCTAAGTAATATAGGTCACGCTTCTTAAAGAGGTAAAGACCTTTTATTTCCCGTGGAAGGGAGTCACCAGGATATAAAGGTGTGCGGACTAAAGAGCCCTTGGGTTAGATGGGGCCTCTGCTGCATGAAACGTGAACTGGAGCTCAGGGCATCTGCCTCATCATGCTGAGCTGCTGTGCACCACTCTGCAACACAGGGATGATTGCTGTTCAACACCATCAGCCTCACAGGTGAACTTCCAGGACAGGTACATAGGTTCTTTGGAGCATGGGATGGTTAATCTCTATTGTCAGCATGATGGGATTGAGTCACATCCTCTGCTGCATGAAACGTGAACTGGAGCTCAGGGCATCTGCCTCATCATGCTGAGCTGCTGTGCACCACTCTGCAACACAGGGATGATTGCTGTTCAACACCATCAGCCTCACAGGTGAACTTCCAGGACAGGTACATAGGTTCTTTGGAGCATGGGATGGTTAATCTCTATTGTCAGCATGATGGGATTGAGTCACATTGGACTTGAACCAGTGTCCAGTCTATAAAAAGGAGGGTCAACACAGAGGAATCATTTCCTCCATGCTTCCAAGTGAAGCCAACCATGGTTGAGCAGGACCTTTGACTTATCTTCACATAGGTGGAACTGGTAAAAGAAAGGAGCCAGGGGCTTCTCCCAAGCC
>NW_008340140.1:644286-698018 GCF_000622305.1 Nannospalax galili | reverse complement strand
AAATAAATACAATTTTTTTAGTTTTAAAAAAATAATAATTCTTCAAAGCATAAAAATTTGCTCCTTAATAATTGGTGAATGTGAAAAACATTACCATTGAAATCTACCTGATGACTTTATTTCCATGCTCAGATGCCAAAGAGCTCAGAAAGTAACCAACTGTGACTAGCAATAATCAGATATATAGAGATCAGAAATGCATGTGTAAACATCTTAATGTCAATTGCATTAAAAATGAATTTTTCTGTATGAAACTGTGAATTTTAATAATGAAATGGAGATCTTTTTTAAAGTTTAAAACCTCATTTAATTTTATGTCTTATAGGGGTTATATGGAGTCCGATATTGTATAACTGTATCAATTCAACTGTACACCTAAAAATATACAGCCAATTTTGAAAGAGATGCATCTTAGCTCTGGAAATTGTTATTGAATATGTCAATGCTGTTGTAATGAAATGCTTCTTCTAATTTTACGGTTATTAAATAAAATATTTAAAAAAAAGAGTCACCTTGGAAATAATTCTCTGGGCCTGTCTGCAAGGGAGTTTCTAGATTGGGTTGACTGAGGTGGGAAGACCCACCCTGAATGCAGGCAGTACCAACCCATGACCTGGGGTCCCAGACTGAATAAAAAGGAGAAAATGGGCTGAGCACCAGCCTTGCTGCTGTCTGGTTCCTGAAGATGAATATAATGTGCAGATTGCCTCACTCCTGAACCCATTTCTTTGCTGCCAGGATGGACTATGTTCCCTCAAACCTGGAGCCAAAATAAGCTTTCCTTCCTTAAGTCGCTTTTATCAGGTGTTTTGTCCCAGCAAAGAGAGAAGTGACCAACGCGTCCGCACCTCGCCCCGTCTCCAGCCATTCCATCCAAAGTCTTCACAATCATTCCCCAGTTACTAACTGGACTCCTGCTACCTCCAACGTCATTCAGAAGTTAGGAGGCCAAATGGTGGAATCAAACTCTCGATTTGATCCTCCACCACTTACTGACCTTGTGACCTTGGTTAACTCTTAACCTCTCAGCACACTGGTCTCCTGTTCTACAAAATGAATCCATCAGTGGTGCTTAACTCCCGGAGGGCAGTGAGGAGCCAATGAGCTGACATCCAGACAGCAGGTAGAATCCTGACTAATACAGAGCAGTCACACTACCGTGACGATTGGTGCTGCTTCTATTGTTAGTATGCCGGTCTGAAACCGAGAGTATCAGTGACTAAAACAGAATCTACCTTACTCAGAGAGGTACAGTTTAGGATGGAGAATGAAAAGTTAAAGTTGAAACTATGAAGGGAACACTGGGACTGTGGGCACATACCTATGATCCCAACATTCAGCAGGTAAAGATAGGAGGATTAAGAGTTCAAGGCCAGCCCCAGCTACATGGGGAGTTTGAAGCCAACCTTGGCTACATGAGACCCTGACTCATTAATAATAATAATAATTCTAATAATAAAACAAAATGAATTGGGGTTTATGTTACAGAAAGATGCGCTAGAAGTATATAAACCCAAAAGATAGAACTTGCCTGAAATGTAGCAGTCTAGCAAGTTCATAGTAAAGCTGCTGATTACCTGGGTAAGAATAGCCCTAGACTGCGCCAAGTGTTCAAAGAATCAGCCAGCACCCTGCGTGCCACGTCTTCTCTCAGTCCACACTAAGTGCATGTTGAGAAAAGCCGGGGGGGGGGGGCGCAGGGAGCACATCCTCACAGTCCAGTTGCTGCAGGGGTGACCCTCACAGCATAGAAACGCTGGTCGAGAAGGGCAGAGGAACTTGGGCCACAGGAATATTTTTTAAATATTTTTTATTTATTTTTATGTGTATGAGTGTATTGTCTGCATGTATGTGAGTGCACCCGTGTCATGCAATGCCCACAGAGTTCAGAAGAGAGTGTCAGACTCCCCTGGAACTGAAGTTATGGATGGTTGTAAGCCAGCATGTGAGTGCTGGGAATCGAACTCAGGTCCTCTGCAAGAACAGCCAGTGCTCTCAACCACTGAGCCATCTCTCCAGCCCCATTTTTTAAAATATATTTTATTGGATTTTTGTGGATTTCATATGATACATTTTAATCATATTTAGCCTCCCCTTCCCTATCCAAACCCCCAGCCCATAGCTCACCCACAGGACTTCATACATATTGTCATATATGTTGAGTCAAGTTTGTGAACCTAGATGTCCCTTGGTGTGAGTTCATCCACTGGAGCCTGCTTAGCCTACCTAGTGTCACTTCCATAAAAAGATTAATTCTCCCTCACCAAGCAGTAATCAGCTGCCAATAGTTCCTCGACAAAGCTGTGGCCTCCTGCCCATACAGGAATATTCTTAAAGGGATAGTTTCCCACCAGGGAACATTTGGCAATCTTAGGGAATATTCTTCACGTTTACAACTCAGGGATTGCAATAGGAGTTGGCATCTAGTACATAGAGATCAGGGAAGATCTTCACAACCCTTCAGAGTCTAGAACAGCCCCACAATAAAAAAAATCACCCACCTAAGTCAGAGGTGACACAGATGAGGAACCTTGGAAGAAAGAACTGGGGCTCTAATGTCCTTACAGGACATACCAAGGAGTGGCTCTGTGTTTGTGTGTGTGTGTGTGTGTGTGTGTGTGTGTGTGTGTGTGTGTGTATCCATAATTCAGACTGACAATATGTTCTGTTTAATCCACCACCCTGTACAAAGTTGTTGTAAAATTTATAGCTTGTGTCTACCAGGAGCTATTAAAGACTACCAGCAAATATTTTTTATTACGTCTTTTGTGTATGTGTCTGTGTGTGCGCATGCACATGTGTATGCATGTTTTTGTCTATAAGTGCAAGTGCATGTGTTCCGTCTTGTGTATGTAGAAGTGAAAGGATAACCTCAAGTATTGGTCCTCACCTTCCAGCTTGTTTGAGACAGGGACTCTTACTATTAACCACTGCACACACTAGTCTAGCTGACCAGTGAGCTTTGGCGGATTCCTGTCTCTACCCCTCATCTTGCCATAGGAGCTCTGGTACCACAGACATGCACTCCCACGCCTGACCCACCTGGATTCTGGGAATTCAAACTCAGGTCCTTATGGTGTTGTGGCAAGCACTCTCCCCACTTCTCAGGGCCATCTTCTCAGGTCCAATAACTACTGCATTAAAAGATTGGCTTAACTTCTCTTGTCAATTGGCATCGCCTATTACAAGTCACCTGCACAGTGACATGGCTGGTATTTCCAGTGCTTCCAACATGTGGAAACAGAAGGGGAGAGCAGGAAGAGGTGTCCCATTACGTGCTACACAGTTTGAGTGATCGCCCCAGGATTCTGTATCAACCATTTGAATGTTATATTTCTGCATTACATAGAACCCTACATTGTACATAAAAATAATTCCATGAACTGTACTTAACTTTAATCAGATCATTAAAAAAAACCTACCAATTGCTTAAGTGAAACATATATTTTATCAACTGCGGTTTCTACTAATTACACTGTCGTTCTTATTAAAAATTACTCACTGCACATCCACTCCTATTTCTGTAGAGCAACGCAAAGTTTTGCTCACGTTTTATTTTTAGAATGAAATGAAAACACATGAACATCTTCTACTAAAATAGGCATTTATCTCAGAAAGGCAAACTCCAAATCTAGTCTTTTTTCTGGATATTAAGTTTAATTTGTTTTTATTGAATATTCTTTGAAAAATATCTCAAGGAATCTTAATCATGTTCATGCCCTGTCCCCACTGAAGTGTCCCCACAGCACCCTGCTCCACTGGAACCCATATAAACTGTCATCTCTACTAAGACCCAATGTGTCAAGTCAGTGTTCCCAGACGTTCCCCTGTGCAAGTGCATCCACTGAGGTCTACTCAGCCTATCTAGAGTCTCTTGTTTTAGAAAGATCAGCTCTTTCTCACCCAGCGGTAATCAGGTAATGAAGACAACACTAATGAATCTCTCACTTCTCATGAATGAAGCTCCCTCATGCAACAGAAAGCCAGGAACACAGAAGGTCACAAATGGCCAAAACACAGAGACTAAGAGTCTGCAGATTAGACAGGACTCCTATATTAAACTTCACCCTCCCAGGGCTCAGAGACCATCTCGGAAGAGGGGGCAGGAAGATTGTAAGAGCCAGGGAGGAGGTGCACAACCATACGGAAACGGAGTCCTACAAGCTCCTGGGAATCTGCTCGTATGATTCTATGGCAATATACAAGTCCCATGTTAATCTAGTCTTACGCACAAGGTCGTTTTAAACTCAATGACTGATGACCTGCTTAAGCACCTCCCATCAAAGCTGGAGAGCATAGTCAATTATTCATAAGTCTGTTTCTTTGTGGCAGAGGATCTGGGGGCTTTGCCCCCTACTTTGTTTTCTGGAAATGTCTCAATGTTAAGTAATAGAGTTGGCATTTGTTAAACTGTATATACAGCCTTAAGTAAGTGATGCTTTTGTTAATTATGCCTCAATAAAGCTGGAAAAGGAACATTAAGTAACTCAAGAATGAACTCAGATGTGAGCTCTGGGCTTTGGGAACAATGAGGCATCAATGAAGGCCCATAGGTTATAACACACGGACCACGCTGCTGCGGGGACATGAGAGTGGGGGAGGTGCTGCGTGTGAAGGTGGTGCGTGGGACATAAAGGGAATGTTGGATTCATCACCCAATGCTGCTCCATCTCAAAGTTTTCTAAAAATAGCCTAAGCTAAATAAGGAATTCTGTGAGCATGACAGATTAACAAACTCCAGACTATTAGTGTTGTGAGGGCCTTGGGAATAATTTAGTTTAGTGGGCCATAGCATAAGGAAGAAACTGAGGTCTAAAAGTGGGCGATCTTCAAACCCAACAGCATGGTTATTTCATAGTCATGCAACAAATATCTAAGGCAGGCTACTGCTGAGACAGCCTTCGCTGAGCTATGCTTTTGTTGGATCTCTCCCCTCAAACGTGAGAAGACAGTGCACAAGTCCTTAGTCGTAGTCCGGGGAGATCGCACATTCACACAGAAAGTCAGACAACACAGCATTGTTCTAGACACTGATACAGAGCAGGGATGAGGATGAACAAACGCCTAGAACCCATGACAAGCTGGTCCTTCAAGACTCACAAGAGCCTCCTCAGTCAGTCTGACTCATCTGGGCATGGTCCATGTCACACCACAGTGGGGGGACTATAGCTCTGCCATGGAGTTAAATATCTTAGGTGATAGATGTTGAAAAGCACTCACTCTGTTCTGGGAGGAATGAGGACACAGGAGCTATGGAGCTGTTCTGAGAACCATAAGCAGGAGGTGGGACAGCTGGAATACTCAAGGTCACGAGGGACCTTTCCTCTCACAGCTGATGTTCCCTTGAATATATTATGGGGAAAAGTGAAAAGACTTTGCAGCCATAATTTAAAATTCCATCAGTTGATTTTAAATTAATCAGAAGATTATCCTGGGTGGGCCTGACCTAAGTAGTCAAGTCCTTTCATGAATGAATACAAAACTTCAGTCAATTAATATTGAGTGATGAGGGGCTGAAGAGTTGGCTCAGTGGTTAGGAGCACTTGCTGTTCTTCCAGAGGACTCGCCTGGGTCAGCTCCCAGCACCCACGTGGCAGCTCACAACTGCCTGAATGTATGTGATATACATACATACACGCAGACACTCATGCACATAAAAATTAAATTAACCATTTAAAATACATATATTGAACAATGAGAGTGAATCAATAATAAAAATTGTCTCCGTGAAGTAAATCATATAGCAGACGGCCCAGAGTTGAATTGTTATAAGTTGTACCGCACTCAAAGAAGAGCTAAGCACTTGGAAGACTAAGAAAGGAGACTGCAGGCCAGGCTGGGCTACGTAGCAAGACCTCATATCAAAAATAAACACCAAAACATGGAGGAAGAGGAAAACCACCTATTCTTCTTAACGTATTTTTTAAAATTAAAAGGGGAGGGGCTGGAGAGATGGCTCAGCGGTTAAGAACACTGACTGTTCTTGCAGAAGACCCAGGTACATTGCATGACATGGGTGCACTCACATACATGCAGGCAATACACTCACACACGTAAAATAAAAATAATAAATAAAATATTTTAAAATTTAAAAAGGGGAAATGTCTATAGATTCATTATTTGAGGCCAGCATCATCCTAATAGAAAGACAGACAAGGCCACAATAGACAGAGAAAACTACAGGTCAATATCTTAGATGAACAAAGATGCAGAAACTCTCCACAAAACACTGACAAACTGACTCCAGCAGCCTACCAAAAAGGTTATTCCTTATGATCAAGTGAGATTGATGCCAGGAATGCAAGGAGAGTTCATGACACACAAATCCATAGGCATCATACAGGCCATGAGTCAAATGAAGGGCAAAGCTATATGATATCTCAATAGACACAGCAAAAGCATTTCATAAATCCAACATTCCTTCATGATTTAAAATCACCGCTCAACAAAATAAAGAAGATACCGGCAATGCCATAAAAGCTGTATTTGACATCCGCCAGGCATGGTGGCACACGCCTTTGATCCCAGCACTTGGGAGGCAGAAGTAGGTAGAGCTCTCTGAGTACAAGGCCAGCCTGGTCTCCATAGTGAATCCAGGCCAGCTGTGGCTACAGGGAGACCCCATCTCAAAAAACACCAAAAAAAAAAAAAAGCTGTATTTGACAAGCCAATAGTTTTATGTTGTATGAGGTAAACCTAAAAGAATTTCGTCTAAGGTCTGGAAGACGAAAATGATAACAATTTACTTATTCAGCATTGTACAAGAAGTCTTGACAGAGCAATTACTCAAGAAAAAGAAATAAAGGACCTAAGAATTTGAGAAGATGAATTCTAATTAGCCTTGTCTGCAGAAAATATAATATTATACATAGAAATACTAGAAAATATACACAAACATGGACTGTTAAACTGCAAAATGAATCCAGTACAGATTCAGGATATAAACTCAACACACAAGAACCAGCAGTATTTTGATATGTGTTAAACAACTTTACCACAACAGAAAAATAATCTCATTTATAGTAGCTACAAAAATATGAAATAACCAAGAATAAATTTAACCAAGAAAGTGAAATGTTGAGACAATGAAAGTCATAAAACATTTTAAAAGAAATTGAAAAGACACAAATACAGAAAAATATCCTATCTTCATGAATTTGAAGAATTAGCATTATTAAAATCTCCAAGTTATCCAACATGATTCATAGATGCAGAATAATCCTAACAAAAATACCAATGATTTTTCTTCATAGAAATAGGAAGAAAATCCTAACGTGTACATGAAACCACAAAAGACACAGGTAGCTAGTCAGCCTTTTGTTGGCTAAACCAAATCCTCAAAAAAAGATTCAAAGCTAGAAGCATCACACTATCTACCTTCAAAACACACTCCAAAAACTTAGCAACCCAAACTGCATGGTAATATCAGAAAACAAAGTATATGAACTATTGCAGATGAATGGACACCCCAGAAACAAAGTCACATATTTATTGCCAAATGATTTGAACAAGACAAGAACATGGGTGAGCCTGAAGAAATAAAATAAGGATAAACAGCGTGTGGTTTCACTGAAATGTGAATGTTTAAAATGCTGACCTCACAGACGTAGAGAAAAGAACAGAAGGGCAGGGTAGGCAGACAGGAATAGGATTGATGGAGATGGATACTGTTTACCAAAATGCTCTCAAGAGGAAACATTGTAATGTACAGAATAGCAGGGTGACTATAGTTTACAATTCATTGTAGCCAAAGTAACTGATATGCGTTTTAAGGATTTGTTATCATTTAGTCTCTATTTTGTGGCACTGTTTAGGAAGGTTGTTGAATCTTTTGAAGATGGAGCCTCTGATGGAGAAAGTGAGTCAAAGGGAATGGGCTATGGGGTTTATTTTACAGCCTGGAGCCACTTTCTGGCTCATCTCTTCTTCCTGGTCTGTAGAACCTGGAGGAGTTCCAGCCATGAACTACACCATGCTCTCCCCACAATGGCGAGGACTGCTTCTCAAACCAAATAAATTATAAGCTGCTTCTTGTCAGGGATTTGGTGTTAAATTGTCACACTGTCTCTCATAGAGACATATAATAGCTGTGAATCAGTTAAAAATAAGGAATAGAAATTAAAACAAAATAAACTGAAATGTATAAAAACAAAAATAGATATGGTACAATAATACACAAATTAAAAAGATATCAGGATAGATCAATGACTGTTGGACCCTAGTTTAAAGAGACTACACACACACACACACACACACACACACACACACCCCACACCCACATACATGATACAATTGATAAAAAGTTAAACACTGATTGTAACATTTCTATTAATAAATAATTGCAAAATTGTTTTAGACATTCCTCCTTACATTATTACAGTCACCTTTAGAAATACACTTAACGATATATTTATAAATGTGTGAGGCTTATTTCAAATAAATATAATAAGTAGGAAGATAAGACTTGGTTTACACATGAAATGCAATTAGCTGCAGTTTGAAAGATGTTAACAAGTATACAAGACTTCATTGTGTCTATTTTAAAAAATGTTTGAGTTCCCTCCTCCCCCACCACCATGTAGGCGGACTACACTCCAGTGGATGAACTTACACCAAAGGACATCTGGGTACAAACGCAAGCCTACAAGCCACCAAAGGTTGATGTCCGCACTGGGGATGCTCTTCTCTTGTATTTCTTCTTGCTCTTTGCTTGGAAGAAAGCTGAATTGGGCTGAGGAGTGAGAAGAGAGGAAACACATCTCTTGTTGCCAAGCGCCTCCTTTAAGCAAAACTGAAAATCAAGCCTCTCTCATCAATAAACTCTTCATCTTTCAGGCTCCTAGAAACTGACTGTGCCTTCTGATCTGCATGTTTTAAGCAGTGCTCTACTGTAAATCACTGGAAGCTTAAAGCATTATTCTATCAAATTGGGCATCTTTCGAAATGAGTAATATTTAGCAACAGTAAAAATTATAATACTATGAGACCTCCCACATCCTGATAATTCTTTTTTTATTTTTTAAAAATATTTATTTATTATTTTATGTGTATGAGTGTTATGTCTGCATGTAGGTAAGTGCATCAGTTTCGTGCAATGCCCACAGAGGACAGAAGCCGTCTTATCCCCTAGAACTGGAGTTACAGACAGTTGTTAGCTGCCATGTGGGTGCTGGGAATTGAACTTGGGTCCTCTGCAAGAATAGTCAGTGTTTTTTACCACTGAGCCATCTCTCCAGCCCTCCTGATAATTCTTATAGAAAACCAGCAGCATGTTTTTTGAGAAATGTGCTAATGATGTTTACCAAATCCCTCAAGACAATCTCAGCCTTTAAGCACTTACTCCACGTGTAGGAATTCACACCTGTTAAACTGTGAGACAGGAAAGCAAAAACAAGCTTATGTGTGCAGATATTCAACCTAGATGTCAGAGAAGAGGACATAAATAATATTGCTGTTACCATGTGATGCCACATTAAAAGAATTACAGCAGAGAAAATGTTTCCAGGAAACTTTTAAAATGGTAGACAGAAATAACTTTGATGTAATGCCAAATAAAATAAATACAGGACTCAAATTAATGCAAGTGCAATAATACTGAAATATTATTGATAATATAAATATTGAAATAAAGAGTACAAATGGACTTCTAAAACTATAGAAAGGTCACCATGAAATTAACAGCAGTCTTATCTCAGTGGTATAGGTATTTAGCCCTTAGAGTATTCTTTTATTTTTTCCCATCCTTTCCTATAATGGGCTTCGATTGCTTTTTTTGTAATCAGAACCAAAATTAAAGATTATAAAATGAAAACTTGAAAATATTACATAGAACATATAATTCTCTACTAATGAGAAGATTAACTTAATAACATAATAGAAAACACGCTTAAAATAGAATGACTTATTTTTAAACATTGTATATAATTAGAATTCTTTTTATTGGAATTTACTTACATAACACTTACTTACAAAAGACATTTCAGGCATTTAATTGAGAATTCACTATGAGTAGTATTTATTTATAGGCATTGTCCCTTTAATGCTTCTGATCTCTTAAATAGAAAGTAACTTCCTGGCACATAATTTGTCTACAAGGTACCTGCCACTTTCCATATCAATCAACTAGACGGTTATAGGTAAATTTTGCAATGAACAAATTATTTAAAAAGGAATGATTATCAAATTCAACCCATGTCAACTATCAAAATACCATTTATCCACCCACACTTTTATTCAGAAAGTGTACCAAGTCTCTGTCACTGGGAGCATCAGTCCTTAATATCAAGGAATCATTGCTCTAACATTGTATTTGCTAGTTTTCTCATTGATGTAACCAAATATCTGATAAAGAGCACTTTTCAGGAGAAACAACTTATTTTGAATTGCAGTTTAAGAAGAGATACAGTATATTATGACAGAGCTGTGAGGCCTCTGGCCACACTGCATCCGCAGTCAGGAAGCAGAGCGAGACAAATGCTGGCGCTCAGCTCAGCTTCTCTACCCTCTATCATCCACGGCCCAGCCCACAGAATGAATGGTGCCACCATATCTAGGGTGGATTTTCCACCTCAAGCAACCTAATCTAGAAACACCCTCATGGACATGCCAGATGTTGGTCTCCTAGGTGATTCTAGAGCGTGTGACTGAATTGGCAATATTAACCAACAAAAGCACTGCTATAAAGTAAAGGAAATAACAGTAGGTGTTTAAGACCAGCTACAGAATTCCAAAATTGAAAAAATAGCCTGAATTTATAACAAGTCAAATGAGAAACAGGAACAAATAAACTTTTCAATCAACTGGGTCAGACTGCCAGAAAGCCCTTGATTTGAAGTAGATCAAACTATAAATTCCCCACTATTAAAATAATGCATGATAGAAATGGGCAAAGTCACATTCACAGCTGTCAATAAGAGCTTTTATTGATGGTAAAACTCATGTCCCATTCAGTAAGTAGACTCTAGAACAAGCAATCCAAAACATTGCACACATACAACAATTGTGGAAAAACTTTAGATTGCACAGAGTGTGATGTCCACAATCAGACTCTGACATGATGCGTTGCTGAGCCAAACCACAATGGTATAGAAACAATTCACTCTATCACATGGACAAGTGCATGGCGACTAGAAATGGAAGGGGAAAGTCTTCAGCATAGGAAAAAGGCTCATTTCCTTACCACAAAGGGAAAGGAGACCCCACAGTGGGAGAATCCAGGGGGAGTCTTCACAAGCACTAATATAAAAGTATGCAGGGATGTGAGGCTCAGTGATTTTGCCTGAATTACTAAAAGGAGTGGCTTGCTCTATGGAAGAAGTTCTAGCTAATGAAACTCAGGGCTAAATTCCTGAAGAACTAATTTTGAAGATTCTCCAATCTTCATGATTTATCTACTCACATATGTCATTGATTAAATCTGTGAGGATTAATAATGAAATGTTAAGAGAAAATATCAGAATTTTTGAAGAATTTAGGGTCTTTGGAAGAGGGAGAAGATTGTAACAGGTCAACAGTTCCCCCACACTCCACCTTGTAACCTTATAAATCCATAAATATGTCATTTTTTATGCCAAAAGAGTTTTAAAAAAAATATATATATATACGTATGTATGTATATATATGAGAGCTTTGCTTACATATGTGTAGGTACCACAGGTGTGTACAGCATTCACAGAGGTCAGAAGAGGGCATCAGATACCCTGGAACTATAGTTATAGAAGGTTGCTAGCCTCCATTTGGGAGCTGGAAACCAAACCCAGGTTCTCTACAAGTACAGCCAGTGATCTTAACTGCTAAACCATCTCCCCAGCCTCAACCTAAAGTGTTTTTATAGATGCAACTCAATAAAGACCTTCTGAACAGAAGATGAGTTTGGGTGACACCAGTGGGTTGAATGTTATCAGAGGAGGTCTGATGGGCAGGAAGGGCAGAGACAGAACTCTGAAGAGGGAAGGTGAGACCATAAGCCAGGGGATATAGGTAAACCCAGATAGTAGAGAAGACCAGGAAACAGGTTCTGCTCCCTAGATTCCAGAAGGAATGCAGGCCCCTGTCACCTTGATTTCAGTCTTTTGAGAATTATAGTTAACTTCTGATCTCAAAATCGTAAGTAAGATAATTTGTGTTGTTTTAAGTCTCAAACATTTTGGCACTTCATTGGAAGTATTACAGATTAATACTTACTGATGTTTTTTTTTTTCTTGCTTGTTTGCTGAACAGAGGGAGTGTGGCAGAAATTTCTAGGTGTCCTTCAAAATCTATCCCACCCTCATATTCAAAAAGAGCCACAATCAGACAGCCAAAGCCATGTTGTGGCCTTGTGTCTTCCTGGAATGCAGAGATCAGTGCTGTCCTCTGCAGTACCCTACAAGAACACAATGCTTCCCTTCCACCGATAGGACCATGTTTCTGGGTGGCCCATGGAAGAAGCATTGGCCGAGCTCTCTCGGATGGGTCCTTGCGGGGGACTTTCAGCTTCACTTTCCGTTCTCAGCATTGGGCACTGGAGTTTTCTCAGAGATGTTGCAACTTGAGATGATGGTGAATGGCTGTCACAGATGGGGCAGCGACACAGCAAGAGAAGCCTGGATTCCAACTCTGCTGCATAACTTGACCGAGAGACGCTCTGCCACTTTCTCCAAGCCATTGCTACCCCAGGTTCCTCTTGCAGTCCAACGCCATCCTAACTAGTATAGAAATGAGCTCTGCTTCAAATATAGCTTCTCTATTTAAGAGCCAATGTGACCAGCCATCCATGTACTCCTTCCTCTTTGGGGCCATTTGGCCCCTTCTCACTGAACCACCTCATCACCTATCAGGAACATTTCCAGTGTGGCTTTCAAGCAGTATTACTTAGAAGCAATGCAATCACAGTGAGTATTTTTGGCTTTTATGTCTCAGGCACTCTCGCTAATTCTTTGCATATCTTATCTAATTTATTTCTGACAAAACCCCTAAAAAGTAAATATCATTTTCTCTTCTTTACCTATGATAAATGGAGTCATAAGGATCTAAAGCTACCTGAATAAACTTATGCTTTTGTTTAATTACCTTTCATTTACTTTTATGATAAAGTATTTGGTGTGAAACATGAGTCTTCGAGCATAATATAATAATAATAATAGTCTAGAAATACAAGAGCCCAGCTCAAGTCACATCTCAGAGGAGGTGACGCATGTTCAGAGTGGTATGACTTTAGACTAAAGTACATTCCAAGACCAAATTAAGGCATACATTATAGAGACAATCAAAATTGTGCCATAAATTATTTGCACAGAGAAACAATGCAGTGCTTTAAAATAAGATTAAGATAATTATATTAAAGAACGTGAGAAGACGTGAGAAAGAAAAAGAAGACTAGAGGGAAGGGAGGGATGAGAGAAGGGGTGAGGAAAGGAGTAGGAGGGAAGGGGCGATGAGGGAAGGGAGGTGAAGGACAGGATTAAAGGGAGCGCAGAATTCGGATTCAGCAAAAGATTTCCTTGGGGTGATGCAGCTCAGTTGGCTGAGTGCTACCCAGCATACAGGAAGCCCTGAATGTCATCTCTAGCATCACCTAAACCCAGCATGGTGGTACATGTTTGTAATCCCAGTACTCAAGAGGTAGAATCAGGAGGATCAGGAGTTAACATTCATTCCCAGATACATAGAGTTCAAGGCCAGCCTGGGTTATATGAGGCTAGATATCAAAACAAAAGAAGAACAAAAAACCCAAGAGCCAAGTTATGTCCTTCTTAAAAATATATTTATTGGTTCCAAAACTTCATACTGCAGGGGTCCTGCCCTGTGAGGGCCTTGTCCAGGAAGGTGATATTGGTGGCACAGAATCTGACTCTGGGACTTGTGTGTCTCGCAACAAGCCAAGTTTATTGAAAAATTCAGTAAGCTTTTACACAAGAAAAAGAAGTGGCAGTCATGTGTGGTTTGGCAGTTACACACAAAGATTTAGGGTATGATTGGTTGAAAAACAGGAAATATAACGTTTAGCTGGTGCCAGTTAAGGGCTGTTTGCAAAGCAGGATATTTGACTCTACTCAAGGTTACTTGAACATAGTAAACTTTAACTTTTAGGCCAGGAGTAAACTTTTCACCTGGCCTATTCTTTTTGCTAGGGAGAGCTGAGAATTATTTGTTCATAACAAGGAGGTAGGCTAAGGACTGTTGACCGAGATGCTTTCCCTCAGAGCAAGTTGCACTGTCAACTTTTAGCTTGACCAAATTCTTTCTGCTAGTCATGCAGTTTTCTACATGACAGGGTGCTGAGGCACTGTGTTCAAGTAGCTTTTTCCCTTCAGCAGAAATTGTGGCCTGATCTTACAGGTTTCAGGTCCATCTCACCCCAAGGCATGCCATCCTGGTTTCCTACATCATACAATGTATTTTGATCAGATTCAGACCTCCTCCCCTTTTCTCGTACCTCCCCACTACCCTAACCCTCACGTCACACCCTCCATTGTCTATGTCCTTTCTTCTTTTGGTTTCTTTTTAAAATATTTATTTATGTTTAATAAAGGCCTATGGAATCCAATCAGTGCCTGCCAGGTGCTGCTGAGCATGGGTCCATCTCCTGGAATCTGATCAACTACCAAGTGTCAGAAGTGTTACAGCAAAAAATTGACTCTCCCTCTCCCAGTATCCATAAATTTCCAATAGATCCTCAGCTATGCTGGGTTTTCCTGCCCACCCTCCCCATGAATGCTGGATGGGCTCCTATCTGGTTTGAGTTTGCATAGGTATTATACATGCTGTCATAAGCACTGTGAGCTCACATGTGCAACTGTCCTGTGCTGTCCAGAAAGCACATTTTTCTTTGATTCCTCTATCTCTCTGGCTCTTACAATCCTTCCACCCACTCTTCTGTAATGATTCCTGAGCCTTGGGAAGATGCTGTGTCTATTATGGACTTTGAACCCCTGTTATAGATTAATTACATTTAAACCCCTTTTCTAACTTTAAAAAATTTTTATGTGTATGAATATATTGCCTGTGTGTATGTGCACTTGTGTCATGTAATGCCTGAAGAGGTCAGAGAGGGCTTCAGATCCCCTGGAACTGGAGTTATGGACAGTTCTTAGCAGTCATGTAGGTGCTGGGGATCAAACCTGGGTTCTCTGTGAGAGCATTCTGCAGGTACAGCCAGTGCTCTTAACCGCTGAACCATCTTTTTATATTGTATATGGATATATTGAGAGAATCTTCCAGAGTCGATTTCCACATGACTCTTCAAAAAGGCCTTTAATGTTAGTTATCTCTCCTCCTCCTCCCTCTCCTGCCCTGCTCACCCATTCCCCATTCCATTTAATCCACCTATCCTTTATTCCCCTTTCCCATTTAGACTGCTGCATTCTATGTCCCCCTCCCATGAACCACCCACTATGGCCCCCTACTAGTTTCCTGAGCTCTATGGATTTTTCCAGTTGAAGCACAGCTATCTAAAGATTGGAAGCCGGCATCCACTTATGAGAGAGAACAGGTGAGGCTACTTCATTTTAAATGTTGTCTCTCATATAGAGTTTGAATTATGCAAAGTGTCTTCATATGCACATTTCTTCACTACACCATCATTTACTAAGTATCCATGTCTTAGCTAGATGCACTATTTATTGAGTGCCCAGGGTCCCAGGCTACAGAGTAAGTTAACAGATACTGACTTACAGAAATTCCTTGACCTGGCATTAGAATGTTTTCCCGTCATCTCCTGTGTTGACTTTCCATCAAAAAAGAGTTGATCTTCTTTAAAGGAGTGACTCCAGATAGACTGACTAGACTCCAGTGGATGAACTTGTACTGAGGGGCATCTGGGGACACTAACTTGACTCAATAGGTCTTACCATAAATGATAAAATGCATGAAATCCGGTGGGGGAGGGGCTATGGGAGGCTGCCAGTGGGAAAGAGATTATAGAGATAGTTAAGATGCTATGTAGGAAATATACAAGAATTCAAAAAAAAATACAAAATAGAAATTGTCAAAGAACAAGTTTTCAATAAAAGATGGACGAATTTAATCAAAAAATTAGGGACAATTAACTACCCTGGTGCTGTTCCTACTGACCCACATATTAAAATCTTTTCTGACAATTCGAATCACAACTAGAAACTTGTGAGACATTATCTAGTGCTCAGAGTATTTGTAGGAAGACTTTGAGGTGGGAAGCGAGAGAGTGACAGAGGGGAAGTCACGCCTTGGGTTATTTTCTGTCCCGTAAGAACTCATAGACCCATGATACACAGCAGTTTATTAAAATGTATGCTTAGCTTTTTCTAGCAGTTGGGGTAGAAATCAATAACCACAATAATAATCCTAAGAGGTTCTTTACAGTCAAAATGCTTCCTCTTCTCCTGATCTATTTGAACTTCACCATAGGCAAAGAACAGCTCCTCATGACCATTTTATATGATCTGAATATGTTTAGATGTGATCGTTATTGAATTTTATCCTTTGCATATTCAAAATGAGTATTTTTTTTCCTCCAGCTTTAAGCCAAGGCTTCTCCTGGAGGTGGCATTTAAAATGAAACCTCTCTCTCTCTCTCTCTCTCTCTCTCTTTCTTTCTCTGTGTGTGTGTGTCTCTCTCTCTCCTTTCCTCTGCTCTCTATCTCCATACATTCAACTCTACCATAATTTTTAGCTCAACAACTAGTTGCTTTTATTTTCAATCCCACCTAATTTACACAAAGCTACCAGCAAACGCTGAAATTGCGAAAACCAGCCGTCTTCATTTTGTCCGCACTGGAAGATTCTTCTGAACGGAAGCTTTGCAGCAAACACCGGCTTTAAAAAGATTAGGGGTCCTGATTAAAGTCCTTCAACTTGGCACACTAAAGCAAAACACTGGAAGCTTCCATTTAAACGGAGCTTTGCTGAGGGACAGAAGCCGGCTACTTGCCAGTCTTTCTTTGCTGGTTCATTTCTTCTGGACACAGTTTGCTGTTAAAGGAATTTATTTGCTGGGAGGCAACTCAGTGGCAAAATTCTGCACTGAGTCAGGGGGACCTGCACTGGTTCTCATGGATTCCTGCTAACTTCGTGTGTAACATGGTAAAGAAAACACAATTTACGTCTTCTCTTTTCACCTGGACCCAGCTGCCCAGCCACCCTGCTGTATCAGACCCAGGCTTGATCGTTTGCACAGCAAGGCTAGCAACAGGACCTCGCTACCAAGAGTTTTCCTGAGGATGAAATGAGAAAGTCCTGTACAGTACTGAGCACACAGTCAGCACCTTTAAGTGCTTTATTCTAGGGTCTGGGAACATGGATGGTTGGCAACATGTCTGCTTTGCAAGCATGAGGACCTCTTCGATCCCTAGCATCCATGGAAAAGGCAAGCATGGTGGCATGCACTTGTAACCCCAGTGCTGGGGAGGCAGAGACAGGTGCCAAGGCAGTCACTGGCCAGTCAGCCTAGCCTGCCTGGTGAGCTAGCTCCAGGCCAGAGAGGATCCTCGTCTTAAGGAAACAAAGTGGAAACCCCCTGAAAAACGACACCCAAGGTTTGACCTCTAGCCTCTGTACACAAGATATTCATGCCGGGCACACACAAAAACACACACACAAGCACACACACACACACACGCACACACACTCACACACACACTAAAATCAATGTTTTATTCTTAGGGTAGTAATTTCCATTTTAAAATTGCTTTTCTTTACTAGTTAAGCTTCAAAATAGTCCCCAAATTAAACAGACAATCAGTGTACTATATTTAATGTAGTAGTGTGAGATTTTTTTCCTGTGATATTAACAAATCTTTAATTTGAAGATAATTTGTGCAATTCATTAGTATTAAGAAAATTTTGTATTCATTTTATAATGGAGTATCAGGAGTTAAAGAGTCTCTAGAGTCCTTCCACTGGTCTATCAGCTGTGTTAGGTCATTTTATTGTGGCTTTTGGAAAGACTAGACATCAAAGGTACCTTCCACACTCATAACTGGTCATCAAATTTGTGTATGGTTAAATTACTCTCTTTGTCCAAAATGATCACACGTTCCCTTCAGGGACTCTAAGTTCACCTAATAAAAATACTTTATGAAACCAATCACAACAGAAAATCAAACTAAATGTACACAGTTCATCCTTCAAACTGTGCGCCCAAAAACTTAATGCCCAAACACCAGAACACAAAAAGTCCATGGCAAATAAATCAGAGTTAAAAGATAAGGGACTCTGGAGATAAGATATCATCCACTGCCCATTAAGTGAGCTTATGGAGCGATTCCCATAGCTGTCTTCTCTCTTCCAGACACTCTCAATCTGGCACATATCCTTGCAATACATGGCTCTCTCCTGTCCTTCCTTCAGACTGAGTTTAGTTTTTCTAATCTCAGCTCAGACCTCATTCTCTCTGGTCAGCCTCCCCTGACCTCCCACACTGAACAGATCCCAACATCACACTTTTTCATGGCCCTCTTTTTTTAATTTGTTATTCGGTGAAGAGTTCATAGACGTATAGAAGGCGTTGTAATCACATCCACCTCCCTCCCTTCCTCCGGCTCCCTCTATCCCCTTCCAATATCTTTCCATTCCAGCTTCGTCTCCTTTTTCTTTTTTTTTTAAAAATCGCCCACATTGTCTATATGCACTGGATGTGGAGTCATCCACTGGGGCATTTGCAACCTGCCAGTGGCCACTCCCCAAAGGACAGTGACTCTCCCTCCCCCAGCAGCCATCAACTGCCAGTAGCCCCTAGGCTAGGGGTGGGGCCTGGAAAGCCCCTCCTGCCTGCATGCTGGAATTGTTACCTGGCTTGATCTAGCACAGGTCCTGTGTAAGTAACCCCAGCTGCTGTGAGTCTGCGTATGCAGCAACCATGTCATGTCCAGAGGAGAGCTGAATTGTTTGATCTGTATCTGTCTCCACTGGTGCAGTCTGAGCTCAGGAGGGAACATATCTTAGTGCCTGGCTGGTCTGAACTCAATACTGTTTCTTGAATCTCTGAATGAATAGGGTAACACGTCTGTGGATATTGGTAAGTTCCCTAGGTCTGCCCTTTCATCCTAAGCTAACCGCCTTTTTCTCTCTCTCCCTTCTCTTTGATGGTTTCTTTTTGTAGACAGGCACCCTTGCCTGCATGTGCACACATAACCGTAAGAGCCATGCCATACACAGTGCAGAAAAAGCACCCGTTGGTGATGAGATCTGCGTGTGGCTGCAGCTGATGCTCTTCTGAGCCCCAGCTTGCTTCTCCCACCTGTCCAGTGTCTTTTTCTTAAGGTGCAACTCCAAATTGTCACCTGAGTGTCTCAGTGTTCTGGACACTGTGAGTGCAGAGGCCATAGATCAGCACTAATGACAGGATTTTAAACCATAGGCTGTGTGACAAGCAGAATGACTGTGAATGAACTCAGTTAATTTATGAGACAATTATTACTTTGATATAATCAGGCCTTCGTATTATTCTTGCTTTGAGTCTTTAATATCATTTAGAATGTCATTTTTCCTCTGAAACAAAATGAGTTTACATTCTAATAATGTCCTTTGTGTTATACCATAGAAATCAGTCATTTGATCAGAATATCAAAGCAGCTAATGATTTTTTACATTTTATTTAGTATTTTATGTGTATGAGTACATTGCCTGCATGTATGTATGTGTGATGCCTGTGGAGGTCCAAAGAGGGAGTCAGATCCCCTGGAACTGGAGTTATGGATGGTTGTTAGCTGCCACGTAGGTGCTGGGAATCAAATCTGGGTCCACCGCAAGAACATTCAGTGCTCTTAACTACTGCACCATCTCTCTAGCCCCATATCTTTTAAGTAAACAGAATGGATTTACTCAGAAAGTTTGATCCATTTGTTTTTATTTTTGAGAACTTCACACGAGTACTATATTTACCTCATTTCCTCCCTCACTCCCCCTTCCAACTGCTCCCACATCACTCACTCCCTCTCAATTTCATGACCTCTTCCTTAATATTGTTTGATATATATGTATGTATATGTATGTATATGTATGTATAATGTATGTATAATTTACTGAGTTCATTTACTTGTGCTTGCATGTACATGTGTTTATGGCCGAGCACTTGGGATGGATAGCCTATCAGGGAGCTAGTTCCCTGGAGAAAACTGGTAAACCCTCAGCGGATATTGGCTGCCTGTAGCTCTTCATCTGGAGGTGGGATCTTGCAAGATTTCCCCACACTGACATGTCAACTGCTGTCATTATGCAGATATGCTTAGACTACCATGGTGATGAGATTTCACAGGTGGGTGCAGTTTCCCTGTCATGTTTAGAAGACACCCTCTAGCACCAGGTGTCCTGGTCCTCTGGCTCTTACAATCTTTCCATCCTTCTACCCTCCACGACCTTCCCCAGTACCTCCCAACACCCCCAGCTCCTGAAATGTTCCCTGAGCCTTAGGTATAGGAGCTGCATTGTAGATGTATCCACTGGGGCTAGCCACCTTACAATTGCTTAATCTCTGCAGTTTGTCTACTTGTGGAACTTTGAAAGTTTCCGTCTGTTGTCAAAAGAAGCTTCTTTGATGAGTGGCGAGAGCTACCCTTATCTGTGAATATAAGGATAAATGTTCAGAATATAATAAGAATTTATGAAATTATATTGGTTTAGGAAAAGTGTCAGTAGAAAGTTCTCCTCTTCTCTGGGGTCTATGACCTGCCCAGCATGGTATCTGGCTATGTTTACAGTACCATGTATGGATTCCCTCCTATGGAGTGGGCCTGAACACCAACTAGACAGTTGTTGGTTACCCACAATATAAAAGTTCTGCTATTGCACCAATAGAGTCATTTTGTTAAGTAGGTCATCGTTGTGGGTCGTCGGCTTGACAGCAGGGTGGGGCCACTGACTGGATTCTCCTTTGCCAACTTGCATAGCACCTTCCCATACTATGAGAGCTAGTTTTCAGGGAGGAGGTTTCCAGGCCAGTTTCAGCTGATTTTTCCAAATTGTATGTCAGAAATGTGTGGTGTCCTCAGCTATAGGGTCTTACTGAAGTTCTGGTGATCATCCAAGGGCAATGGCAATAAATGTACAATGTTTTGAGAGTCTCTTTGACTACCCTGACCAGCAACTTGAAGGGAGATTTCCCTTGCCTGGCATTGGTATTTTTGATAGCCTTCAGTTAAACACACACACACACACACACACACACACACACACACTATACATATTTTTGATTAAGCTTAATTGATCAGTTTTTACAGATTTATTTTAACTTATTTTATGTGTATGCTTTTGTGCGTGAGCATATGTATGCACCCCACATGAATGCCGGTACCTGTGGAGGCTGCACTAGAGTGTCCCATCCCACAGAACTGAATTTACAGGATATAAAGAGCTGCCAGGCATGGATGTGGGAAACCAAACTCACGTCCTCTGCAAGTGTACCAAGTGTGCAAAACTGCCAGGCCATCTCACTAGCCCCTTGATCAATTTTGATACACACACATCTCCAGAAAAATACTAATGCAATCAAAATAACAAAAACTTTCATTAATGTGTCAAATGCCTTCATAGCCAGAACCATCCATCCCCCTTTCACTTCACACACAGGGATTTTCTAGCTGTTTTCTCTCCCTATAGATCAGTTTATATGTTCTTGAATTTTACGTAAATGGACTCATTTGCTACGCACTTGATCTGGGTTTCTTCCACACAGCTTAGTGATTTGGGGTTCAGTCATAAGGTCCCAAGGATCTGTCACGCATTGCTTAGCATCTATGAAAACTATCATTGGAAGGCTCCCTTACGTTTCTTTCTACACATAAGTTGATAGTAATTTGGGTTTGTTTACAGTAAGAAGTGTTGTAAGTACAGCTGACAGGAACATCCACAGGCAAGTTTTGCTGCAAATGCATCTTATTATTTTTCTTGAGTAAATACCTAAGGATAGGTATTTATTTTTTTGCCAACAGTGCTGGGGATCCAACCTCGGGCTTCACACGTACTAACCAAGTGCTGGGCAACTGAATTATACCCCCTATCCCTGCTGAGTCTTATAACAACAACGTTTGATTTCTTTAAAAACTGCAAAACTGTTTTCCAATCTGAATACACCATCTGGCATTCCCACCAGCAGCATGTAAGACTTCAGCTTAAGTGACATTCTCCAGAACATGTGTCAGAGTCAGGGGGGTTGGGTGGGTTTCCTTCCTTTTTCTTAATGGAATCTAGCTTTGCTCCTGGCCCCCTGTGGTCTTGGTGGCCTTTTGTGCTGATACCTCTCCCTATTGCTTACTGCTTGTGCGTGCAGTTTCCTATATGAGTAAGATGTGTTCTGATTATTGCCCTCACATACCCTCTCTCATTCCCCTCCCATCCCTCCTTCGTTCTTACCAGTGTCTTTCTCAAGCTTATGACTTTTGGTTTTGTTTTATGACCCATTTAATATCACCAGGACCATCTGTGTGACAATTGGGTTGGAACTATCTAGGGAGCCTGATGGGGTTATCAAGGGACACAGGACTGAAAGCAATGCTTCCTCCTCTCCCTGAATTTATCAGTAGGAAGTAGTTCAGCATTAAAGGGAAGGCCCCATCGGTGCCCGCTCCATCCATTTTAACTATCTTAGCAGTGTGTGTGAAAGAGTAACAATTTGAATTTAGATATACTATTTTTATTTTTTAATACTTTATTATTTTTTATTCTATGTGTATGAGTGTATTGCCTGCGTGTAGGTAAGTGCACCCGTGTCATGCAATGCCCCGCAGAGGACGGAAGAGGCTGTCGGATCCCCTGGAACTGGAGTTACAGACAGTTGTTAGCTGCCATGTGGGTGCTGGGATTCGAACCTGGGTCTTCTGCAAAAACAACCAGTGTTCTTGACCTCTGAGCCATCTCTCCAGCCCCGATATCCTATGTTTAACTATCTTATTTCGTACTGGTTGTATTCTGTGAGTTTGGGGATTGGGAGTTTGGTTGGCTGGGTGATGTTTGCTTTTCATTTGTGCTGGATGTGTCTTGTGTTGGGGTTCTCTAAAAAAATAGAACTGATAAAATGAATGTGCGTATGTGTGTGTGTGTGTGTGTGTGTGTGTGTGTGTGTGTGTGTGTGTATTTATTAGATTAGCTTACAGGATAGAGTCCGAGTAGTCCAACAGTGGCTGCACCACACCGGAGAGGCTGAGAATCTGGTAGTTTCTCGGTCCAGGAGGCTGGATATCACAACCCAGCATTGAAGGCCTGATGGATGCTGGCAGGTCTGCTAGTCATCAGTCTATGTTGGAATCCAAAGAAGTTGGTCACAGCACCAAGACCAACTCACCAGTGAAAGAGAAGGCAAGCGGCAAAAATCAAAAACTCCCTTCTGCCATGGCTTTTTATACGGGCTGCCATCAGAAAGTAACACCCACATGTAGGGCAGGTCTTCCAGCTTCAAATGATCCAATCAAGAAGGTCTCTCACATTTCAATTAATCCAAGATACAGTCAACTTGACACCCAGGATTAGCCATCACATGTCATTTCACACTTTTAGAACACTAAGAATGTGCCTGATCCAATTCCGTGTTTCTATAAAATCTCATGACTTCCGTTAACTGCTGCCCTCCTCCCACCAGACTCTGTACTCCAAGGTCCCTGCCACGTGAGATCATCAGGCCCTGACCACAAGAATGACACTGTCCCCAGTCGGGAGGCCCCTAAAAGTTCTCAGAGCAATGAGTTTTCTCCATAGTGAATGGGATTCGTCCCCAGACTTTTCAGAAGGAAGGAGCCAATGACCCTCAGCCACACGCCACACACCCTTGGTCATTACCATTTCTCTAAGCAAGAGGGCAGAGCTTGTAACTCCATGAAAAAGACTTTCATTGTTATTTTAATTTTGTATTTCAATTTTCTATTTCCAAAAAATGTTTTTAGAACAGTGAAGTCATGAGAGAAGGTTGGTTTCTCAGTGTGTCTGCAGACCTGTCGGTGGAAACATTCATTTTTTGAAGTTTTCTTTTTTTGTTACAAAGTGATTTAAACTGGTTAAAACGGAAGTGTTTGGCAGTCATCTTGAACTGGAGCAGCAGGAGATGATGCCACCTGTGTCGTTTATGCACAGTCAGCATTGATGGAGTTGCTGTTACCCTGGGCGTGTGAAGTTTCTATTATGAAAATACCCCATGAATGTTGCTGGAAGTGCTTCCCATACATGAGAGCCATTTATCATGAGTTCTCTTGGGAAATTCGTATGGGACTCTATATCTTCCAACATCCTAATAAAGGGATTTTTTTTTTCTCTTTTCTCAGGAGAAAACAGAAAGAGTCATAGGTGAGACCACTCTTTCTATTTCACAGATAAAGTGTTATTTAGACAATTATTTCGCATTGATGATTTTGTTCCTAATCAGAAAGTGCTGCTCAGATGTAAGACTTCAAATCTTGGTCTCCAATACTGTAGTGCCCACCTGTACCCAAGGGAGACAACCAGCTATTGTTCTAAAATGATGGATAAATTTGTTTTCTCCCCCTATCTAGAAGCCTTTGAGAGGGAACCGACACTGATTCTAACCACTCCAACAGCTATCAAAATGCCTGAAAGCAAATCCTGAATCCATCACTCTAGAGTCCAGCCTTGGAAGACAAAAGAAAAATGAGGAGGAACCCAATAGAGGGATGCTTTCGGAAGCCCTTGTCAAGAAATTCCAATGGACTCTCATATGAACATTTGAAATTTGTCCTGTTCTTTTTTCTAGTTCCTGGCTAGGACTTGTAATGCTAATTACTCTTGCCTTTACTTCTCCTTCACATCTCCTATTCACGATTCAAGGACTTTCTTTTCCCCTTAGAGATAAGAGTTATGCAATTTGGGAGTCTTTTAGATAGACCCACTGAAAGGGTACCCTAAGTGCCTCACCCTGCATCCGTGTTCAACATAGAAGAAGCCAGAGCAGTCTGCATCCCGATTCCCTATCTGCAATTTGGGTAACCCCTTCAGAGGATGGCGTGATTAGAATAGGAGGTAGGAATTAGCTAGTCAGTTAGTGTAAAAAGACTCCAAAGAAAAGTAGCCAGTTTCTTGGCTAAAAGTCAAAATGTCCTTGGGCCTCTTAACATACTCTGTTCCAAAGGCAAAAATGTCGAAAGTATTTGGGAGCTTGTATCTAATCCTTAAAAGATTTTAGGGTCACCTCTTCAGAGAGGGGAGTATTAGAGTGGCAAAAAGAAGAAAGAGTACATGAAGTTATCAGAAAAAAGTGATGGGAGATATGGGAGGAGGTAGAAGGGAGGGAGTGTGCATGGATTTGATCAAAACACCTTCTATGCTTATATGCCTGTATGAAATTCTCAATAAATTATTTTTTTAATATATATAGGTCTGAAAAAGAGGTTAGGTCCAGATAGACCTAGGAATAGAATGTACGAAGTAGTTAATGCCAAACAAATTTACAAACTGCTGTATATTACTAGATATTAGGGAAAGGAAGATGAATTTTAAAATCACCCTGGTTATTATTGTCAAAAGTTTACAATCTAGATGAAAGATTCTCAAACTTTTATATTTCAAGATTTCCCTTTTGAGACACCCCCCCAGAAAAGCTGAGGAATTAATATGTGTACCTATCAATTAATTTAAATGAAAACAAACCTATTTTTATTTTTATAAAGAATATATTTTCAAACACAAATGTGTGGACTTCTGCAAACCTCCTGTCTAGATGAGTAACCTTACTGAAATCTTCCTCTCTCCTCTCTCAGGCAAACTATTGGAATAGCTTGCTTTATTCGAAGTAAATTTTAAAACTCTAGTCTCACACAGATAGGTAACGAGGAAAGCATTCAATACACTTTCCAGATAATTTTAAGTATTTTTCTTTGCTACCATTCTATCCTAGCTTGCTTTCTTCAGCTAAGACAAAAACAGTGGCCAAAACCAAAGTGGGGAGGAAAGACTATCTCACTTAACAGCTTGCAGTTCATCATGGAGGGAAACCAGGGCAGGAGCTCAAGCAGGACCTGGATACAGAAACTGAAGCAGAGACCGGGCAGGAACCCTGCTTAAGGGCTTGCTCTCCTGTCCTCTGCTCAGCCTGCTTTCTTATCCAACCCAAGACCTGCCCAGAGGATAGCACCACCCACAGCCTTAGCTAACCCTTGCCAGATCATTCAGCAAGTGGGAGAATCCCTCCCAGATGTATTCACAGGTCAGTCAAACAGAGGAAATTCCCCAACTGAGGTTTCTTCTTCCCAAGTGTGTCAAGTTGACACCTGAAGCATCCAGTACATATACCAAAACTTGGTTAACTTAATAAAATTGTTTTCAGTGTGGTTAAAAAAATCAGGAATATGTTTCAATGATATTTTGTTATATAAATACTTCAAGTCATAAACAGTGGAGGGAATATCAAAATGAATCTTCATGTTAGTTTTATTACATTAGGGGACTTATAGGGGAAATACTCTTCCACTGTTTTGGAAAACTTCCACATGCATGTGATATATCTTGGGTATATCCATCCCTCTCTCCATCCCTTCAGCTCTCTGTGATCCCTCCCACATATCTCCCATCTCCCTCCCAAACTCATATCTTTTTTTGTTTCTTGTAACTCACAAAGTCCTATCAGTGCTGTCAATATGCTCATGTATCTGGTCAGCACTGAGGTGGGGGCAACACGACCCCCACCCAAAAAGTGACTCTCCTCCCTAAGCAGTGATCACCTGCCATTAGCTCCTCAGCTAGGGGAGGGTGTTAGGCGCAACCCCTGCCTCCATGCTGGACACTTTAACTTTCTTGATCTTGTAGCAATCTTGTGCTGGTGACCACAGCTGTTGTGAGTTCATGCGTGTAATTCATGGCCATGTTATGTCCAGAGACCAGCATGTCACAGGACTTGTCCTCATCTTCTGGTTCTTACATTCTCCATACATCCTGTTCCACAGCGCTCCCTGAACCTTGGAGAGGGGTGTGATATAGATGCCCCATCGATAGATGGCTGGACACGCAAACGTTTGCTTATTCTCAGCACGTTAAACAGTTGTGTCTCTACATAAGAAGCTTCTCTGACCTAGATTGACAGCAGCACAAATCTATAGATTTAGACATAAATATTTACAAGGGGGTTTGACAACATGGCCGTTTAACAAAACAACATAATAGGTTCTTTCCTAACCATGGATTTTGGCCGTATTTGCACTATCAGGCACGAAATCCCTCATGTGGAGCAGGCCTCAAATCTAATCAAGAGAACAACTGGTCATCCCCGTAATCAGTCTTGTCACTATTGCAGACTGGAAACTCATGGTCCAGGACTGGGTAAGATCATCGATATCTTTTCTCCCGTACCAGCCTGCATGACACCTTCTAGCACTAGGAAAGTTAGCCAGAAGGTACTGTTTCCTGGGCAGTCAAGATTGAGTTCTCTATGTCCTTGAACCTAAGTGTATGGTGTCTTTAGCAACACGGTCTTACCATCTAGTTATGATGATCAGTCAGGAGCAATGGCAGTAGCCTGTGTTGTTTGGGGAACTTCTTGGCAGGGCCTTCCTGCACAGAGGCTCATGGGGAGGTATCCCATACCCGGCACTGAGACTTTTCATTTAACAACCCATGTCTTCTGGGAACAGCATTGCGGAATACCTCTGTTCAAACTCCTTTTTAAAAATTGTTCTTTAAGACCAATCCTCCTTCTGGATAGTCTCTTTAACTTTAATTTCATAAAACAGAGATGATTTCTCCATCCCTTCCCTACTTGAGGTAGGTCACACTTAACAACTGCCCGATAGAAAGTGGAACATAAATAGGAAAAGTAATGGAACACCAAACCACCCAGCCGGTTTCACCTTTACCAGGGAGGACGTCCCGCCAGGCGAGATGGCACATGACTGCTTTTGACACTTCTCCCATGTATATTTCTACCCCAGTATCTCTAATCAGACAGATCTGACTGAGAATACTCTTCAGGGTTGTGAGACTATCCCCTCTCCAACACCTTCAAGGTCATGAATCAGAATAAAACTGTCAGAGAACTAGATAACTAAAGTTTGTGCCCTGGACTGGGTCATGGAACAGAAAGAAGATATTAATAGTAGCTTTTTGAAGGGTAAAGTCAAAACAAAGCCTAGAGAGTATAAAATTTTGTTACAAATGGTCTTATAGGTAAGAAATTTTTCTTTTAACTAAAACCTCAGACTTTTAGGAAACATGATAAATGATTCACACTCCAATGCCAACAAGTGTTACCTTGAATGGTTTATTTTTGCACCAAACTGGTGAAAAAAAATATCTTAACACCATTGCTGTACACAGTATAATAGAAGAGATGTGGGATGGTGAGCTCCTTTGCTGGGTTCTGACTGCATGCCAGAAACAGTCCAAAGTATAAAGTTGTGTGTCTCATTACTAAGCCAAAGTGCAAGAATTCTGAAAACAAAATAAGGAGCTGGACAAGAACTTTAAAAGAGATCTGATGCAAGTTCGAGTGAAGTGTGCCTGGTGGTTGTGGTGGGGGGACAACAGTCAAGAAATCCAAGAACAGGCAGAGAGCGGGGAGGCTGGTGTGGGGGCGGCACATCACACAACCTCCTACCTGCCAGATTCTACTCAGTGTTTTCCACAAAAGGTCTAAACTACCACTCTCCAAATTAGAACCAAAGCCATAGGGTTCCCAAACCCATTTCACAGATCAAAATTTGACCAGTGATACTAAAAAGTTTTCCCCAAAGGTTAAACGTGAGATTCAAATCTTGATTAAAAAATTTTAAAAAGCACACTCTGTTTATTGAATACCTCTATCAGTCATTCATTTATGAAAATCCCTGTGCAATCCCTCCTGCTGTTTCCTTCAGAATTTGATCACCAATGTATCTTTTATTTTATTTTGATTTTTTTGTTTGTTTGTTTTTTGCTTTTTCCCTTTTTGAGACAGGGTCTCACTCTGTAGCCCTAGTTGATATAGAACTTACTATGTAGTCCAGTTTGGCTTGGAAGTCACAGAGATCCACCTGCTGCTCCCTCCCAAGTGATGGGATTTAAGTTATGTGGCATTTAAGTTGTGTGACATCATGTTGAGCATGCTTTTTATTTATTTATTTATTCATTTATTATGCCAGGAGGTTGAATAATTTACCCAAAGTGATGTAGTGTAGGAAACAGCAGGGCTGATTGCTAGTCCTGACTCATACCTTGAAGTCTTGACTGAAATGGGAGATGCCAGTGTTCAGGACATGTGTATGAGTATTATGCCTGCATGTGTGTAAGTGCACCCATGTCGTACAGTGCCCATGGAGGTCAGAAGAGGGCGTCGGATCCTCTGGAACTGGAGTTATGGACATGTGGGTGCTGGGATTCGAACCTGGGTCTTCTGCAAGAACAACCACTGTTCTTAACCACTGAGCCATCTCCCCAGCCCCACTTTTTATTTATTTTTAAATACCCCAGACTGTATAATTTTTAAAGATTTATTTTATTTTTCATTTGTTGGGGGGGAGCAGGCGGCTAATGTGGTCAGAAGAGGAAGTTGACACTTCTGAAGCTGGAGCTGTAGGTGGTTGTGAGTCTCCTAATTGTGCTGGGAACCAAATTCTGGTCCCTCACAGGAACAGCAAGCACCCTTAACTACTGCACAATCTATCCAGTCCCAACATACTTGTAAGTTTAAACATATAAATGTGGTATGTATGAGCATGTGTATATGCGTGTGTGTGTGCGTGCGCATGTGTGTGCATGTGTGTGCGTGTGTGCACTCCTGCACTCAGTGTACATGCTACCAAAACAAAAAGGGCAGGGATTGCATTGCGATATGAAAATGCAAAAAGCCAACATCAATAGACCCTGCAACATGTAAAAGTTGCCCTGACAGGATTTTCTGTGGTAGACGTGCACAGAAGAGGATGGTGAGTGCAAAGGTGGCTGTGGGGTGCAGAAGGTGTTGAGTTCATCAGAAAATATGTGATAAGAACCCAGAGGTGCAGTAGAGGCAGCAATAACCTGCTTTTTGACAGTTGCCTTATTTCTGTGGCTCAATGAAGTCAACTCATAGTTGACAGAGAGAGTTATGTAGTTACGAACACTCACAGCTCCATTACAACCTTTCACATCCTAGCAGACTTCAAAGAAAGAGACCCACAGGTTCTCCTCACAACTGGCTCCCAATTTGCTTCCCTGGGGAATTTACTTCTGAGGTGTTTATGCCAATTTTCGGGATGTCTGCGGATACATCAATCAACACAGTGATCCAGACCCCAGATCCCTCAGCCCCTCAAGCTGCACAAGTTTAGAATGTCCCCATAGAAACCAAATATCCAGGACAAGTTTGGGTTATAGTCTTCTACTATGCGGGGCTCACATGGCTGAGCTCCAGATCCTTGTGGGCCAAGTCTCTCATCTTGAAGCACCTTGCCTTTCACCTTCTGCTTTGAGCTTCACCCAGGTCACCTGTGCTCGTGTCTGTTCTCAGCTTAGATGCTGCTCTCTCTAGAGAGCTGTCCAGATCCTGCTGTTAAAGGTTCCTCTCTCACAATTCTCTGTTTCTCTTACAGAAGAATCAGGCTTCTGCTGCCTGTTCAGGTTCCATCTTTCCCAGTATCTAAAGCTCCTCTGGAAAGATACTTCACCTCTTTCTGTTGGTCCACCACTGAGAACATTGTACCAAATTAACACTTATAAGCTAGTAAACAATTGATTCTTATAATTCAACAATCAAATATTGTGACCCCCTAGTTGTTCAAAAACGAGTGGCACTGTTTAAGAATTGAATGGACATCCATTGATCAACGAATGGAAAGAAAACGTGGTATAGTTACACAATGAAACATCATTCGGTCTTTAGCAGGAAGGAAATCCTGTCATTCATAACAATGTTGATAAAATGTTTTGTAAAGAGAAATAAGCACAGAAAAACAAATGCTCCAGGATCTCATTTATACCCAGAAGCTGAAATCTTTGAACATAGGAAAACAAAATAGAAAGGGGTTTTCCAGAAGCTGCAGTGGGTGGAAGGTTGGGAAAATGTTGGTAAAAAGACGGAAACTTCAGTAATCTCATTCTCATCACAAACTATGTGAGGTAATATAGATGCTAATTGATATATACATCAGAGAGAATGAAAGAGGGAAAAGACAAAGAGAGAGAGAGAAAGAGAACATGGCTCTGCTTCAGAGAGTGACTTTTCAAGGAATAACCATAAAAATCAGGACAACATCACCAATTATCTCTGTCTTAGTTACTTTCCTGGTTGCCGAGACAAAATACCTGACGAAAGCAACTTAAGGAAGGAAGGGCTTATTTTGGCTCACAGTTTGAAGGTACACAGTCCATCACTGAGGGGAAGTCATGTCCACAGGAGAGTGAGGCAGCTGGTCACATTGCATCTGCAGTTAGGAAGCAGAGAGAGATGAATGCTGGCATTCAGCTTGTTTCTCTTTTTCCTGCAGACTAGGATCCCAGCCGTAGAATGGTGCTGCCCACATCAGGGTGGGTCTCTCTGCTCACCTAATCCAAAATAGAAACTTACAGACATGCCAAGAGGTTTATCTACTAGATGATTCTAGATCCTGTCAAGTTGACAACATTAATATCACACTATCTCAAGTTGTAAATGCGAAGTGTGTGATGTTAGTCAGCTTTCCATGACTATAGGAAATGTCTGAGACAATCTACTTATGAAGAGAAAAGGTTTAATGCAACTCAGTTTTGCAGTTTCTAGTCCATGAACAACTGATCCTGTTGCTTTGGGCATACAGAAAGACAACATATCATAACAAGAATGAGTGGTCATGAAAAACTCCCCCTCCTCATGGCCAAGAAGCAAATGGGAGGAAGACGTGACCAGGGTCCCATCATCCCCTTCAAAGGCATGTGCTCATTGACCTAAAGGCCTCCCACCTCACTGGACAACCTCTCACAGGTCCACCAATTCCCAGTAGTTCCACTTTGGTGTCTAACAAAGTATGATGGTTAAAATTGATTGCTAAGTGCTGGGATTAAAGGCATGTGCCACCACCCCTGGCAAAATATTTTATTTTATTTTAATTTAATTTTATGTGTATGAGTGTATTGCCTGCATGTTATGTAAGTACATCACTGTTGTGCAATGCCCATGGAAGTCAGAAGAGGATGTCAAATCCCCTGAAAATGGAATTAAGGATGGTTGTTAGCTACCATGTTGGTACTGGGAATCAAACCTGGGTCCTCTTCAAGAGCAGCCAGTGCTCTTAACCACTTGGGAGGCAGAGGCAGGCAGATCTCTGTGAGTTCAAGGTCAGCCTGGTCTACATAGTGAGTTCCAGGACAGCTGGGGCTACAGGGAGACCCTGTCTCAAAAAGACCAAAAAAAAAAAAAAAATTGATTGCCAATCTGATGGGAGTTAGCATCACCAGGAGACACACCTCTACATGTATCCGTGAGAGCATTTCCAGACAGGAGTAGCTGAGGGCAGAAGACCCACCTTGAATATGGGTTACACAATTGCAGGGGTTCAGGTTCCAGAATGAATAGAAAGAGAACATGTAGGAGAGGAAGTGCCAGGCTTAAGCACAGGCTGCACTAGAGAATGCAGCTTCTGCTTTGAGAGCACAGCCCGCACTTCCGCAAAATAGCCAACCTACAACCTGCCTGGATGAAGGGATCTGTCAGGGAGCGACACACCAGCTTATGGGACACTGGGGGCAGGGGGAGAGATATATAAGGCCCGCACTTCCCAGAAATAAACGAGTCTGCAGCACCTCACCTAGTGTCTGCTCTCACCCAACTCCCGGAGTCTGTGTGTTGATTCTATGCCACTTACCCCAACCTCAGCCAGAGGCCAGAACCCTCATTCCCTGCAGTTCCTTGTGGGCTGGACCCGCAAGGAAACCTGCAACAATAAAGCATTTACTGAGTGCCAGTATTCACTGCTTACTGCCTCCTGCCCGTGGATGCTGTGATGTGCCCAGCTCCTTACCCTCATGCTTTCCTCCACATGATGAACTGTAACTCCTCATAAACCATGAGACAAAAATATCCTTTGTAATGGTTTAAATGAATGTCCTCCCACAGGTTCCAAGTATTTGAACATTTTGTCCCCAAGTTGGTGGTGTTGTTTATGGAGGCTGAGGAGGTATGACCTTGATGGAGGAAGTTTGCCATTGGGGGCGGACTTTGAGAGTTCATAGCTGGCCCACTTCCAGTTTGTCTTTCTGCCTCCTGTTTGAAGATGTGAGCACTCCATTTTCTATTCTGACCACCTCCTGTCATGCTTCCCTTCCTGGATGGACTTTTATCTCACTGGAACCTTAAGCCCAATGAACTCTTCTTTCTCTAAGTTGCCTTGGTCATGGTGTTTTATCACAGCAACAGCAAAATAACAAATATATTGTTCTTCCCTCAAATTACTTCTTGTTAGGTATTTAATCACAGCAACTAGTGATTTAATGAATGCATAGAGCCTTTAATGCCTAGGCCTCCGCAGGACAGTTCAGATCCCACTACGGGTATGCCATACAGTGACTCATCACTAGCTTAGCTCACACAGGACTGCCTTACGTAGCTCATTGGTGTAATCATAACTCATCAATTTATGAATGTATTTAGAAGCAACGGCAGTACCCAATGTAGTGTAATATCTTATCTCAACACATGAATAATTAAATATACCAACTCCCTGGTGGTCCTCTGCTGCATACTTGGACTTGGGTGGAGAAAGAGGAGCTACATTAATGCTTTGAGTATTAAACTGGTTGGGTGGCACACTCAGAATATTCAAGGATTTAAAGTTCTGTATTTAATAGTATCTAACTTTCCTGATAACGTGGAAGCTTTGCCTGAGAAATCTTCTAAGTTTTACTTCCTGGTTTTCATCGATAAGTTTAAAGACAATGTCATGGTCTTTTCAAAGAACCGGTATATGGAGTGAATCACTGGAGCCCTTGCCTGGCCCACCATCAGGGCCCTGCATGTCATTATCACATACCTGACCCATCGTGGGGGCTCTGCACATCAGTACTGCATGCCACTCTGCCTGTTGCTCCATGGGAAAGAGATGAGACATTTCAGATGCAGGGATGCTCCTGCCCAATATTAAAATAACACTGATATGATGTGCAATGGCACAGAGCTCATTTCCAGGGCAGAATTAACTTTAATAGTTTCCTAAGTGACTTTAGTCTTATTTTACGGAATCATCGTGTGTGAAGAAACCATTTACATGTCTGGGTTTCAACTTGCTCAGTTACGTAGGGGGAGCTAATGCTGCCAAGCAAGAGGGAGCAAGTGAAAGCAGGATGCTCAACTACAAACACGCTGCGGTGGGAGCAGAGTGAGGCTCACTCCCTTGCTATCTAGGGCTGCTCGTGTGCCACCGTGACAGGGTGGAGATGCTGAGTGAGTCACAGAACTGGGATATCCACTCTCTCGTTCTTTTCAGGAAAGTTTTGCCACATCTGCCATAGAGATGATCATAAATTCAAGTGTCTAGGAATTTTCTCCTGAACACCAAGAAGCAAATGGTAACTTGAAAGGTCCCAACAGGAAGGATTTAATAAAGACAGAACTAAAAGGGAGGGCTAGAGGGCTGCAGTTAAAACCCTAAAACCCTGTATGTACCAAAAGACAAGATTCAAATCCTTCTTCACATGTGTATGCATCTTAGAAAAGAAGAAAATGGCTGCAGGTGTAAGAGAATAAACAGGTCAATGTTGAGGTGGGAAACAACTTTCTACCTCTTTGGCTTCCTGCATTTTGAAGGGCTGATGGTCTACACATCAGTGGCCAAATTCTGAACTGAAGTATTTGGACATTCAGTCTGGATACAGCACACCAAGCCTGCTTTTGCAAGTGTAGTCCCCCCCCCCCACACACACACATGTTCTATGCATTAAATAGACACTTGGTAATTGTTTATAGAATTTAAAAAAAAACAAAATACATTTTCTTGCACATAGTTTATCTTATACTACACCTGCTGTAGCTGAGTTGATAATGAAGTGTGGGCAGGATCCAGAGTGGATTCAGATAGGAAAAGGAGGTAGACTCTAAAAACTTAAATGAGGGGATAATTACCCTCAAACTCAGTCTAGAAAAGTTTTCTTTATATCCTAAAACTAAAGAGAGAGAAGCAGATTGCCTGCCATAGATATGCAAAACTTTCAAGGAAATTCTTGTTGAAAACATTCTCTGATATTTTCTAGAATTTTGTCTCAGAGCCTGTTTTCAGTAGAAAACATTCCATCCCTGAGTTTTGCGTGGGATTTGTACAGGATCACATAGGACAGAAACAGCCTGAACAGGACAAATTTGATTATAAAATTTGTAATTGAGACAGGAAATTAGTATACATGCAACTGAATCATGTTGACAGGAATCTCACCCTGATACTATTTCAGTCTTGTTTCAAGAAACACGACAAACAGGCTAAGCAGGTTGATCTGGTACCGGTTATCTTTCTTGCCACTGCCATGAAGCGGCTTAGGGGAGGAAAGATTTACCTTGGCTCAGTCCATGGCAGGGGGAACTTTGGTAAGTTTGTCATCTTGGAAGCAAATCTAGACCAGAGGATTGTAAACACGAAGTCCCGCCCTTAGCTGAAAGATGGGTGAGAAGGAAATTCAGACAAGGGAAGAGGGGACTTGGGACAGTGCAGGCTGAGCTGGATATGGTGGCTCACACCTTTAATCCCCTTTGATCCCTGAATCAGGCAGATTTCTGTGAGTTTGAGGCCAGTTTGATCTACATAGAGAGTTCCAGATCAGCTAGGGCTAAATGTGAGACCCTATCTCAAGTGCACACACACACACACACACACACACACACACACCCCAAGACAGTGAAGGACTTTGTTTGGGAGCAAATCATGCAGAGAGGGTCCTGTAAGAATCAGAGCCCACCATCCATTTTAAAATACTGGGGTAATTATAAGGCACAGAAGGGTCAGAAGGAAGGAAATTGGAACATTTTTGTGGCCACAATTGGCCATTGCTAGGGGTAACCAGTGAGTAGTCAAAGAATGTTAGGTGATCATAAATATCTCTCATGGCTGGACATTACTGGGAGTCCACAGGGCTGGGTAGTCAAGAATCTAGTGAAACAACTTACTTCTGGAAACCAAATTACTGTAGTTGTCAAAGTTCGGCCAGAACAGAGAAACTTCACACAATGCCATGGCCCCAGCTGACAGGAGCCAGCTTTTACTACCAGCTAGACCACAGTTCCTAGCACTTTCACAACTCCCCAAGCAGCCACCAACTGGGGACCAAATGTTCAAACCTATGAGCCTGTGGGTGGCATTTTACATTCCAACTAAAACAGCAGGAATTGTAAATGTAAGATCTAAGTAAAGAAAGATCCAGAAACAGCTGGGGAAAAAAAAATCAGAAGCAGCAATTGCACTGGGATAAGGCCATGGCCCAGTGGGTCTCAACTCTGGTGACACAACAGAGTGACTAGGAAGCTCTAAAGAATCACCACCTTCTGGTAGAACTTGTCTGTGATCCCAGCACTTGGGAGGCTGTGGAAGGAAGATCATAAGTTCAGGCCCAGCTTGGACTATACAGCGAGTTCCAAAATTCCAAGCCAGCCTGAGCTCTCAGAAAAATCTATTATTGATTCCCAGATTTCACATCTAGAATTTCAGACTTAATTAGTCCAGAGGAGAGCCTGCATTAATATGTCTAACAAGTTCTCAAGTGATTGCAACACAGGGTCAGGCTTGGGAACCACTAGTCTAACCACTTCATTTGACACAGAAACTGGTCATTAACACCTTACTCCTGAATTAATCAGCCAAGAGTTTCCCAAATTCCAACCACATTTTATTCATGTCATTGATGCTTAAAACATTTTTCTTTAAATCAACTGCTTTTCTAAAACCCTGGACCTCCTAAGCCTCATTCTAAGCAACAGCATCGAGAGACAAATCACAGGTTTGATGTGCTGAATTCTTTTTTCTAATACTTATTAAAATATGTAGCGTTAACCTAGGTGTGATACTTATAAAGGACACGGCTGTAGGTGATAAATGCAATTTAGAAAAAGTAAGCCACATATTACTTAAACCTATCTCACGTGTAGATACTACAGAGGTTGCAGAATTAAGTCACCCCTTCAACTATGACTCAAAGTACCTGCCACACATCCATAATCTAAAGTAACTAAGTATTTTGCTTTTTTATTAACTGGATTTTTATGTTCTCTGCGCTACAGAAGAGAGAAGGTAAGTGCTGTGGAAAGAGGGGAAACCCAGCAAAAATGAGTCAACTCTAGTCAATGATGCAATGTTAATCTCTATGCAGTGGGTAGGCACCATGCTTGTAAAATTACATGATGCTAGGTTTTTATGAACAGAAAAACTGTATTAATGACATTTGAGAATCTGGAAGCTTCAGGATTGTTTGGGGGTTTTATCTTCAGAGAGACAAATATGTTGCGATGTCCTTATGAACTTGCTACTGTGTGAAAATGATTGGCAGTGGTTGGATGCACAATTAGTTTTCCAGATCTACCTGGAGAACATTATCAGGTACAAACAGGTTTGCTTGCTTAATTACGAATGATGTTATCAGAGTTTTTATTAGATGGGAGGTTCTCTGAACCTTTAACATGCAAATGTAATTTGTGATTTTCAGAGAGCCTTCAGAGGTGAAAATTTTCAAGTTTGAGCAAACTGTCCCTTCTTCCTTTGCCACCAGAAAAGGATATCTACAAATTCCTGCTTTGTGGACCTTGGTGGGAGAAATGACAGCCTAATGTTCATCTGCATGGGCTAGCCCTGCGTTAGTCCCAGCTCTTTGGGTCTTTGGGAGGTTGGGTATGCCTATCAGTAACCACACATGCTGTTTTGCACCTTCCTCCCTGCGATGGTTTGAATGATAACGTCCCCCATAGGCTCCAAGTGTTTGGTCATTTTGTCCCCAGATGGTGGTGCTTTTTTGGGAGGTTTTAGAAGGTTTGGCTATCCTGGAGGAAGCACGTCACTGGGGGTGGGCTTAGAGAGTTCTTAGGCCTTGCCAGATCTCCAGTCACTCTCTTGTTTCCTGTGCCTGCTGGAACATGTAGAGCTTAGTTTCTGCTCCTCTTCTCCAGCCACCCCTGCCACCATGCCTCCCCACCAAGATAGACTGTAATTCCCCTGGAACCGTAAGCTCAAATAAATTCTTCCTTCTATAAATTGCTTGGGTCAGTGTTTCTATCACAGCAACAGAAAAGTGAATAATACGCTCCCAGAGAGCAGAACTCACTTTTTTAAAGTTGAATTTTGAGACACTTTAGCTGGAAATTCATTATCCTGAAGAATCCTAGGGGGCTTGTTTGTGTGGTATAGATGACCTTGTGGGAGTCCAATAACACACAGGGCCAACCCTGAAGGAAGGGAAGGAGGTTTCACTGAGATTTTAAGTCCCATTCTTACATCTCCATGGGACTAATTCCTGTATGAGGCAGGTAGACCTTGAAAAACAATATTGTAAAGCAATTGAATGGAGCAAAAGAAAAGAAAGGAGATACTGCAAAAATAGTTGCACACAGTTCTTAGGCTGAGTCTCCAATGATGCTCTAGTTTCTGCCCTGCCTTTCTCCTCTAGAACCACACTCACTCGTCAACAGCCTTCAACGTTGATTTTTAAACTTTAATTCTGTGACTTGCATACAACTCCACCCTCGTGGATAGGCCAAATCATTCTTGGAAATTTTTCTTATTGTTTAACACGTAGGGTACCACCCCCACCATCACAATAAATAATATAAAATGGGCAGCAAAATACATTATGATTTACACACATTTACATGCCTGTTATGTGTCAAGAATGGCATTTGTTTCTGAGAATTCAATGGTGAGCAAATTATCATACAGACCTGCCCTTGAGGATTTATATAAATGCATTTAAAATACCAACCTTGAAAGTGCTTTTAATAAAAGACTGAGTAAGAGAATGTGAAATAAGAAACTCTTTAGGGAGCGTACTGGAAATAACTTCTTTGGGGAGAAGACAGAAGTTTCCTGTCCCTCTGAGATTCTTCCACTTGTATTTTAATGTTATGGTTTCATATGAACAGCCAAGGAGATAACCCATTTCATTTAGTAAAGTGCTTGCCTATCAAGCAAAAGGACCTGAGCTCCATTCCCAGAAACCACATTAAAAATCTCAGGCACAGTGTGCACACTTGTAATCCCAACGCCAGGGAGGCAGAAACTGGCAGATCCCTAGGGCTTCTAAACTGCTTGGCAAATTCCAGGTCAATTAGTGTGCTGGTTTGAATGAGAAATGTAGGTTCAGATATTTGAACGCTTAGTCCCCAGTTGGTAGCACTGTGTGGGAAGGTTATGGCACCTTTGGGAGGTGGATCCTGGCTGGAGGAAGTACGTCACTGGGGGAGGGCTTTGAGTGCTTACAGCCACACCACACTTCCAGTTTGCTCTCTCTGCACTGTGTGCAGGATTGATGATGTGACCTCTCAGCTTCCTGGCCCAGCAACTTGTTGCTGTACCTCCCTGACACTTACAGACTCTCCTGAAACCATCAGCCAAAATAAATGCTTACTTGAGTAACTCTTGGTAATGATATTTATCACAGAAACAAAAAGTAACCAACACAGTGGGAGACTCTGTTTGCAAAAATAAAGGTGGCTGGGCTGGAGAGATGGCTTAGCGTTTAAGAACACTGGTTGTTCTTGTAGAAGACCCAGATTCAAATCCCAACACCCACATGGCAGCTAACAACTGTCCGTAACTCCAGGTCCAGGGGATCCAATGGCCTCTTCTGTCCTCCGCAGGCATTGCACAACATGGGTACACTTAACCTACATACAGGCAATACATGCATACATATAAAATAAAAATAATAAATAAAATATTTGAAAAAATAAAGGTGGCTGATGCCTGAGGGATACTTGAGATTTTCGTCTGGTCTCCATACTCACACACAAGTGCTCATATACACACACACACACACACACACACACACACACAGACACACACACATATGAATATGTATGTACATACAAAGTATTTGTATCTGATTTTCCAAAGTATTCTTGATCACAATAGGTTTTCTGTTCTAATGAGATCTTGAGTAATTAGGAAATATTTGGAGTTGATGAGTGACATTTGGACAAGTAAATTTTATCTCCTCTAGGTCAGAACTCTCTCTCACTTGTGTGGTTCACAGTGGCTGTCTTGGGAGTCTTCATTGGATAATTTTAAAACATTCCATTTTATTTGCATGTCCCCAAAGCAGGAAAGATCATTTGGGGTCAGTGTACCCCATTCTTCACTGGGGCCCAAAGCAGGTGGACATTTGAGCAAACAGAAGGTTAAGATCAGATCCCGTGTCTACAATGGGGAATCAAATCAGTTTTCTATCTTCTGCAAATGATTCAATTTGTCAGAGAATACCACCAATTGTTATTTCAGCTTAGGTGTTTCTAGTTCTATCCTAGTATATAAATAAGGGTTTTTTGACTTGGCACAAAGTAGTGTGGTTTTGTTGCATCGAGAAGGAACAGAGATAAGGAAGGGCTTCAAATCTGATGAGGGGAAAGATGAACAAAGGAACTTGGGAGAAAACGGCTACAGAATACGAATCTGAGTGTTAAATGACACAGGGAGACATTGTAGAAGGAAAGTCCTGTAAGGCCAGATTGTGATCACAGGGCAGCCAGGGTTTGCAATCATTCCCATGAGCCCTGCAGCCCATCTTTCCTCTGAAATTAAAATCAGGCCTTAAAACTTGTCTGCTGCAGACGATATTAAATTATGGAATCTTTCCAACCTCAAGACGCCACGACGGAGGAATAAAAAAATGTCCAGCTATGTCTGTTGTCTCTAAAATGACCATGGACATGAATATGCAAAAGAGTTAATGCACTGATTGCCAGATAGAAGACCAGACTCTCCCTCAATAACAATAATGCCTTAAATTGGTGTGTTTTTCCTCTGAATTTACTGTTAACAATAAATCATTGAGAGACTTAATGTTTTGCCTGGACTCGTTTGTGCTTAATGTCCCAAGGAGACAGAGATGGAGAAGAAATGTTTTCATAAAGAAAATGATCCAGTGTTTAATGCTTTTCAAATTTCATTCTATTAACAGTATATCTTTTGCTAAATGGCTTACATTTTATGATTATTCTATCACTATGAGTCTTATTGATTAATATGACTCCTTATTTGACATGTGTCTAAATTCTCAGGAACTCAAGGCAGGTGCTCATGTCTGTTCAGAATATGCCATTCATTTCCAGGTAGGTGGGGGGGTGTCTTTAATTATCTTGAAGATAATTATTTACAGAGGAAAACTGTAGGGCTGAGCCTTTACCAAAAGCTTCTTCCTAATATGAGAGAAATCTCTGTGTATGGTGCTCAATTTTCCAACTACGGTGTTGCTGTCAGTTCTGACTGGACCTACAGGTGAATTCCAAACCCTTTACAACTCTGCAATCCTTGCCATGTAACCATCTACACTCTAGATTCTGAATTGCTTTTGTTTGAGATTCTAGCTTCTCTAGACTCTAATGAAGTTAGAGCACATTTTACATTTTAGAATGGTCTCTGATAGGGGATGGGGAGATCGTTCAGTCAGTGAAGTGCTTGCTGGGCAAGAATGGGGATAAGTTTAATGCTCAGAACTTGAAAAAAAAAATGCCAGTCATGATGAACTTGTCATCAAGTACTGGGGAGGCGGAGACGGCGATCACAGGGGCTCTCTGGCCAGCCAGCCAAGCCTACTTGTTGAGATCCAAGCCAATGAGACGGATCTCAAAAAGTAAAGTGGATAGATCCGGAGGAATGACACCTAAGGTTGACCTCTGGCCTCCACATCATTGCACACATACAAGCATCTACTCCACCCACTTCCCCACCCCTCTCCCCAATCCCCAATCCCATCGTCCCATAATAATTTAAGGTCTTTCATTTGCAAAGAACAGCAACAAAAAAAAATCATATCTCAAATTTGCTTCAGCTAAAAGAGAATTCCTTTGGCAATGTAACTGAACAGTTCAGGATTAGACCTGGCTCACATGGAGGCTTAATCCAGGACAAAGGATGTTACTGAGACCTACACCCTCTGTCATCTCCCTCCAATTTGGCTGAAGTTTAGGCTCCTACTAAGAAAGATGACTGACAACAGACCCAGATGTATGGGTCTCTCCTTTCTAGATCAGCAGGAAAGAAAGCTCTTCTCACCGTCAATTATGAAGACATATTCTGGAATTCAGATGCTGCAAACATGCAATCCCTATAGCCAAGAATTGGATCCAATCACCATTTCATGAGCTGGTAGAGAGACCAGTCCTAATTAAGCAGCACTGACTGTAAAAGACTGTTTTCCCCAATAAAATTTAGTCTATAGCTAGAAGAAGAGTAGGCCATAGGGAAGTCAGTGTCTTAGTTCCGTTCCTCACATTCCTCAACAAAATACCTGACGAGAAGCAATGCAAAGAAAGGTTTGGGCTGGAGAGATGGCTCAACGGTTAAGAGCACTGGCTGCTGGGTTCAAATCCCAGCACTCACATGGCAGCTAACAACTGCCTATAACTCCAGTTCCAGGGGATCCCGATGCCCTCTTCTGACATCTGTGGGCATTGTACTACAGGGGTGCACTTACATACATGCAGACAGTACACTCATAGATATTTTTTAAAAAGGAAAGAGGCAGAGTTTACTCTGGCTTGGGGTCCCAGAGATACAGTTCATCATGATAAGGAAGGAATGATGGGAGGGGGGGGCTGGCTGGTCACATTATATGTGCAGTCAGGAATGAGAGAGAATATAGGAAGGGTTGGGTAGTGCTATAAAACCTCGAGCTCAACCCAGTGACGTACTTCCTCCAGCAAGGCACTACCTCCTTAAGGCTCCACAACCTTCCCAGACATCGTCACCATCTGGGGACCAAGTGTTTAAACGTATGAGTCTATGATGAGGCCATTTCACATTTAAACCTCAATAGGCAGGTGACCAAGGGAGATAAAGAACCCAACAGTGTTTAGGTCCATGAATAATTTAACAGTTTTGGGTCCTAAAGGTTTTGGGGTTTGGGGTCTGGTCATGCTGAGGTCCTCCCAACACACAGGGAAATGGCGAGATGCTGAGCACTTCTGCCTGCACACATGGAGCTCATCTGTTTCAAGGGACTTTGGCTTTTGTCCCCTACAATAAATGGTTTAAAATAAGTTGCTTAAAACATTCCCTAAAGCTGGGTGTGTTGGCAATACCTCTCATCTCAGTACTTTAGAGAATGAGACTGGAGGGTCAATTCTGAGATCAATCTGGGCTACATAAAGCAGATCTTGTCTCAAAGAAATAAAAAATTAAAAAGTCCCATTCTGTGTGTTCTAAGAGTCAATAGACATTATTCAAAACACCGTCTGAACCCCAGTTTCTGCTTCTGTAAAATGAAGAAGTTGTGTTAGAGCCGGAGTTTTGGCCCAGTAATTTTAGTGTGTGGAGAGTAACTCCTGGAACAGGAGTCCCAGAAGAGAGGCAGGTGATGGGCCAGAGCTGGAGAGGTGACAGAGAAAGGACTTGGGACTGCAGTGACCTTGAAGAGGCCAAGGTCAACCGAACCATAGGGTCTTGAAAGCCTTTTTTATTCATTTTTTGAGATAAGGTCGCATGCATCCCAAGCTGCCTCAACTCACTATGGATGACCTTAACATCCCGATCCTCCCGTCTCCTCCTCCAGAGCACCAGAAAGACAGGCACTGCCACCACACTCAGTTTATGTGGTGCTGGGAATGGAACCAAGGCTTTGTGCATTCTAGGTAAATACTGTACCAACTGAGCTCCAAGCACCGTACCAACTAAGCTCCAAGCAGAGTCCTGTCGTTGGCTCTTGTTCTGAAAGTATGATCTACTGTGACTGTCCCTTCCAGTGTCCACACTTACTGTGAGCTTAGGCACAGAATTAAATATCCCATTTAGTAATTTAGAAACTATAAGAAAAGCAAAACGGGCCTTTCCTCTCCAATTAAAGAGAAATTTTAAAACCAAAACATAAAACTGTAAACTCTAAACCCATGAGGGAAACTTTCATTTTCTTTCCACCATTTCTCACCTTTGCTTTCAAGGCAGGCCCTGCAGCAGCGCTTGGCTTCTGTTCTTGTCACTGACCAGATACCAACAGAAGGAAAGATGTTTCAGAGCGAGGTTCGGAGGGTTCAGCCCGCATGGCAGGAGGCAAGAGCGAGTGGCTCAGTTCACACCATGGCAGGGAACAGGACACCGGCAATAGATCGACTTCCTCTCGTTCCTCTTTCACTCTGTCTGGGCCGTTGGTAGGTGAGACAGTCCTGCCAGTATTCAGGATGGGTCTTCCATCTTGGTTCCCCATCCCAGAGTGTCCCTCACTAATCTCTTAGGTGATTCTAAAGCTAGTCAAATTACCAATGAAAATTAACCACCTCCGCGGTATTTCTTTCCTGGTGACTTTCTGGCATCTGTATCTCTTCCACCACGTCGTCTTCCTTTGTAGATTAATAATAAAGGTTGCCCGGCTGGGAAATAATAATAATAATAGTCTTGCTTGTAGAGTTTAAAAATAGCTTTCTCCTATACCAATCTCATTACAAACTTTCTCTTTTTTCCTTGAGCATTTCATTCTGTCAGGAGAAAGAATGGTTTCTATTAAAAACTTCAAATATTCTGAGAAGTCATGCCAATCAGAACCTCTCTATTACATAGCTCTGATATAAAGGCAATTGCATTTTGATCTCTCTTCATTAAAAAGGGAATCACAAAATGACTAAACATTGCCATTTTTTTCCCAGAGAGCAGAAACTTGGAATGTTTTCTCCCAAGCAATTTGGTTAAAGGTTAACAGAACGAAGAGATGTCTGGAATGTAGAGAACCTTGATAAATGTAAGATCTGTGCCTTGGTGGTCACTTTTTTGGGTTTTTTTGGGAGGGGGATAGAAAGGGTCTCCCTGTATCCCCAGCTGGCCTGGAACTTGCTATGTGAACCAGGTTGTCTTTGATCTCACAGATTTCTGCCTGCCTCTGCCTCCCAAGTGCGGAATTAAAGAACACACTGCCCCAGGGCCTTTGGTCACTTTGGTAGTCAAAATACTGCTTCCTGGGGACTGGAAAGATGGCGCAGCAGTTAAGAGCACTGACTGCTCCTGCAGAGGACCCGGGTTCCTAGCACCCAAACGGCAACTGAAAACCATCTGTAACTCCAGTTCCAGGGAATACAACACTTTTCTGGCCTCCGCCGGCACTGCACAACACGGGTGCACTTGCACACAGGCAGGCAATACAGTCACACACATAAAATAAAAATAAGAAATGAAATATTTTAAAAAATAACTCTGAGAAGTTACAAAGCTAAGGAATCTTACATCATCCAATTCTGTCTTTAGTTACCTGTGATGCATCTACTCGAGGCTGTTGTCTTGGGTACCCATGTGAGCTGTCTGTGCTGGTCAGTGGGGAGCCTCTACCTTCTTTATTTCCCATCATCTCTCATTATCTCAAACACCCTTCACTGAACTGCCATCTCCAGAGTTCTGGTTGTCATCAGTGTGGCATTGGCAAACAATGGCGTGGGTGTGGATGAGAGCATACAGAGAAAGGATGGGGCAGGGGAGGGGAGGGAAGGAAGGCAGAGGACAGCAGCGGTTCCTGTTCCAGGTTGCTGACTGTTACAGTGATAAACACTCTGACCAACAGCAACTCAGGGAGGATAGGGTTTATTCGGCTTAGACGTTGAGGTCTTCACTGAGGGACATCAGGGTGGGAGCTTAAGGAGGAACTGACACAGGTACCATAGCCACAGAAGACCCCTGCTACCGGCTCACACCCAGGCTCACACTCAGTTATCTTTCCTACACAGCCAGACCTACCTTCCTAGACATGGTGCCACTCACATGAAGTTGATATAGAAAAGAACTTCAAGTTTATCTGAAACTATTTTCTGGAAAAATGTGAAGGAAAGACTAGGGATGTAACTCAACCACAGAGCACTTGCCTATCTGCGTAAATCCATTAGTTCAGTTCCAGCACTGCAAAAGGGAGAGAAATAAATGTAGTAAATTCATAGCAATGGCAATTCTGGGTGATAAGAAAGCTGCTATAATGCGTTCTTAACTTTTTTCACTTTTAAAATTACTCCCAAATAATAACAAAAAATAACAAATATAGGGTCTGGAGACAGGGCTCAGCCATTAAGAGTGTTCACTGCTTGCAGAGGACCCAGGTTTGGTTCCCAGCACACACATGGCAGCTCACAACCATCTGTAACTCCAGTTCCCTGGAATCTGATGCCCTCTTTTGGCCTCCAAAAGGCACCAGTCATGCACGTGGTACACATACACACATGCAGGCAATACAAATAAATAAAATAAGCTGGGCATGGTGGCTAAGGTCTGGTGATCTTTTCCCAGTGATCTCGAACTCTGCAACACTAGAGACAACTAGTCACTGAATATATTTGTCCCTTGACCCACTTAGAAAAGTAATTTTTTTATTTTGTTTTGGAGGAAGGGGATTTATAACCTGAAGTATTTCCCTCTTTGCTTCTGTTTAAATCTATGTCAAATAATTTCATTACAGTATTATTTAATATGTAAATTATACTGCTACACATAAAATAAAGTATGGCTTTAATTTTTTTAAAGCCATTTGAGCTCAAAGTAGATCTTTTTCCTTTGTGAGTAAAATTGACAATTTTGATCAATCCATTGTGATCTATAGTTAAGTATCCTGATTATAAAGATCAGGAATTTGGGCATATTAGAAATCCCAAACTGAAGTGCATTTTTGGCTTTAACTGCCCCGCATCTTTCTCTTTCTGAATTGTGAGTGTTTGGGTGTTTTATTGTTTTGGGTTTTTTATTTTTTGAATTTTTAAGGGACAATGTACCAAAGCTGCAAGTCCCAGAATCAGGATCTGCCCCTCCTCATTTGCCCTTTCTCCTCCCTCTCAGTAGATTGGAGTTATGCCATGACTCCACCAGTCTTGCTGGGCCCTGGGTACCATTTCAGAAACCAGCCCCTGGCCCATCAGCTGACAGCAATTATAGGTCTGAGACATTTTCCTCTAGCACTATATTGTATTAGCTTTTCTTGTTGTTCCCTTTAAATTACAGGGTGACCTGTTTTCAGTTTGGAAGTTATAACCCATAGCAGGATAGGAACAGCACTTTTCATCAAAAACAGCAGAAGAGCCCAGGATTCCTCAAAGGCTCCTGCACTGAGGAAAATGAACAAGCAGGCAAAAATAAAAATAAAAACTCAGCTACTACAATCAAAAGAAGTCCTTTAAAAATACAGCCTTTGCATTAACATGTTTTCTGTTCTGATTTGTAGATATGACCATGGCCTGCTATTATTTCATTAAATGTATCTGAAGTTGAATATACACTGCATTCATATGCTAAATTATCACCGTATCTAGTTAACTTTCCCCTGCATTTTACCTTCTGGGCATGGAGACTGATTAAAGTTTAATTAAAAACACACTTTCTTGGTAAAGTTGTTCGTGTAATGGAAGGTCTCTGTTTAAAGGTATATTTGGACCACAGGAAGGAAAAAGGGGGTACATTCCTGCAATAAATAAATACAGAGCAGATTAGCAAGCCTTGAGTGTTGCTCTTGTCTAGCTCTGAGAGCTAACAGTCTGTGCTCTGAGATCACTGAAAAATCAGAGGAATTCTTTGGAGTGAGTGTAATCTAAGGACAAGGGCAAGTGAAACTTTTAATTGTAATTGATGATGTGAATTATACAGTATTGTTGGGAAGTTATTAAAATGAATGATGTGAATCTCACCAATACTGTGGAAGAGCTGGAAAGCATCAATGTTCATCCACACGGAGCCTCTTCACAGTCACAACAGGACCCATAAGCAGTGCCTGGCACCCCGAGGGTACCCAGATCCCAGACGCCCTCTGTTCTAAATCAAAGGACTATGTTGTTTTTCCCTCTTGGCTTCAACGTCTCCGTCCCTGAGCATCCCCTCACTCCTCTGAAGCAATCTGACTGCATTTTAGGTACCAGAAAGACAGACAAGGGAAATTCCTCAGCTGGTCCTCAGAGTGCCCTGTCCGTGATTCTTAACCAAGGCTCCCAGAACAACATGGGGTGACGCCCTTCTCTGTAGCACAACAACACGGGGTGATGCCCTTCTCTGTAGCACAACAACACAGGGTGATGCCCTTCTCTGTAGCATTATGCTTCAGACAGGAGAATTCACTCTATACTTCATCAGTGTCTGCTACTTTGAGATAAACACTCCCAGTCTCTTCATCTTGCTCTTTCCTTTTGTGCCTCTCTTTTAATTCAGATAGCTTTCATTTGCAAGACAAAAGTTCTTTTAATGTTATCCCAAAGCATCTTCTTCAAAAGAACCTCCACATATAAAGCCTAATACTTAGAAAGAAGTAGTAGAAAATAAAGTCCATAAGGCTTTAATTTTTTTCTTTATTTGTGATAATTTCATACATGTGTACAATGAATTATGATCATATCTATCACTCATTTTCTACCTCCAACTCCCCCTTACTTTCCTCCTCATGTCTTTCCTTTATAACCCACTATGCTAGTCAATGCTATCTGTATGTTTGCAGGCATGGGACCATTCACAGGAACATGGGAAACCTAGCAGTAGCTACACTCTAAAAAAGAACAAGTCCCCAAGCAGCTACCCACTGCCAACTGCTCCTCAGTGAGACATGGTACCTGGAGATCATCTCTTTGGAAGTCTGGCTAGCTTGATCTTATACAAGTCTTATGCAGGTGACCACAGTTGCTCTGCATTCAAGAGGACAAGAGCCATGTCGTGTCCAAAAGCCCACATTTCACGGCACTCCTCCCCGTCCTCCAGCTCTCACATTCTTTCTACCCCCTCTTCCATGATGCTCCCTGAGTCTTGAGTGGGGGTTTGATAGAGCTGTCCTATTTAGGACTGGGTACTCAGTCTCTTCTTCTCAGCACTTTGACCAGTTATGCATCTCTCCAGTGACTGCTAACCAAGGCAAAAAGAAGCTTTTCTAAAGGACAAAGTTTTAAGAGAAAAACTGAATTTGGAATTTACTGGTAAACATCAAGACAGATGCAATTCATTACACGCAGTAAGACAGACAATGTGATTTTAAAAAAAGTACTATGCAAATAACAGGGCAAAGTTATATTTGTATGTGTAGACTTGTGCAGACAGAGTGTTCATAAAAGCATCTGTGCACACATGGAGAGACACAGAAGAGCCTGCATCTTGCCTGGAAGATCACTCAGTTTAAACAATCAAGTTCTGGTGAAATTTGGAGGCTATGCACTCATTCTTTCAAGAAACCGCAAAGTTCCACTCTGCTTCCTGAACCTGGATGCAAATGTTGGACATCACTCCAGAAAGTGGAGTAAGGCAAGACAAATTGAATGCTGTGTTGCAAAAAAGTTTTATTTCAGCAAGATAAAGCTATCAATTAACATGTGATGCAACTCTGTACAAGTAAAATATACCAGCAACAAACTCCATGACATAGATACCAAAGGTCAATAAAACTTAAACACTGAAAATAAGGATACAGACCATTGGGGCTGGGGATGTAGCTCAACTGGTACAGTGCTTGTCTAGTATGCATAAGTCCCTTTGCTAAATCCCTATCACTGCATAAATCAGACCTGGCGACGCATCAATCCTGGGACTAGGGAGATAGAGGAAGTAGGATTAGGGGTTCAAGATCATCCTTGGCTGCATAGGGAGTTTGAAGGCATTTTGGGGTAGCATCCGATTCTGTCTCATACAACAAGACAGAGCCAGTGATATGGCTTAGTGGGTAACAGCACTTGCCATTCAAGACTGACAGCCTGAGTTTGGTCTCTGGAACCTGCAGTGAAAGGAGAGAACTGGTTTGTGACACTTGTCCTCTGACCTCTACAGCTATGTTGTGGTGTACATTCACCCATAGTCACTGATATAGTTCATTTTTGTCAACCTGACCCAAACATAGGTATAGCTGGGAAGAGGGAATCTTAATTTAGGAACTTTCTCCATCAGATTGGTCTGTGAGCATGTCTTCAGGGCATTTTCTTCATTGCTGGTTGACGTGGGAGGGTTCAGCCCACTGTGGGTGGGGCCATTCCTGGGCACATGGGTCTGGGCTATATAAGAAGGGGATCTGAGGAATCCAGGAAAGTGAGACAGTGAACAGCGTTCCTCCATGGTCTCTGCTTCAGTGCCTGCCTCCAGGTTCCCATCTTCCTGCCTGACTTCCTTCCCTGAAAGATTATGACCTGGGAGCTGTAAGATGAAATAAACCCTTTCTCTCCAAATTATTTTGGATCAGTGTTCTATCACAGTAACAGAGAAACAAACTAGAACAGTCACACATACAGTATATACACACACTGCCAATAATAATAGTAATAAATAATAAAAGATATTTTTAAAGGACATCCATTCATTCAACAAAAACTTATTGAGCACCACCATGACTCAACACTTCTATGAGAAATGGAAAGGATACCAAGAATACCAATGTGGCTAGAGCAACATAGCACTAGAGATAAGGAAGTCAGATAATTCTAGAACATGCTAGGACTAAGCTAAAGAGTATATTGCTTTACCATAGTGTATTGATATGGTATAGGGTGAAGAGCACCTCCAGCCAAAGGACTTGTTTACATTCCTAAATAAGCTGGTATTTTGAAAAGTTCATCACATAGAGTTTAATGTAGGACCAGAGAGTGAGCTAAATTCTTTATAGTCATAGTACTTAATGGACAGAACATTCCTATAAAAAGGGTTCAATTACTATTTCTACTTCATGTACAAAGAAGGTCTGAAGAGATTAAATAGCCAATGTGAAAGAGTTGGTGAAATACTACAGTAGGTTATTTGCACATTTGTCTCCCTAAAGCTATAGGTTTACAATGTAATCATGCAATGCCTCAGTCCAGAGACAGGGTCTACTTCTTTCTTCATTGCTTGAATCTTGTTGGTCGGTAACTTACCTGGGCCAATTGAACATAAAATGACAGTGTTCCAGGAGGCCTCTGCATGCCCCTCTTTTATCTCTGGGATTGCTGAGATTACCACAAGCAAGCCATGGCCAGACTACAACAGAATGCTACCACATGGAGAAGAGTCCAGGTGAAGTCATCCCAGACTAGACTGTCAGCCAACAGGTCAACTGCACACAGGAGCCTGCTGGAGATCAGTCGTAGAACCCTGCTCTACTTAGAATAACCATCCAGGCAACTTGTAGACTTTTGAGTAAGAATAAACATTCCTCATTTTTTGACAATGTGTTGGAAGATAATATGTTATGAGATTAACCTGAGATTGTCTGACTCCAGATGCTGTGCAAGCAATGACTGTATGTTTTATTAACATGCCAAATACTGAATATGATCCCCCACCACCACCACACACTTAGAATTCTGTTTCAATTACTGGGTACTACATTTTTAGTTATTTTCCTCTGGAACAAGAATCTATCTTGTTTATGCAAATAGCTTTTTCTCGTTATCAGGCTTTTTTTCCCTCCCCAAATTCCCATTTCCAGCTGCTCAGGGTCAGGGGTAAGGATGGAGCCTTCCAACAAGTCTTTTGGCATTACAGAACTGAGAGCCATCTGTTTGGCTGTAGGCTATTCGCCGTGGACTCAGCAAGGAACATGTTTCTGACCAGTGGTTGATAATTTGATAGCTCATCATTATCCAATAAATATGCTAATCATCACCCCTGAAGTGGGACTAAAACAGTAATTTGTTTGCAAAACATCTAGAGCGTACCCAGAAGTTACAGAGTGGATGCCATGCAGGCTTAACTTTATAAAGCTGTCATTTGGTTATTCATCTCTTCATTTGCAATCAAACTCTGACCGGTTAGGGACCATGCTCAGGAGAGTCAATGGTGTTACCCTGTTATCTCAGAAATAAGTAGACACATTCTTTCCTTGATGTCCTGTCACTTCAGCCCTTTCCTGTCTTGCTTTCTCACTATGAATTTTCCTCTTCCGAGGTTCTAATAGATTACCCCAGAGATCCAAGGAACAGTCATGGGAGCAAAGCACAGGTCTAGGAAGCATTTTCTCATTCCCCATCTGAGCATCTGAGTCACTCCATAAGTGCCTTCTCCTGCAACATGCCTTTAAATTGGATTCTGGATCTATTCAGTCACCTCAATTGGATAAATGTTCTTCCTGATTAAGTGATCACCATGACAACAGCTATCTAATATTGTAGGTCATATGAACATGTTTAAACCACTTACTTCCATGATTATGGTTTCATCTTTTAATACTGATAAGGGAAATGGGTGTAAAAACCATTAAAGTATTTGACCCTGATCCCAATGCATGTTTCCTTTTATTTAAAAACTGTTATAGGAGCCAGGCGTGGTGACACACACTTTTAATCCAAGCACTCAGGAGGCAAAAGTGGATCTCTGTGAGTTCAAGACCAGCCTGTTCTATATAATGAGTTCCAGGCCAGCCAGAGCTACATAGTGAGACCCTATCTCACAAAAATCTTTAAAGTTGTTGTTATAAACAAATTATCAAGAAATGAGGTCTTGGGTCCCATGAATCAGATATCCACCTATTGAGTTCCTCCAACCTATAGTCTACAGACTACCTGGTTGGGTATGGCTATAAATGTAGCCCAACACAAAACTGTAAACATAAAAGATTATGAGATGTTTGTTTTGTGATACAATTTCATAGGCCTCAAGTGTAAACTTTGCAGATTATGATGTTCTGCCCCAACACCAAGGCTTGACTTGTCACCTGTATAAACAGTGCCTCTTTGAGTTGAGCAGTGTATAAACAGTGAGACTGCATATGTACAGTCTTGAGATCAGGCTACTGCAAATTAATTATGTAGAACGGTGGTTTTCCCAGTGTGCCTTGCCCTAAGAGATTCCATTTCATAAGCAGCTTTTTGCTCCATCTTGAAAACAGAGGATGGATGACTCTATATTTTCGTTTATGGGTAAATGGCACCATCTGCCTGTCTCCACCCAGGAGGCACAGACTACTGGTAAATGACTTTCTCCTAAAAGTAGAAAAGGTACCATCCTATAAACTTGCTAAATGAATTGAGACTGTAGGCACATATAAGAATTATAAAATTATATCAGGAAAATTGGGCCCAAGAATTTATCAGACACAACAGGTCAAGGAAAGGTGGAATTCTCTCATTGGACTTCATAAGGGGAGTCACCTAACCCTGTAATGGCGATAGACCCCGCCAGCCTCTCATCTGACCACCCATTGTGTGTTTATATCAAGAAACTCACAGAGAACCCCCAACTGTCCCGGGGCTTCAGCTCAGTCTGGACCCTGATGCTGGCACAGCCTGCTAAAACTATTCCATCTCCCTGTCTATTCTCCATCTGGACCTGGTCCTACCCTTCGCCTCCATGTGAGACCAATTCCAAATGTCACTTCTTGAGCTCAATCCTCACCCTAGGGCTTGACTCAGCAGAGATGTCTCTGACAGACCTCAACGGGGTCAGTTGACTGACTCCCCACAGCATATTTTTCTTCATCTCTATCAGCTTCCAGCTGCTGCCTCTAGGTTAGAACTCTGAAACTCCTTGAACTCTGCTGTGGCCCTTTTAGATAGATGATAGATGATGATAGATAGATAGATAGATAGATAGATAGATAGATAGATAGATAGATAGATAGATAGATAGATAGATAGATAGATAGATAGATAGATAGATAGATAGATAGATAGATAGATAGATAGATAGATAGATAGATAGATAGATAGATAGATAGATAGATAGATAGATAGATAGATAGATAGATAGATAGATAGATAGATAGATAGATAGATAGATAGATAGATAGATAGATAGATAGATAGATAGATAGATAGATAGATAGATAGATAGATAGATAGATAGATAGATAGATAGATA
>NW_008340140.1:642599-643567 GCF_000622305.1 Nannospalax galili | reverse complement strand
GATAGATAGATAGATAGATAGATAGATAGATGATAGATAGATAGATAGATGATAGATACATAGATAGATGATATAGATAGATAGATGATAGATAGATGATATAGATAGAAGACAGACAGATGATAGATTGTATAGATAGATGATAAATAGACAGATAGATGATATATAGATGATAGATGATATAGATAGAAGATAGACAGATGATAGATTGTATATATAGATGATAGATAGGATAGATGATAGATAGATGATAGATAGATAGATAGATGATAGATAGATAGATAGATAGATAGATGACTGGTAGATAGATAGATAGATGATAGGTAGGTAGGCAGATAAATAGATAGATGATAGATAGATGATAGATGATATAGATAGAAGATAGACAGATGATAGATTGTATAGATAGATGATAGATAGATGGATAGATGATAGATAGATAGATAGATGACTAGTAGATAGATACGTAGATAGATAGATGATAGGTAGGTAGGTAGATAGATAGATAGACAATAGATTACATAGATAGATGAGATAGATGATAGATAGATAGATGATAGATGATATAGATAGAAGATAGACAGAAGATAGATTGTATAGATAGATGATAGATAGATGATAGATAGATAGACAATAGATTACATAGATAGATGAGATAGATAAATGATAGATGATGATGATAGATAGATAGATAGATAGATAGATAGATAGATAGATAGATAGATAGATAGATGATTAGATTAGATAGATGATAGATGATGATAGATGATAGATAGAGTATATAGATAGATGAGATAGATAGATGATAGATGAAGATAGATAGATATAGATGGATAGATGGATAGATAATAAATGATAGATGAGGTAGATAGATGATAGATGATAGATAGATATAGATGAGGTAAATAGATTAGATAGATAGATGATAGATAGATAGATAGATAGATAGATAGATAGATAGATAGATA
>NW_008340140.1:629332-642447 GCF_000622305.1 Nannospalax galili | reverse complement strand
TTGTATGTATTTTCTTTTTTAATATGAGTTACTGAGGTATGTAATAGCATCCAAATATTTGACCTTTTTCTTCCTGCTATAAATCCCTAATTAATCGTAGTCAGAATATATATACATTCAAGATTTGTTATTTGCATTTGTTTGTGTATTTCTGCATAGATAATATGATACATAGATAGATGATATAGATAGATAGATGATAGATAGATGATAGATTAGATAGATGATAGATGATGATAGATGATAGATAGAGTATATAGATAAATGAGATAGATAGATGATAGATGAAGATAGATAGATAGATGATAGATAGATAGATAGATAGATAGATGATAGATAGATGATAGATAGATAGATAGATAGATAGATAGATAGATAAATTCATTGTGTGGTGTATGTGATTCAAAAACATGTCCTGTGTTTACCTCTGTCAGCTAACAAGGTTATGAAGGTTAGTTGGCAAATTGTTCCAATGAAACAAAAATATCTTGTGAATTTATCATTATTCAATAAATTTTGACATTGTAGAAAGACACAAATTTATCCATCCATGCTCCAACGTAGTACTGTCATGACAATGACAGTTATGTTGATTGATTTCTTCTGATACAGACCCTTTCAGAAGTAAGTGGGGGATGGAGAAATGGCTCAGTGGTTAAGAGCACTGGATGCACTTGCAGAGGACGTGGGCTCAGTTCCCAGAATCCACATGTTGACTAACAACCATCCTTAACAACCAACCTACAGTTCCAGGCAGTCCAATACCTGTAGAGCACTTACATATACCTGAGGTTGTTCTTGGCTCCACAAGGACACACTTACATACATGCACACACACACACACACACACACACACACACACACACACACAAACCTCATAAATATAAAATAAAAATAAATATATTTTTTTAAAAAGTCACCTGGACTATGAATGGGAATATTATCTAGTGGATTTTGAGCGCATATGGTGTGCTGAACATTTCCTATGTGATGCCCACTTAAGTCATGTTGTACAGAAAATGGAGGAGAGGAGATACCATGCATCCTCCCACAGGCTGTCTAGACAGCAGGACCTTGAAGTCAGGCTGCACCCATTTTCTGTTTTGAGAAGTGCAAAGCCTGCAGGAAGGCTGGAACAAAGTGGGCATTTTCAGACAGAAATACTATGGAGAGATGGAGAGAGGAGTCTCTGAAAAGGCTACTGGGTCACAGCCTTGAGTCCCCCAGTTGTTGATGCTCCATCTGCAGTGGATGCAACCGCAGTCCATCACAAACCAATAGTTTTCTGGTGAAGTACTAGCACAGTACCAGTTTTCCCTCCAGGCATATCATTGATATTATGATCATCTCACCACTGTTGAAGTAACATAACTTTGACCTAGAGCCCCACTGCAGTGAAAACAGAACAATTCAATGACAGCTGAGTCATGCAGCAGTAGAGATGTTACTACTCCGTAGTAGAAGCAAGGATGGCCACAGGACCCTCCCCTGGGATTGCAGACATTTCTCCTACCTGTTCTCCATCCCCCACCACTGCCAAGGAGCTTGAGAAGTGCTAAGTAAACAGGAATTAGAAGGTTAACTGAAGGTGGGACTCCATGATGCATCTCCCATGAGGGCATCGCCAGCCATGATGGAGTGAACTTTGTAGTGATGCATCTGTTTGTGGGTCATTCATGCTTCCCATAAGAAAGAACATCTCACACACGCTGCTGTAAGTAAGTCCAATAAACTCACTGGTTCATCTAATTGGACTTCGGTAGAATCCTTAACTTTCCCTTTTTGTTAGTGAAGTGACATGTTTTCATATCTCTCTAGGAAAAGCAACATAACAAGCACAATTAAAAGTATACCAGTAAATAAATGAAAGCAATCCAGAAAATATAAGATCTCATTTTTAACTATTAAATCAAACAAATAAAACTATTCTAAGAAATGGCTATAAAGGTTTGTAAACACTATTTGTCTCTCTCTCTTAGAAATTAGTAGGATGTAGGAATCTAGCACAGGTTTCCAGGACCACATTTTGAAACACTCAACTCTAGTTTACCTATGCTGTCATTCTCTCTCAAATCATCAGCCGTCAATGCGAAACTCTGCCCTCTACTTCTAACTCAGAGTTCTTAAACTTCAGGATGCCACAGAGTGATGTCTCGAGGACACCTAGGAGGTCCTCAAGGGAAAGATGGAGTGAGAACATTTCCAAAATGGCCTTAAGGAAAGAAACACCTCACACCTCAGATCCACACAAACACAAATGAAAATTACAATGGCTAAACAGAATCAGCATTTAATCAAACGTAACCCATCAACTGCCTTTCTTTCTTTCTTTTACAGACTTTCCAAAGTCCCTAGGATTGGAAAATGCTCAGAGAAAATTTCTGTCTCAATCACTTAGATTAGACTTTCCTCCTCTGCCTCCACCCACACCCAGCTTTTCTGAACAGCTACTATAAAATCAGTAAAGGTAATTTTCTGATGTTTTAAGATACGAATTTGGTGATTTTTTTTTTTTACTATTCTCTGAGAGCCCTCTTTTTACAGGCAGGGAATATGTAAGGATAACATTCTTTTTTAATATATTTTCATTTATTATTTTCATTTTATGTGTATGGGTGTATTGCCTGCATGTATGTGAGTGCACCCGTGTCATGCAATGCCACGGAGGTCAGAAGAGGGCGTCAGATTCCCCTGGAACTGGAGTTAAGGATGGTTCAGAGCTGCCGTGTGGGTGCTGGGAATCGAATCCGGGTCCTCTGCAAGAGCAGTCAGTGCTCCTAACTGCTGAGCCATCTCTCCAGCCCCAGGATAACATTCTTACAAATCAAAGACTACTTCAGGAGGACACAGACCATTCTGTATTGTCATGCAAAGAGAAGAACCCTTCAGTCAGTTGATAGAATGGCTGGTTATTTGGTGGTAGATAGGTGGGTTGGTTAGTTGGACTGTGGCAACATTAAACAGAGAAACGCTTCAGAACAGCCAGTGATGAATCTCCAGAGCCTCCAAATTCCTTAGAAGAAGCTGGAAGTCCACAGCAGTAGACTCCAAGTAAAAAGTGAGACTTCCTGTGGTGAGGCCACTAGCTGGCTTCCTCTGCTTGCCTCACTCACAGATGCAAACGTGAGCAGGTCCTTCCTCCCATCCTTGGTATGAAGAAAAGTGTAGATGATACGAATTCACAAAGAGCCTGAGCGTGACGCAGGCCAGTGTGAGGGCTCTAAGAACTCTGTGGAAACTGTGGTATTCCCAGAGCCAGTTACAGCTGACCCTGGAATGTCCCCAACCCCCTCTACACCCCCGTGGACCCGCTCTGCTTTCCTGCTGCCTCCTCTGTAACGTTTTATTTTAGAAACCTTCAAGCTTGTGGAGACATCACACAAACAGCACCCAAAAGAGTAAAAAGAATTCGGACTGCTCACCTAGACCACTGTCTGTTTGCTTTCACTCCATTCGTGTGCAGGCACACACAAGGCACACACAAGGCACACGTGTGCTGTCTTTTACTTCATTCGTGTGCAGACACACAGAAGGCACACACAAGGCACACGTGTGCTGTCTTTTACTCCATTCATGTGCAGACACACACAAGGCACACACAAGGCACACGTGTGCTGTCTTTTACTCCATTCATGTGCAGACACACACAAGGCACCCACAAGGCACACGTGTGCTGTCTTTTACTCCATTCATGTGCAGACACACACAAGGCACCCACAAGGCACACGTGTGCTGTCTTTTACTCCATTCATGTGCAGACACACACAAGGCACCCACAAGGCACACGTGTGCTGTCTTTTACTCCATTCATGTGCAGACACACACAAGGCACCCACAAGGCACACGTGTGCTGTCTTTTACTCCATTCATGTGCAGACACACACAAGGCACCCACAAGGCACACGTGTGCTGTCTTTTACTCCATTCATGTGCAGACACACACAAGGCACCCACAAGGCACACGTGTGCTGTCTTTTACTCCATTCATGTGCAGACACACACAAGGCACCCACAAGGCACACGTGTGCTGTCTTTTACTCCATTCATGTGCAGACACACACAAGGCACCCACAAGGCACACGTGTGCTGTCTTTTACTCCATTCATGTGCAGACACACACAAGGCACCCACAAGGCACACGTGTGCTGTCTTTTACTCCATTCATGTGCAGACACACACAAGGCACCCACAAGGCACACGTGTGCTGTCTTTTACTCCATTCATGTGCAGACACACACAAGGCACCCACAAGGCACACGTGTGCTGTCTTTTACTCCATTCATGTGCAGACACACACAAGGCACACACAAGGCACACGTGTGCTGTCTTTTACTCCATTCATGTGCAGACACACACAAGGCACCCACAAGGCACACGTGTGCTGTCTTTTACTCCATTCATGTGCAGACACACACAAGGCACCCACAAGGCACACGTGTGCTGTCTTTTACTCCATTCATGTGCAGACACACACAAGGCACACACAAGGCACACGTGTGCTGTCTTTTACTCCATTCGTGTGCAGACACACACAAGGCACCCACAAGGCACACGTGTGCTGTCTTTTACTTCATTCGTGTGCAGACACACACAAGGCACACACAAGGCACACGTGTGCTGTCTTTTACTCCATTCATGTGCAGACATACACAAGGCACACACAAGGCACATGTGTGCTGTCTTTTTGCCAAACATCTTGATCCTTCTTCCCCAGTTGCACAGAACAGCTTCAGTTGTCAACCTGACACACCGCAAAGAGAAAACTCCAGCTGCGGAGTCACCTGTATTGGACTGGCCCAGGGGGATGTGGGTGAGGCATTTTCTTGATTGTTGAATGGTGTGGGTGGTGCCACGCTGGGGCAGGTGGTCCCGGGTTGTGTGAGGAAGGTAGCTGAGCAAGGCAGGGTAGCAAGCCAGTGAGCAGTGTTCCTCCATGATGTCTGCTTCAGCTCCTGCCTCCGGGTTCCTGTCCTGAGTTCCTACACTGACTTCAATTGATAATGGACTGTGAGCTATAAGACAAATAAACCATTTCTTCCCCAGGTTGGTTTTGGTCACAGTATTTTATCAGAGAAATATTGAAGCAAGCTAGGGCACCAACACACCAGCAAGTGTCTCTTAAGAAGAGAATACCCTTTTGAATAATCCCAATTGAGTTACTGAATTCAGGAAACTAGCAGCAATGTGACATCCTATATGCTAATTTCACTAAGCCTTCCAATCACATATCTTACACCGTCTGGCCAGGCTCCAGTCCGTGGTCATGCACGGTGTGTCATTATCTAGTCCCTTTGAGTCGGCAAACCACCCAGGCTTTTATGCCATACACACATTTTGAAGGTCACAAAGCAGTCTGTTTTTCCACAGATTGCTTCTCAGTGTAGGTCCGTCTGATCGCTTTCTTACGATTTAACCGCTTACATGTGCAGTGATACTAGTGATATTACCTATCCCAGGGCCACAAGAGGCATGTAGGATTAATACGTCCTATAGGTTAGCCTAGCTTTGATTCTCTGGGTGAGATAGTTTCTACAGATTTCTCTAACTTTAAGGGTATCTATTGTGCCTTTCATAAAATAACCTATGGGGTTGGAGAGCTGGATTGGAAGTTAAAAGCACTTATGGTTCTTATGAAGTACCAGAGTTCACTTCCCAGCAGCCAGATAGTATAACTCACAATTACCTCTAGTTCCCACTCCAGAGCACCCTACTACATGCTCTGGCCTCTGCAGGCACCTGAACTCATGTGAAGATATTCACACAGACACACAGACACACAGACACACACACACACACACACAAACACAAACACACACATTCATAATAAAATAATTTTTAAGTAGCCTATGGGGAGATTAAATTGAATGTTGATGATACTGTATAAACTTATCCAAGGGTTTCAGCAGAAATTCCCCTTATTTTTGTTTTAATGATGGCTGAACAATTTGTCTAAATGGCTCTGTGATTTAACTGTTTTCAGCCTTGACAGGTGAGTCTCATCAGCTTATTGCACACTGTGAGCCTTCCCCTCATTCTGACGTCACTTCCTTTATGTTTAAAGCAGAACCCACATCCGTACTTTGCATCTGGATCAGGATGGCACAGAAAGCTCCTAGCATTGCATTACATCAGCACCTTCTCTTTAAAAACTCTTATTATTTGAGAATTTCATACATGCATTTCATATGCTGTATACTGTGTTTTGCTCATACCCACACCCACTGTCTCTCTAACTCCATCCTGAACCCCCACCAGCCTAGCCTTGCTCTCAACTTCATGTTCTCTTTTGATAACCTACTGAGTCTGATCAATGTTACCTGTGTGCTCATGGATGTAAAGCCATCCCCTGGAACATGGGCCCTGTCCCTGTAGAAAACTGGATCTCCTGACCACAGCAGCCTTTAATGGCCAGTAGCTCTTCAGCTAGGGGTGAGGATTTAGAGCCCTGTCCCCATCTACAATGGAATTTTGGCTGGCTTAATCTTGAACAGGTCTTAAGCAAGCAACCACGGCTGCTGTGTGAGTTCATGGAGCAATGGCCTGTCAGGCCCAGAAGATGCTATTTCACAGCCGTCATCCCCGACCTCTCACCCTTCATTAATCCAACACTTATTAATTCTTTAAGAATTTCATATATGCATACAATGTCTTTTGATCATATATTAAAGCCCCATTCCTCCCTCACCTCTACCAGTTCCACCTCCCACATCCCTGCCCCCTCCCAAATTGTTGTCTTTGTTTTTAAATAACCCATTCAGTCCAATTTGTGTTGCATGGGGGGGGGCATCCACTGAAGTGTGGTCAATCTACTACCAGGGACCACACTTTTAAAGAAAACAGACTCTCCCTCCCCCAGAAGCCATCAGCTGTCAATAGCTCCTCAGTTATTGGAGGTTGGAGGTTTGTGAGCCCAACCTCTGACTCTTACAATCTTTCTGCCCTCACTTGCTAGGGCAGAGGATGGGCTGGTGGAGGAACACATAATGCTGAGGTTGTTTAATCCATCTGGAAAGCCACTATGCTAAAATCTCCCCCATCTATCTATCTATCTATCTATCTATCTATCTATCTATCTATCATCTATCTATCTATGTTATATATACATATATACATATATATGTAAAATATTTAAGTTGAGTTGCCCATATGGGCGGATAACACTTCTCCCAGCCTGGACTCTTTCTATATGAAAGGTTCCTTAGAAAGGCTAAGCAAACAAGGGTAGAAAAAAATCTCCTAAATTCAAAAATCAAATCAAGTCTCAGCCAATCTGGGAAGCAAACTGCCCACTCAGTCTGGAAGCCAAGGCCGGGTGTCCTGCTGACTCCAGAACAGAATGAATTGCCAGCGCCTGGCATGTCTCTAAACAGCCACCATCCTACCCTTCATTATCGAAAACCTCTGCTGTCACTTCTTAATCAACGCTTCCTTTGTAATTCTATAGACTGTGTTCTGTTTTCACTTAGAGAGGGATTGGTGCAAATGCCACTTTTACTCAGCAATTATTTTTCATGAAGATGGAAGTTGGAGCCCACGGCTTGGCAAGATTTAGAAATTTCAGTAGCAAAAAGAAAAAACCCTCAGGGCTCTGGGAAACAGACTCCCAACAAACTGCGTAGACATGTGGGCACCATCAAGGTCATGAAGATGCTCTCTGGAAACGCAGACCCATAAACTGAAATCAGCGAGCGTTCTCCTGCTTGCTCTCTCTATTTTTTTTTCTTTTTTTGCCAGCTGCGCAGAAATAAAAGAGACCAGTGAAGAACTGTTGGCCACAAAGGGGAAATACCTTTAACGTTTATTGGGAAGATTCTGACAACTTGTTTTCCTGCTTGTTATGGGAATATGTCAAGAGGAGATACAGCTTCTTTTTCCTCCAAATCATGTCTTTATGCTCCAATCCTGTCCTGCTTGCAAAACTAAATAGTTTAAGCCAAAGTCAAATAACAGCATTATTATGAGGATTCAGTATATATATATATATATATTTATATATGCTGTGATCTCAAATGCTGAAAACTTGGCCAATAGAGTCAGGGAAAGAAATTCTGAGTTGACGCAAACAACCTTGCAGTAAAGTTCAAAGCACACCTATGGGCGTCAGGTGAGCTTTGGGTTTAACAAGGATGTGAAAGAGTTGAGTGTATTCAGCTTACTCAATTAGGTGTTTGCTGCTCAAGCTTGAGGACCTGCATTCCATCTCCAAACCCGCATACAACAGCTGGGCGTGGTGGTGCAGGCTTGTAATACCAGTAATAGCTATGCCACGAAGTGAAAACTGGCAGATCTCCGGGGCTCACTGACCAGCCAGCCCCGCTTCATCACTGAGCTCTAGGCCTATTAGAGTCCCGACCCTGTCTCCAAAAACAAAAGACACCTGATATTCTCTGGCCTCCACGTGCACACACACACACACACACACACACACACACACACACACCCTGTGATTAAGCAAGACTGATCATTCAAGGTATTTTTTCCCATTGGAAAGTTGTCACAACCACCTGATGCCTGGCAAGGTCACACTATCTAAAGGTTAACATTCAAACAAAATTGCCAATGGCCCAAACCTGCTATCTTGAAAATTCTTCTGGGACAAACATTTTCTAACCTCTCTTGGAAAGAATGAAATTAAAGTGGATCTGTCTCCAAGAATGAGTCAGCAGGTCATGCTCTGGTTGTATAAAAGGACACAGATCAATTCAGCCGGTATTAATTGAGCGTATATGTAGGTTGTGTTGGTATAGGGGATTGAAAGAGACCCAGCCACCTGGACTTTCTTAATCTATTTGGCCAGTGGCATTTGGGAGGTTTAAAATTCTCCAGAGTCTCCTCTCTTTGCAATCAGGATAAACCCATCGACCCCTGGACTGGCTTCCACTTCCTGTAATCTCATCTCTCATCCCTCACTCTCCCGCTGGAGTTCTCCATTCTCCAACCACATGGGATTTCTCCCGGTCCACTGACACATCTGTCTCAGGGAATTCTGTATTTTCTACTCTAGTGTCTGGACGTCAAGATCTCTGCATGTCTGGCTTTCGGATTTCATCTCAGAAAAACCTTGCCCGCTTGGCCTGTCCCTCCCTGTGAGTCTGTTCTCTTTATACCATGGCTCCGCATCTGCAAGCTTATTTTTTCTTCTCTCTCCATACTATACCTCTTCTTTGGTTTTGTTTGCTACAGTACTTGGAGCAGAACTTAATAGCTTTAGAATGATATCATGAAAGACTAAGTGAATAGCTTGGTAAAATAGGGAGGTCGGATGGCGCCCGCAACAGGGGATTCTGCTTAATCACTTAAGTAGTTCCGCCTTGTGTTTTAAGTACTCTGGATCAACTTTAATGTTCGCTAACAGACCGAGAGCTCCTTGAGATTAGGGATTCTACCTCAGCTATCTCTCCCTCTGTACTACTGAGTTTCTACAGGGAGGGAAAAAGAAAAGAGAGAGCGTGTGAAAGCAAGAACTTATGGCAAGATGGACAACGATGTGCTTGAAGCAACGCACTGAAGCGGGCAACCATAGAACTTACTGTGGGGCTTGTCGGAAGAAGGACTCCACAGTATTAATTCAGGCAGCGATGTGCTGTCAAGTGTTTAAGGGATTGTGGAATGTGGTCCTGGAGAATCTCCACCGGGAAATTCCTAAACCACAGGAAGCCAGAACTGAGCAATGAGGGACACGGCTGCACAAGAGCTCTGAGCAGAGACATTTTCAATCAAGGAACCAGATGGTCTGCCTTATTAAAGGGTGCCTCTCAAAAACAAGGTATTTTTTTTTTAATTCTACTATTCACCTTGATGAAAGGTGAACTACTTTTGAATGAATCTCTCTGCCAGTAGCTCAGCCTCTTTCAGAAGCAGGATGTTCAACCTTTGCTGTCTTCCTGGTTGTTGATGGGGCAGGAGATGAGCATTTCCCCAGCAACCTAAGGACCCCGTTTTGCCCACTAGAGGAAAGACGCATCTCGGAGGTGCTGTACGATTCTGCTTTCAGCTGTAGTGTGGCTGCAGTAGACAGCACCTAAACTGCGCCATTTACACACTAAACATCTGCCCTGTTCCCATAATGCCACTCTCCCACCAGGATGCTTCTGGCAAATGTCCCAGAATACCTCCTTGTCAACAATTCAGCAAAGACAGCATGAGCTTGAGAAAGAAAAGAACTCTTGAGTTTGACCAATGTGAGAAATAAAATAATGGTCCATTTTCAAAGGTGCCTTAAGTCAACTTAGACCCAGACTGAATCCCTGCTAGCATCTGCTCATCTAACACCCACCCAAATTTAATCTAAACTAGAAGTTTAGAGTAGAAAATTACCAACAGCCAGGGCTGCCTAACGACCAGCAGATGTGAAAAGGTGATGCACCTGGTCTGATAAGCACAGATGAACCGATGTACAGCTTTTGTTGAGAAAAAAGAAAACGTAAGTGGCAGAGGGATAGAGCAGACCTAGATGCTTATAGGAGTGAACCCTCCCTTTCATCAGCCAATGAAGAAAGGGAGAAAGAAACCTACGTTAGGGTTATAAAAACTGCTCTCTGCCAGGCGTGGTGGTGCACGCCTTTAATCCTACTTGGGAGGCAGAGGCAGGCGGATCTCTGTAAGTTCAAGGCCAGCCTGGTCTACACAGTGAGTTCTAGGGCAGCTGGGGCTACAGGGAAACCCTGTCACAAAAAGACCAAAAAAAAAAAAAAATCTGCTCTCTGTGTGTACTCGGTCAGCACCCAGCTTTGCAAAGTCCTGAAATAAACTGCCCCACTTTAAAAATTCTGATGCTCCAGTTTGCAAAGGACGGAGTATCTTCATGGGTCTGTTTCTTATATTGGACCAGGTGATCTCAAGTGTATTGTGGAGAAACAACTCAAACAGGATTTTAGATTACGACTCATAATAGCTACCTCTGACTTTAACAGGAGCCCCTAAGTGACATCTTTGTTTGGTTAGACTTTTTTGATCCAACCCAGCATCACTCCCTGTCAGCATCTGTGTCGTCTGGGAGCTGTTGGAAATGAGAACAGGCAAGCCACTTCCCGGAAGCTGGGCAGGAGTTCTGGGATGCTGCATTGTGTCAAGCCCCATCTGAGTGATTCAGAGTCAAGGTCTTGTGGATGCGCGTGGCTTTCCCTCCTACTTGTTCCAATCATTCCCATCACTGGTCCCAGGGTTCCAGGGATTCCAATGTCACTTATCGCTGGAGCCGGAGCACTTTGCATAGCTCAGTCCATCATGCACCCCAGTCCTCTGGCCACAGCAGTTGGAACATGGTGGCTATTTAGATGAGAGTTTCAGGATTTTTCTAGAAAAAGAGATACTCCCAGTGAGGAAGTAACATTTAGGCAATAAGTCCTTTAGGAGATCCTACAGGGGACTCTTAGCATGGAACAGATACCAGGGAAGGAAGCTGGAAAACAGCAGGAAAGCAGGCTCGGTGACTCTGTGGGCCCAGGACTGAGAGCCTTGGTCAGTTCCATTTCTACTGTGCCCTTAACCTCTTCTAAAACAGTAGCCATGGGTTTAATTGACCTATACCTGGGTGGATCACCTTTACCCAAGCATCTGTACTTAACACCACACACTGAGTGGAAGAAGCCAGAACTCCTTCCCTAGTCCCAACAGAAGATAAAGTAAAACTGTCGAGAGTGAAGATTTCCCCGTGAGAACAACCCAAAGCTCTCCTCTGGCTAATGGAAGGATGATGCAGAAGAGCATGTTGGAGAAGGAGAGACAAGGGGACCAGAGAAAGGAACTACTTGAGAAGAAAGTGTATAATCCAAGTTAGATGCATGTGAGGAATGCAGCCATTAAGAAGTGTCCCCAGGGGCTGGAGAGATGGCTCAGTAGTTAAGAGCACTGGCTGTTCTTGCAGAGGACCCAGGTTCTATTCCCAGCACCCACACAGCAGCAAACAACAGTCTGTAACTCCAGCTCCAAGTGATCTGACACCCTCTCTGACCTCCGTGGGGATTACATGACACAGGAGTACTTACATGCAGGCAGTACACTCATACACATAAAATTAAAATAATAAATAATTATTCAAAATAGAAGTGTCCCTAGCTGAAACAACTGATCTAAGCTCAGCAACAGGGAAGGCTTTGTTCTAAGTACCTTCAAGGCATTTGCTCACAAAACCCCGTAAGAGTCAACTATGGCCACACGGCAAGAGGTTGGGCTGAGATCCAAGCCAGACATCCTTGCTCAGCAGCCCATTCAGAAAGTGCTCCTGCATTCAGGCTAAAAGTCTTTCCCATCTACAGAATCTTCTTCAAGGATATGTTCCACTCACAGCCAGGCTGCATGGGCTTAGAGGCCATCAAGAAAAGAGCTGGGTCTCAAAGTGAGGTGCTGCTGCCTCCTATAAAGATGGCCCAGGTACCAAGGGCAGTGGTCTGAGCCAGGCAGAGATGTGGGTGCCACTTCAAAGTGGCTCAGAAGTGAGGTGTAGAAAGAAGCTATTTCCTGGCTGGAAGGAAGTTCTACATCAAAAGTGGAAGTGGAAACAAGAGAAAGACGTAAAAAAAGAAAGAGGTGGCTCAGAAAGGCTTCCCCTGGGCCTAAAAGTACCTCATTGACAGTCACAGTCTCTCCCTTGACACCTGAGGTTGCTGATCACCTTGCTAGACCACATTAGAGGGCAAACTAGTAGACACCTTGCTAGACCACATTAGAGGGCAAACTAGTAGAGACAGGCCCAAGGTGTTCACAAGGATGTTTTATTGCTACTTCAGAATGCCATGAAACTTGTAATTTGTTTGCAATGTTCAAAAATAGGGAGAGAACTTTAAATCTTGGTTCGTATGTTCTCTCAAATGCTCAGAAGGTCTAAGACACCAAGTTCCTATCTTTGGGAGGGAAGAGCTACTGGGTATGTGTAAGGACAGTCCCTCTAGACAAGCCTCCAATCCCCACAGCTAAAACCATCCTGTCTGTCATACTCATTCACCTGCTCTGTGAATGCCACCAAAATTTGTACCTTATGGCTTATTTAGAACTTTAACTCAATCCTGAGACACCCTACCATCAGTCTGCAAGGCAGAATTCTGTTTCTTCTCAGGGGCTAATCTGTACCCATCTTATTCAGAAAACTATTCATGCATAGAATTATTCATAAGACC
>NW_008340140.1:595935-629189 GCF_000622305.1 Nannospalax galili | reverse complement strand
ATAAAATTACACTTAAAGCAGTCATAACTGGAACATGATGCTATTGGTAATTTTTTATTCTATATATTAGTTTCAATATTGTCTTACACATTCCTTATAGATATTTCTATTTAATTTTAAAGAACCCAATGCATTTATAAAAGAACCATTTAAGCCTCAGTGGGTGTGGTGGCACACACCTTTAATCCCAGCACTCGGGAGGCAGAGGCAGGTGGATCTCTGTGAGTTCAAGCCCAGCCTGGTCTGCATAGTGAATTCTAGGTTACCCAGAGTAACATAGTGAGACCCTGTCTCAGCATTTTAAAATAAAATAACAAAATAAAAAGAAGCATTTAAAATACCCCTGGCTACTATGTGCAACATAGAGAATCTATGTTTTATCTCTCAAACATTTAGTGCTTGGCTGACAGTCAAGCCTCATTTGAGTCACAAATGTGCTTATCCTACTAATCTAAAATAAAAATGGATCCTGTTCATGGACTTGAATAGTCTTCCGTATTTTTCACACTTTTATATACATCTTGCCTCACTATATAACCTTGAAACACTTCAATTTTTAGGTCAGACAGCTACCTTCATGAATAACCTATTTTTACCAATTACTAAGGGTTATTCCTACAACCCTTAATAACTTGTAATATTTGCTGTGTCCTAATCAGTTAAATAAAATTCCAATCAGCCACATTAACAAAAGCAAATGAAGAAGGGCTCACACTGGGAGACACATAATTAACAAGTTCCATTATCTAAACTTTCATGAAAGACAAACAATCAAATGTTGAGATATAAAAGGTATAGCTTTTAATTAAAGTGTAGCTTCCCTTCAGAACCTGCTTGGCCTCTGCCAAACATTTGTCAACACATGTCCCAAACCATCAGTCTTTCCCAGTGTGACTTGTTGATACTTTAGCCCATCCCCCAAACACTCAAAATAATGACCTAAATTATGAATGCAACAACAATAAATTTAGCTTAGAACGGTAGTATAATATTTTGTTACCAAAAAAATTCCACTCTCAAGAGATTTATAGAATAGTTGAATATTCAGTGTTTGAGATAACTTCCTTATTTCCAGACCCATTCCCCTCACACACTCCCTTGAATGTCAAGTACAACTATTCTCTAATGTGTTTAATTATTTGCTTTGGGGAACTGGAGAAGAAATACCCAACTCTTCTATTTTTAATGACATTTTATAAATCTGAAAATCAGAGTGAGACAGAAGAAATTTCTACAAATCACCCCTGTCTTCTACAAGTGTTGTAGCTGATGGATGAAGGGAGTAGAGGAAACCTTGTCACCAACCCAAGCAGAAGGAGGGCAGAGCGTCCAGTTTTGCCAGTACAGGAGCCCTCGGTCTGCACCCTGAGCCTTGGCCCTGTCTCAGTGACATTCCATTTGCGCCCCCCAGCTGGCTTTGTTTCTGCCTGATGTTGGTGAATTTCCAGTGAGTCCCCCATGGGTTACTTAGCATTCTGCTTGTGTGCAGCACGCTCTGTCTGTGTCAGCCTTTATCACATTCTCCTGGTCTCTCTTCTCCCCAAACAGTGTACTGTTATCATTCAACTGTGCAGCCAGAGAACACAGCAGGGCAACCCTACAATCTGTCGGGAGGCTGCAAGTACAGGATGCCACTTAACAGGGGGTGGAGTCAGACAGATCTGGTTCAAACGCAGACCTTGCTCCTTATTAGCTGGATGACCTTGATGGAATAACTGCGTTTTCTGCCTTTATTCCTTTCTCGGCAAAAAGGAGAGCAAGGGATGTTTGTGGGAACATTGTGAAGATTCACAAGCAATAGTCAATGCACACATGAAAAGCTTAGCTCAGTGCCTGGCACACAGTCCACAACTGGCAGCTTTCATTATTTCCATTTACATATTCAGGGCGAGTCTTATGCCAGGACAGTCAAGTACATCTGATATGATTTAAGGTCATCAAATGCACCAATCTCAAAAATTCTCTGATACAGCTCAAGGCCTTAGACCCCACCATCTGAGCGACCAAAGATTTTCCTAACAAGAGATTCCTGAATAAATGGGAAATGTTAACTATGTAGAATGACACATCAATCCATTTTCACTCATTAATAACAATTAGTTTATCAAATTAGCTACCCCAGTCAACAAACATTTCTGATTCATTCAACAAATATAAGTGGAACACTTCCCAGTGCATGGGACCACGCTGATAGCCGAAGAAAACACCAAAGTGGGCAAGAGTTGGTGCCAGTTTCGAGGGCTCACAAATGGACAGCAACAACACACAGACACATAATGTGTGCAGGAAGATGGCACACACAGACATGCACACCAAAATACAAGGAACACCACTGGACACGAAATTGTTGAACATGCATGTTTTTATGACAAGGAGGCACAAAGTCCTTTCTACATGACGAACTCATTGTCTTGAGGTAAGTTACCTCTGAGTCTTTGTTCCCTTACTGTAAGTAACCATATGTCAGGAATGGAGGTGATAAACTAGGGAGAATATATTGCACAGATTCTAAGATGAATCATTTGGGCAGATGACGTGGCTCAGCAAGTAAAGGTATTTGTCACCAAGCTTTAGAGCCTAAATTTGATCCCAGAAACTCACATAGAGGAAAAAAAGAACCAATTTTCCCACACCCTTCTCTGACCTGTACACACATGCTTGAAATCACCCCCCCCACGCACACACACACAGAGAGAGAGAGAGAGAGGGTGAGGGATAAATAAATGTACAATGCATCACTTTTGAAACAGCATATGTCACGTAATTGATGGTTTTGAGGTCATTTGTTCTTGTGCATTATTCCATACTCACGGGACTGTTTCCTTTGGTGATTCTGAGAGACAGAACTGTGAAAATGACTTCCCAGTGACACATTGTCTCATGTAGAGTCCTTTCCTCTAGAGTGGCTGAAGTCTGTATCTAAGGTGAGCTGTCATTCCTATGAAGATGCATCTCTCAACAACAGAAGGAAGAAGGTCCACACAGGCCTGCTAAATAGCATAGAACGCTTAAAAGCATAGTATTTTCTATGGATATGGAACAGGAGGAGTTAAAGCAGATCAGAGATTCTAAAAGATAACAGCCCCCGGCAAAGGTACGATAAAGAAATGAAAGTTTAGTGCTTCTGATCACATGTAACCTCAGATGCCTGTCTGGACCTGATTCCATCTGGAAACTGACCTTGCACTTGGCGTATATGACCTTCAGTCTTCAGGCTTTCCCCGCTGCCTCATCTCCTTAGTGAGGGTCAAGGGCAAAATGAAGAGATATGCCCTAAAGTCTACCTTCGCCTTAGAAAGGAAAGAACAGTGTCGGAGACAGCTCTGTATGGACCATCCTCATATATTTACGTCCAGTGGCAAGGGAATTTGGAAATGGATAATGAGTTTTGTCCCTAGGTCTATTAGCACCAAACTCAGGGAGCATGAATAGAGATGTCCCGCTGGAACCCAACTGCCTCACAGGTGAAGGGAGAGTGGGAATCAGACCATTTCATTTCCTCATATTGCATTTGTTTTGCCTTGTGTCTTCTGAGAGACAGGGTCTCACTGTGTCTCCCAGGCTGGCCCTGAAGTCACCATCCTCCTGTCCCAGCTTGCTCCATGTACAAAACACCATAGATGGCCACATTCTGCCATCTCCCAATCTGCTTTTGTTGTACATCTTTGAAATCGTCTCTCCTCAATGTTTGCCGTGCAGTCCAACAACCCCAGCTGGTAACACTTCAAGAGTTTTCAGAACTTTCAAGCCCCATCTACATTTCTGGAGACTTGTGTTTTTCCCCTTATTTTTAATAAGAAAAATGATGGTTTATCCTCTTTTGACTGTTTTCTTTCTGTGGGTAGCCAAAGTTCTCAGAATTAATCAAGTACAAATAGCTCTTCAAATTTTCTAGTACTTTCCTTGAAAACCCTCAGGCAGCTCTTCTGAGAAGTAAAGACAGACCAGTTGCTCTCCCTTGGGTCACAGAACCACCCAGCCCTACAGAGTCCTTTGGAACGTCTGTCAGGTTTTGAAAGTTATTCAAATAACTGTAATGAATATCTGAAGATAAGAAGGTTTTACTAATTTCTTTTTCTTTCAGTAAACAAAGTATCCAACTGTCTTTAAGAACACTTTCAGTTATATTTTTCCACACTTATAAGGGAAGAATATAATCTTCCCCAAAATCAGTGGTAAACATTTAAAGTACATGGATTTTGTTTGATTTTGTAAATCAAGAAAAACCAGCAAGCATTTCTAAGCTGAGGTTGGATTCATGATTTTCTCATTTTTTTCTTTGTACTTGCTGGAACACTGGTCTTTAAAAAACTGACAGGTCACTTTTTTGTTGTTGTTTTTCTGAGTCTGTGTTATTTCACTTAGTATAACAGTTTCTAGTTCCATCCATTTACCTGCAACTTTCAGGATTTCACCTTTCTTTACTGCTGAGTAAAAGTCCATCGTATAAATAAACCACATTTTCATTATCCACTCGGCAGTTGAGGGATACTTAGGTTGCTTCCATCTCTTAGCTATTGTGAAAAGAGCAGCAACAAACATGGATGTACAAGTGTCTCTGCAGTAGGATGAGTTCTTTGGGTATATGCCAAGGAGTGGTATAACTGGGCCAAATGGTAGGTTCTTTTGTAGCTTTTAAGAGTTCTCTACGCTGCTTTCCATAGGGGTTGAACAAATTTGCAGTCCCTCATATGTGGATCCTAGCACCAAATCCTTGTAAGTGAATATGTATCCAGACATAACTACAGGAACCAGGATAATGGAAAAGGAACCAGGGAGGTAAAGGAAAAGAAAGAACCTGAAAGAGAAGAACAGTAGGAAACAGGTGTTAACAAGGGAGATATGGATAAAAATGGGGTTATTTTAAGGGACAGGGGGAGAGGGGGTTATACGAGGAACCTTGGGGATAAAGGGAAAGAAGGAGCTCAAGAGAGGTGGACCCATAGGAGAAGGGTATTATTAAAGGAGAAATGGGAAGAGGGGAGGCACTTTAAATGGGGAAGCCATGATGGAAGGGTTAGACAATGTGAGAGATAAATAATGCCTAGCTAGTTTGGAAAAAAAAAAAAAAACAGAGGGAACCATATTAGTCCAACAACCTACTGACAAATTATACATACAACTAGCTCAAGGAATATGTGTCTAGGTTTATATGAGAATGTTTGGTCTTTGTCCAAGCTTTATCTACATAGCACACGGTAATTAAAAGTACCAGACTGGTGGAACTAACCTTCTTGGATGTCTAATAGCCATACTTTGAGGCCTATACTAATTTGGTCAGAGGGACATAAAGGACAGTTTTTGCTCCTTGCCCTCCTAGGTCAACTAAGTTCCAGGGGAACTATGGAACATCTCTCAAAATGTCCTGTAACTGTGGTGAGTCTCCTGTCCTCTTGATCAAGGAGGCCATAAACACCCCACCAAATGGACTTGAACCAGTGTCCAGTCTACAAAGAGGAGAGTCAACAGAGAGGAAACAACTCCTCCAAGCTTCCAAGTGAAGACAGCCATGGTCGAAAAGGACCTTTGACTTCTCTTCACATAGATGGAACTGGTAAAAGAAAGGAGCCAGGAGCTCCTCCCAAGCCCATGTGACCCCTGAGGAAAAGATTCTCAAATGACCTTAAAAGTAAAAAAATAAATTGGTTTATCTGAGCCAACTGTATTGTCTTAAACACCCAAAAGGAAAGTATAACCAAAGATTTAAGGGATCAATATAATTCTTTAAGAGTCCATGTATATAGCTAAAGGCTACATAACACAAAACAATGCCAGACAGGAGATACCATCCTTTGAGTTGTTGGCCAGGGTGGCCCAAGAGACTCCCAGTCAATAACCCAGCATAGAACTGGGAAAATGAACAGCAGACCCCAAACTTATCTAAAGGAATATTGGCAACTGATTGCTGCTAGATGAAGAAGAGCTGATCTTCCTAAAACAAGGAACTCTAGAAAGGCTGACTAGATTAAGTAGATGGACAAGCACTGGGGAACAGATGGGGGTGTCGACAACACAGTGGACAGTAACAGGGATGACAGAGTATATGGGCTTCAGTGGGCAGGGGTATGGGAGGGTGCCATTTGGGATGTGGGTATAGATGAATAAGATTGTTTGGGATGTTCTGTATGAAACACACACAAAAAGAAAACAACAAATTTTTAAAAATGAGCTATATTTGAGAAAGAAGCATAAAAATTTGCTTCATGTTAATTAGTAGAGGTGAAAAACATTACCATTAAAATCTACCCAATGACTTTATATCCATACTCAGGTGCCAAGGATCCGAGTGTAGCCGACTGTGACTAGTAATAATCAGATACATAGAGATTAGAGACATGTGCAAACATCTGTTAGTACCATTAAAAACGAGTCTTTCGCCAACAGGGTCCTCTGTTATCCCTGGCATCCAGGGAGTAGATCCTTGTGCATCCAACACCAAGCTTCTTTGAATAAGGGTTAGGAATATGTCAGGACTGAGACAAGGCAGAAGTCACTGAGTCTGGTGTGATATCAGGGCAGACTGCCTTTGCTAGCTCACATAGTAGTTCCAAGGTGTCTGGCTCAGGAATGAGTTGTGGGGAAAGGTAATAACAGTGTCTTCTTAAAAACATTTTATTTATTATTTTTATTTTATGTGTATGAGTGCATTGCCTGCATGTATGTAAATGTGCCCATGTCATGCAATGCCGTGAAGGTCAGAAGAGGGCTTCGGATTCCCCTGGAACTGGAGTTAAGGATGGTTCATAGCCGCCATGTGAGTGCTGGGAATAGAACCCAGGTCCTCTGCAAGAGCAGTCAGTGCTCTTAACCACTGAGCCATCTCCCCAGCCCCTAAAGAAATCATTTTAAAAAATAAAAAAGTGACATAGACAGCATGCCCCTGGCCCCCAATCTGCTTACCACAGATCTGCCTTCTACCTTGGTAATTCAGATCCTGTCCACTGTGCCTTGACTTCCCTGCAGCCCAAGCAGCCTCACTCCCTTGCTGTGCTCTGTGTTACTTAGAGCCTTGGTTCCAGACCCGCTCCTCCTCTTTCCACCGCAGATCTCTGGACTACTCTCTTAGTACAGACCTGCCCACTGCATCCTTATTCTGTGCACCCAGACTAGCTCAGTTCTCCAACTACATTTGTTAGACCCTCCACAGGCTGTCCTCACCCCTGTCCTGCCCTTGTGCCCCCCCCAGCTGCCTACTACAGACCTACCTACTACCCGAACCAGCATACTACCTGAATTTGAAACACACACCATCTAACTTATCATACCTAAGCAAAAAGCAGCCAAGTTACATCAACAATATAAACAGAAACAAGCATCAACTAAACAAAAGCAGAATACAATTTCCTATCTGACAAATAACCAACAAAAGATATTTGTATGGCCAAGCGGCAATGCAAAAACACAAATATCATGAAAGACCAAGAGAATATGATTCGACAAAACCTAGCAGTCCTACGGTAGCGCACTACAATAAGAACCACCCTGAGGAACCACGTGATGCAGAATTTAAAATAACAATCATAAACACCATCAAAGAGCTTAAAGAACACAGACCAGCACCTCAGGGGAGAGGCATAAACTTGGGTGGAAGCTCAAGAAAATAAGAATGTGTGTCAGAATGAAATGACAAGAACAATTCAGTATTTGAAAAGTGAATTCACAAAAGAGAGAGAAATACTGAAGAAAACCCGAGCTGAAATGAAGACTGAATTGAAGAACTCAATCCGCCATTTTGAAATGACAGGAGAAAGCCTCACAAGCAGAGCGAATGAAGTAGAAAACAGAATGTGAAGACTGGACACAAAGTTGACGACCTGAACTCCTCAATCAAGGACTATGACTTTAAAAAAATACAGGAATGGAGTATGCAGGAAACGGAGGACACCATGGAAAGACCAAATCGATGCATCACTGGCATAGAGGAAAGAGAGGAATCTTAGGTCAATGGCACTGACCAGATCTTCACCAGGATTATAGAAGAAAGCTTCCCTATATTAAGAAAAGAAACATACTATACAGATACAAGAAGCAATTAGACAGGAGTAGAACAGAAACTCCCCACTGCGCATCATAGTAAAAATGTTAAACAGAGAGACATCTGAATTAAATGACATCTTACATCAGATGAACCTAACAGACATGTACTAAGTGTACAGAACAAGAGAGTGTACTGAAGCTTCAAGAGAAAAACAGTGAGTTATATATAAAGGAAAACCCATCAGAATTACAGCTGGCTTTTCAATGCCAAGTATGAAAGCCAGAAAAGCCTGGACCAAAGTAGTCCCAGTTCTAAACGATCATGGATGCCAACCCAGAACACTTTACCCAGGCAAAACTATCTATTGTAGTCAAAGCAGAATGGAAATTTTTTCCATGACATGAATAGCCTGAAAGAATTCATGTTTACCAAATCAACTCTACAGAGAATACTCAAAGCAATACAAAGGACAAAAGATAGAAATTACTAACTATACCCAAAAGGTTATAAAAAGAAAACAAAGGAAGGTATACTTATGGAAACACGAAATGGGACCAAGAATGCAAACAAATTAAAATGACAGTAACTAATAGACATCTTTCAATCATAACTCTAAATATCAATGTCCTCAACTCCCAAGTCAAAAGACACAAGCTAGTGGAATGGATTAAGAAACAAAATCCATCTTTCTGCTGTCTTCATGAAACTCACCTCACCTTGGAGGCACTACCTGAGGGTGAAAGGATGGAAAAAACATTCCAAGCAAATGGCACTAAGAAGCAAGCAGGTGTTGAAATTCTAATATCTGACAAAATAGACTTCAAATTAAAACTAGTAAGAAGAGATAAAGAGGGCCACTTCATTCTGATCAAAGGAACAATTGATCAAGAAGACACTACAATCATGAAATTATATGCGCCAAACTCTAGGGCACCCAATTTCATAAAAACGATACTATGGGACAATAAAACACAGATTAACCCCAACTCAGTAAGAGTAGGTGACTTCATTACCCCACTGTCTCTAATAGGCAGGTCAACTGGACGAAGAATAAACAGAGAGACATCTGAATTAAATGACATCTTACATCAGATGAACCTAACAGATATCTACAGAATATTTGACCCAAGCACCAAAGAAAACACTTTCTACTCAACAGTGCAGGCAAGTTTCTCTGAAACTGACCACATATAGGGAAACAAAACAAACCTCAAGAAATACAAAAAATTGAAATTATTCCATGCATTCTCAGACCACAATGCAATAAAGCTTATAATTAGCAGTATCAGAAGCTCTAGTAACTACATGAACACTCATTGAGATTAAACAACACACTCCTGAATGATGAATGAGTCAAAGAAGAAATTAAGAAAGAAATAAAAGTGTTCATGGAACTAAATGAAAAGGACAACACAACAAAACCTCTGGGACAATGTAAAAAGCAGTCCTAAGTGGGAAGTTTATAGCTTTAAATGCTTGCACTAAAGGATCAGAAAGAGCACATATAAATGACTTAACAGTACACCTCAAGACTCTGAAAGGCAAAAACTAACCAAAACCAAACCTAGTCGATGAGAAAAAACAACAAAAATCAGAGCTGAAATTAATGAAATAGAAACAAAGAAAACAATATAAGGAATCAATGAATCTAGGAGCTGGTTCTTTGGAGCTAAATAAGATAGACAGACCCTTATTCCAGTTAACTGGAAGAAAGAGAAAATCCAAATTAACAAAATCAGAGTGAAAGGAAAATATCACGACACCAAAAAATCCAGAACATTATAATGGTATACTTTAAATATCTATACTCCACTAAATTTGAAAATCTAAAAGAGGTGGTTGAACTTCTAAATTCATGAAAACCACCAAAGTTGAACCAAGAAGAGATCAATAGCTTAAACAAATAAGTAAGAAAATTGAAATAGCAATACAAAACATCCAAACTTAAAAATGCCCACACCCCAGATGGATTCACAGCAGAATTCTACCAGAAAGTCAAGGAAGATCTACAGTGAATACTTCTTAATTTATTCAAAAAGAGAGACAGAGGAAGAACTCCCAAACTCCTTCTATGAAGACAGTATCACTCTAATACCAAAACTAGGTAAAGACAATAAAAAAGGAAACTATAGTGTCAAGCCAATGTTTCATTAAAGTTTTACTAGGGAACCAATGAATTTATTGAGCTTACTGAGATAACTGGGGGGTTACTGAGGTGTATGTATGACCTGAGGGTATGCACACTGGATAACCTTTACCCAGCATGGGTCATGCCTTCTCTTCCTAGTCTTCCACAGATTGTATACTTTAGCCCTCCCCAAATCCAGGAAGCCATGTGTGATTAGGGTCATATTACATACAGTTGGCAGGGAAGAGTGGCTGGGTACTCCAGTAAGGGTCCAGTGACACTGCTTGGCCTAAAGAAATAAGCATTGCTTAGCATCCCCAGGAAAAGAAGTTTCACAACCAAAGGAAAATTTGTTAATGCTATTATGTCTCATAATTATTTTTTTTTAAAAAAGAAAATGAGAATGTACAAGATGTTAAAAGGATATGGGAATGGAGATATTTTCCAAATAGACAGAAACATGAGAAAGCCTAAGCAAGTGATGAAGGTCTGTGTAGGTTTGTTATGATACATAAAGGATGAGACAAAGATAATATACACATAATCTTAAATTTTCTATGGTCACAGTTTAGTGAACTAGTTTACAGAACAATGTAAATCTAGTCAACGTTTATCTGAGAATATTTGGTTCTTTACCCAAGCCTTATCTACATAGCACTTGATAATTAAAAGTATCAGACTGGTGAAACTAACCTTATTGGATGTTTAACAGCCATACTTTAAGGTCTATAGTAATGTGGTCAGAGGGACTTAAAGGACAGTTTTTGTCCCTTGCCCTCCAAGGTCGACCAAGTTCCAGGACACTATGGAACATCTCTCAAAATGCCCTGTAAATGTAGTGAGTCACCTGTCCTCTTGTTTAGGGAGGCCATGGAGACCCCACAAGATGGATTTGAACCAGTGTCCAGTCTACAAAGAGGAGGATCAACTCAGAGGAAACATATTCATGCTTGCAAGGGAAGCCAGACATGGTCGAACAGGACGTTTGACTTATCTTCACATAGATGGAACTGGTAAAAGAAAGGAGCCAGGAGCTCCTCCCAATCCCATGTGACCCCCGAGGAACAAATTCTCAAATGATCTTGAGTGTAAAAATAAATTTATTTATTTGGGCCAACTGTATGGTCTTAAACACCCAAAAGGAAAGTATAACCAAAGAGTAAAGTCATCAGTATACTTCTTTAAGAGTTCAGGGGAATATACTTCCTAGACATTAGGCTTAAGTCTATATAAAAAGTTATTTAGACAATTATTTCTCATTGATGATTTTGTTCCTAACCAGAAAGTGCCACTCAGATGTAAGACTTCGAATATTGATCTCCAATACTGTAGTGCCCACCTGTAGCTAAGGGAGACAACCAGCTCTTGTTCTAAAATGATGAATAAATTTCTTTTCTCCCTCTATTTAGAAGCCTTTGAGAGGGAACTGACACTGATTCCAACCACTCCAAAAACTATCAAAAAACCTGAATGCAAATCCTGAATCCATCACTCTAGAGTCCAGCCTTGGCAGACAAAAGAAAAATGAGGAGAAACCCAGTAGAGGGATGCTTTTGGAAGCCCTGGTCAAGAAATTCCAATGGGCTCTCATATGAACATTTGAAAATTGCCCTGTTCTGGCTTTTTTCTGGTTCCCGGTCTAGAACTTGTCATGTTAATTACTCTTGCCTTTACTTCTCCTTCACACCTCCTATTCATGAGTCAAGGACTTTCTTTTCCCCTTAGAGATAAGAGTTATGCAATTTGGGAGTCTTTTAGATAGATTCACTGAAGGGGTACTCCAATTGCCTCACCCTGCATCCCTGTTCAGCACAGAAGAAGCCAGAGCAGTCTGGATCCCTATTGGCAATTTGGGTAACCCCTTCAGAGGATGGTGTGATAAGGATAGGAGGTAGGAAATGGCTAGGCAAAGACCCCAAAGAAAAGTAGCCAGTTTCTTGGCTAAAAGTCAAAATGTCCTTGAGTCTGTTGGCAACATACTCTGTTCCAGGGGCCAAAAGTGTCAAAAGTATTTGGGAGTTTGTATCTAATCCTTAAAAGATTTTAGGGTTACCTCTTCAGAGGAGGGAATGTTAGAGTAGCAAAAAGCTCCATAAAAATAAATAAAGAAGAAAAAGAAAAAGTAAAAAGTGATGGGGAGATGTGGGAGGTGTTGGAGGAGAGGGAGTGGGCATGGATTTGATCAAAACACCTTATATGCATGCATGAAATTCTCAATAAAGCTTTTGTAAAAGTTAAAAAAGGAAAACTATAGACCTATATCCTTAATGAACATAGACCAAAAGATTCTGAACAAAATGCTCACAAACCGCATACAGATCAAGATCATCCACCATGATCAAGTTGGTTAAATATATATGTGAATAAATGTAATAAACCACATAAACGAAGTTATAGACAAAAATCACATGATCATCTCAATAGATGCAGAAAGGGCCTTTGACAAAATCCAACATACATTCATGTTAAAAGTGCTAGAGGGAATTAGACTGGAGGGGACATACCTCAATATAATTAAAGCTATATATAACAAACCCACAGCCAACATCATTCTAAATAGAGAAAAACTGGAAGCATTCCCATTGAAATCAGGAACCAGACAGGGATGTCCACTATCTCCACTCCTTTTAAATAAAGTGCTTGAAACTTTTGCTAGAGCACTAAGACAAGAGAAGGAAATTAAGGGAGCACCATTGGAAAAGAAGATCTCAAATGATCACTACTGACAAACAATATGCTGTTATACATAAGAGATCCCAAATTCCTCTAGAAAACTATTAGAAATGATCAATACTCACAGAAAAGTGGTAGGTTACAAAATAAACTTAACAAAAAGCAGACTTTCTATACACCAATAACAAGCAATCAGAAAACAAATTCATGGAAACCCTCCCATTCACAATATCCTCAAAAAATTAAATATCTAGGAATAAACTTGACCAAAGACAGTAAGGACCTCTACAATAAAAATTTTAAAACTTTAAAGGAAGAGGTTGAGGAAGACACCAGGAGGTGCAAGGACCTAGCATGCTCATGAATTGGTAGAATTAATATTGTGAAACTGATGATCCTATCAAAAATAATCTATAGATTCCATTGAATGCCAATCAAAATCCCCATGACATTCTTCACAGAGCTAGAAAAATCCTAAAAGTCATATGGAATCATAAAAGACCCCACATACCAAAGCTATCTTGGACAAAAAGAACAATGCTGGGGGATCACAATACCAGAGTTCAAACTATATTACAGAGTTATAGTCATAAAACAGAATGATACTGACACCAAAACAGACACATAGATCAATGGAATAGAAAAGACTCGAACATGAGTATGTGTAGTCTCAGCCACCTGATATTTGACAAAGGTGCCGAGAACACACAGTGAAGGAAGGAAAACATCTTCAACAAATGATGCTAGAAAAACTGGATCTCCACCTGCAGAAGAATGAAATTTGGACCCTTATCTTTCACCCTGCACAAAAGTCAACTCCAAACGGTTCAAAGAACTCAAAATGAAACCTGAAACTCTTAAACTGATAGCAGAAAAATATAGCTAGTACCCTACAAGATATAGGCATAGAAAAGGACTTTCTAAATCAGACATCTGTTGCTCAGGCATTAAGGTCAACAACTATCAAGTGGGACCTCATTAAACTAAAAGGCTTCTGTATAAAGGAGAGATAAGTAAAGCTTAGGTGGCATTTAAAAAAAAAGCCAAAGGGAACTGTATTAGCTCAGAAACCCCCTGAAAATCACATATATAATATCGGAACACGAGTGCATGTGTATACCTGAAGGTTATATTACAAGGAGCACAGCGTCAGACTTCCTTCAAGTTGTTGGTTAGGTTAATCCAACAGACTTCAAAAACAACACAGGCTAGTGCCACAGCCTTTGATTACCTCCCAGAACTTGAAGGTAAGACCCTATTGCTGAAGACAGGACATACTTCAGACACAGGACTTGGAGCAATGGATCTGAAACAGACCTAGAAGCCTTCTCCCTGAAGACTAGCTCTCATAGTTCTAGAGGATTCTATGAATGCTGCTAAGAGAGAAAATCAATCAGTGGTCCAACCCAGCTCTGACACAACCAGCTAAGCTTTAGAGAATAAGAGACTGCAGAGATGCTGGACAGGAGTCCTTCATTAAACCTCACCTACCCACGGCTCAGGGACCATTGCAGAAGAGGGGATGGAAAGATTACAAGAGCCAGGGGTGGTGCATGAACATAAGGAAACAGAGGCTTTCGGGCCTCTGGGAACTTGCTCATATGACCTTGCAACAATGGTGACAGCATGCACAAGACCCATGCTGACTCAATCAGACAAAAGCTCAGCACAGAACAAGGAAAATGGACAGCAGGCCCCAACCCTAGCCAAAGAACTATTGGCAACTGATTACTACTGGGTGAGGGAGAGTAGATCTTCTTTAAGGGAGTAACTCTAGACAGGCTGACTAGACGCCAGTGGATAAACTTGAACAGAAGGACATCTGGGTACAAATGTTTGACTGGATAGGGCTTAATATATATTAGAGAATGCATGAAATTCTGAGGGGTGGGAGCTATGGGGAGGCGTGGATGGGGGAGGCAGTTTAAATTTGATTAGGATCTATTATATGAAAATCTCAAAAAAGTAAAAAATTGACTGGGGTTCTGCTTGCTTTTGTATTTATATAGTGCAAGGGAAAGATGGAGGAGTGAGGCAGATATGAGGAGAGCTGTGTTTGCAGAAGGACACAGTGGATGTAGCCACCGCAGTTAGAACTGCAAGAGACAGAGGCAGATGCCCACCACACAGAGCTGCAGATTAAAGGAGATGAATGAGCGTGTATATGTGTGTGCATGTGTGTATGTGCGTGTACACAACAAATGTACTTTGTGGAATAGGCAAGAATGAATGGAAACCTCACAAGCGCAAATCTACAGTCTTCATGCTGTAGTTGAAATGAACGACGGAATAAAAATTTCACAAATAGTTTAGCCTTTGAAAACACAGACGATAGGGGCTGGTGAGGCGGTTCAGTGGACAAAGATACAGTGTTTGCCTGGAAACCGGAGTTTGATCCCCAAAGCCCACATGGTGGAAGAAAACTCACTCTCAAAACTCGCCCTAAGACCTCCACATGCAAGCCATGGCACATTCACACCTACATACATATACACATACACACACACAGTAGTAATAATAGTGATGACAACAAAAAATATTTCAAGTGGAAAAAGTTATCAGTCAAACAAAAAGACATTCATATATACCAGAGAGGTCAAGGCGTCTCTACCCAGGGTGACACTAACAAAATCAGATTCAAAAGAAGGTGGTGACTTCATTCCCCAATTCCTGCACAGTGAGATGGTGTCAGAGCTCCCTTATACACTGTCAGAGATTCAAGTTACCCTTTAAGTAAGGAGGGACAGCAGTCAGGAGCATGGTGGTCCTACTGCCCATGGGGCTGTCATGGAAAACTGTGCAACTATGTTCCAGACAATGTTCAGGGCATATTTATACTAAAAATAGCTAATTCATTGTTTATTCAAAATTAGCATTTATCTAGGCACTGTTTTTATTTGTTCAACCTGGTAACCCCAAGCCAGAATAATTCAGAAAAGAAATGGAAGGTCACAGTCAGCCATGAGCCAGGAGCCAGCAGGTGAAAATGGGAAGCCCTATGAAAAGATAATTCAGATCAAAACGGATGACCTTCTGGCACCACAAAAAAAGAATGAAAGGAATTTATTAGTGTTTACTTCAGGCTGGAGAGATGGCTACATCCACATAGTGACTGCCGCAGAAACTGAGATCCTGAGTTCAGATCCTTGGCACCCACATAAAAAGCCAGGTGAGTAGCATGCATCTGTAACCCCCACCGTGGGCAGATGCAGAAACGCATCGAACTAGCCAGTCTAGCCACAGTGATGATTTCTGGTTCAGTAAGAGACCCTGTTTCAAAAACTAAAATGGAGAGCAATCAAAGAAGACACTTGATATTGACCTCTGGCCTACATGCACACACACACACACACACACACACACACACACACAGAATGTTTCAGTCACAGTATCTAAGGATCTTGTAGGATTCTATATTTTGTAGAACAAAAGAAGCTGGAGCTGGATTACCAAAAAGGGAAAAAAATCACTATAGAAAAAAGTGTTGTTTATTTTTTCAGGTATGCAAATATAAAATGTGTACATACATGAGTAAGGGTTCATGAATGCAAGCAATAAGCTTTGTCTAATATTAAGTAATTATTAAGTTATTATTATAAATCATCTAGTATGTGATTGAGAAACTTCAAAACTCCTTAGAAGGGTTGTTGGAATCCATCTTCAGTGGTAAGCGGAGCCCATGTAGCTGAAGCCATGTGCATTAGTTTCCTTTTAAACAGTTTATTATTTTCATTTATGTGTATGAGTGTACTGCCTGCATGTATGTAAGTGCACCTGTGTTGTGCAATGCCCATGGATGTCAGAAGAGGGCACTGGATTCCCCTGGAACTGGGGTTATGGATGGTTGTTTGATGCCATGTGGGTGCTGGGATTCAAACCTGGATTCTCTGCCAAAGCAGCCAGTGCCCTTAACCGCTGACCCATCTCTCCAGCCCCAATGTGCATTAGTTTCTTGTTGCTGTAACAAAATACCTGACAAAAGCAATTTGAGGAAAGAAGGTCTTTTGTTCATGGTTTGAAAGGATACAGTCCATCATGGCGGGGAAGTGTAACAGCAGTGAGCAGTGGTCACTGTGTCCTCAGAGGGCGGAGGGAGAGACCAACAGAGACTTTTTTCCCTTTTGATTCATTCCAGGACTCTTACCCCTGAGCATGGTGCTGCCAATGTTCACAGTTGGTCTTCCCTCCTCAACTAACCTTCTCTGGAAGCCCTTCAAAGACACGCCTAGAGGCATGTGTTACAGGTGATTCTGAGTCCAGTCAAATTGACAGGAAAGATAAACCATCACAAGCCCACCTCTTATCAACCTGACAGCCAAGCACATTGCTTTCAAACCACAACAGCATGTTAGTCCATGGGTTAGGCTCTGAACAGTGAACCCAGAAGAAGACCAATCCAGCAAACAGTAGCAGTTGTGTGATGGGATCCAGCATGGCCGCCTCTACTGAAAAGCACCTTGTGTTCCTAGAACGGCCGTGTTGTGCCAGCTGCTGGCGATATTGATGCTGCTGGTGCTGAGGCACCAAGACTGTCTTCTCAGTGCCCCTCCCTCTGCTCATGTGTCTCCCACCAAACCACTGAGCTTCTGTCTGAATCAGCTCGCTGGAGTCACAGCTCCACCACCCAGCTACGGAAGTGATTAGAGAGGACAAAAGTGGACAATTAAGTTCTTCAAAGACGGGAAGGGCGTTTGGACACTTAAAAAACAAAAAGTATCTTTCTTCCCAAAACCAAAAGACTTCTAAGGCTAGGGGCATATTTCTATCTGGTCATCTATTGGGTGAAATACATTCACCTTTAAATTTTTCTGCATTTTATAAATTGTCTACAATGAATATTTATTGCAATTTGAATTTTTTAATTAGGTTATAAAAAGGACTTCAAATTTCTCTTACAAACTTGATGATAATTATTTCCAATCATTTAGTGTTTTATATCTTTTGCTGGTAATGAAACATTGTTTACCATTTTGTTTTTCATCAGAATGTTAGAATATTTTTCTGGCTCATAAATTCATTCAAATGAGCCAATGCAAATTCCCTCAAGAAGAGGTTGTACAGAGCAGAGCTCAACGTGTTAGAAAATATTAACCATTTCCTTCAGACTCATTCCCTGAGAGGAAAAGACTGAACATACTCCTTACAGGAACAGTACTTGGTACAGTGAGGGGCGAGGGTGGCGGGCAGACATAGCATCTATTACCGTCTCTCTGGCACACACACCTGAGTAGGAAAAAACCATCAGCATCAAATGTGTCACATGGCCCATGTAAATTAAGCAGTGTGAGCTCAGACCCAGGCGACACTGTGCTTATTTTGCTGATAGTGTGCTCCCCACTTCAACCCACAACTTGTTATGTCTTGTTTACACAGCACAGATAGTTTATTTCACATGCAGGGCAACATCTTATCCTGTCTCTAAGCAGATAGAAGCATTAACTAAATCACAAACAAGTCCTGTTTGCATTTCATTGAAAAGGACAACCATTTGTGGAAAAAAGAGAGAGAAAAACCCAACCTTCAGTGACAGTGGCCTGAGATGTCAGAGTGTGTACTGAGAAGCAGCTCTGGAGCTGGGGAGGCGGGTGTGAGGTCGAAGGTGAGGGTACTTCTGTTTATCTTGACTTGTCCTGTTAGCCTTACACAGAACCTCGTGGTCCTGTGCTGCCCCTGTCATCTGCAGACACTCGGAAGCAGCCCTAACCTCATTATATTCATTATCAGTTACCAGGGGGAATAATTCGATTTTTCAGGTCATCTTCCTTTGCTTATTTCTAAGCACCACATCGTCAGTGTTTCTGTTCAGTTGCCACTCCTGGGAGTTGATACCAACAGGCAACTCTGGGTGTCCTTTCTTAGCCCACCGGGCCAAGGTCCTTCCTGCATGAAGCTCGGGTTTTAAGCACAGACCCTGGAGCCAAAACATCCGACCTGAGGCCGCGCTTCCAAGATCACCCATGGGATAATCTGGAGTGAGTCACCGCACTTCCCTGAGTCTGAGGTATACATCTATACAAAAGGGGACAGTAAAACAGCTTGTCTCAGATGACCGTCACTAGGTAATAATGTTTACTTATAAATAATACATATGTACATGAGTATGGAAATAGCCTATGTCCTTAAAGATACATGGTTTTATGAGAGTATTGTTTTATACTTTACAGAGAATAATTGCCCCAGTACAATGAAATTTCTTCTACAAAACTCATGTTCTAAAGGGTTTTTTTGATACCCTATGTATATTTTTATTTTATGTGTATGAGTGTATTGCCTGCTTATATGTAAGACCACTAGTGTCATGCAGTGTCTGAGAGGGTCAGAAGAGGGTATTAGATACCCTGGGACTAGAGTTCATGGAAGGTTATTAGCTACATGTAAGTGCTGGGAACCAAACCCAGGTCCTCTGAAAGGACAACCAGTGCTCTTAACCACTGAGATATCTCTCCAGTTCCACATGTTCTAGAGTTTTATCTCATCAAAATAACTCTTGAGAAATCTTTTGGACAAAACGGGAGTATCCCTAGCTAGTTCTTTATCCAGTGTGAACTTAGACATTGTTTCACTGAGCACTAGATATGGTGGTGTGCTCACAGATGTCAGCAAAACAGAAAGGTGAGTACCTCACAATCCACGAGGCATGGGGAACCTGTGGAAGGATCTAAAAAAGGTGGATTCTTGGCTTCCATCTCCTCAGACAACCAGCATACCCCAGACTTAGTTTTCCAATCTCCCCTTCCGTCTCCAGGTATAATTTCTAATGGACATGTATGCTTTATATAAATTGTGTCAGTGGAATGGTGAGGAAAGGTGTCTTGATGCCGTAGTACCAGGCTGCACGCTTCTTGTGTCTTGTCTTAAGACTTGGGTCAGGTCTGGTTCTCGCACATGGAGGCTCTGAGCTAACGGCTCCTCTAACATGAGGATGTGCCCAACTACCTGAAGAGCCTAAGTAAAATGCAGCTTCCTGGGCCTCACTTCTAGGGATAGATTCCGTACATGATTCAAGAGATTGATGACAAGTAGAAAACACTGGCTTAGGGTCACCAAGTTTTTCAAGTACTCTCAGATCCTAATCCAGCTAGTTCTTGAAATACTTCCAACCTGATCCATTTCACATGTCTGGCAAACCAAAGGGAATGAGATCTTGCTGAACCGAGCAGCAACTGCGTTAAACTAGACAGGCAGCCACACAGGCCACCAGAGACAGCAAATGTGGACGGTTAAGCAAAACTCCAGTTAATGCATTTGCTAACACATAACTGCCCAATAATAGTGCAGACTTGGCGTCTTTAGCTCCTAACATGAATGTTCTGGTATTTAACATATCAACACTGAAAACCTGAAAAAAAAAATAGCAATACCCCCCTATACACACAAGCATAAAAAAAAACAACTCATTTTTGCCTTCCAACTAGGAAAAGACCAAAAACAAACACTGCATTTATTAATTCCAGACAAAGGTTCCAACATGAAATGAATTCTTAAAATGATGGCAAAACTAAATACAGAGTGGTCTCTTGGATGTGATCCAGTAAGGGGGAAAGGCCACAGCGGACAAACTAGAGAAGTCAGAAAGGGGGTGGAGCCTCGGGAGCCATAACATGCCTGTGTTGGTGATTTAGTTTTACCAAATGAGCTTTGGTCATGGACCATGACCTAGGTGGAGACTAAGGGCCGGGCATTCAAGAATTCTCTATGTATTTGCAAATTTTCTATGAATCTAAAGTTAGCCCAAAACAGTCTGTTCCAGAAACATGACTCAACTGGCCCATCTGCCACTGGCTCTGTGACTGGAGGAAGTTTCTCAACTTACAAGGCTTCAAGTTCTTCACCTGCTCGGTGGGGTCAGAGTAGTAATTTCCCCCTCATAAGATTGTTTTAAATATTTTATTTATTATTTTTATTTTATGTGTATGGGTGTATTGCCTACATGTATGTAGGTGCACTTGTGTCGTGCAGTGTCCGCAGAGGTCAGAAGAGGGTGTTGGGCCCCCGGGACTGGAGGTAACAGCCAGTTGATAGCACCCAAGTGGTGGTTGGGAATAAACCTGGGTCCTCCGCAAGAACAACCAGTGCTCTTAACCACTGAGGCATTGCTCCCCCCCCTCATAAGATTGTTTTAAATATTTTATTTATTATTTTTATTTTATGTGTATGGGTGTATTGCCTACATGTATGTAGGTGCACTTGTGTCGTGCAGTGTCCGCAGAGGTCAGAAGAGGGTGTTGGATCCCCTGGAACTGACGTTACAGACAGTTGATAGCCACCAAGTGGGTGTTGGGAATAAACCTGGGTCCTCTGCAAGAGCAACCAGTGCTCTTAACCACTGAGCCATTGCTCCACCCCCTCATAAGATTTTGTGAAGAAGCAAAGAGTTAAAACCCAGAAGTATTGGAAACCATGTTTGGTCCCTAGCAAAGACCCGTGATGCATGCTGGTGGCTCTTACTACCTTCACCACAGCTGCACTAAGTCACAAACTGCCTCTGACAGTCAAAGGAAATGAGGCAAGGAGGCACTGCACAGTACCTGTCTGCAAGCGCTTTCAGAAGAGCACGGCACGGGCCAAGCACCCAGTGCAGATTCATTGCAGCTGTCATCCATACTAATAAAAACTGATGGGCGACCTGCCCAAGTTCTGGCTTCAAAGTAACAAGGGTTTCAAATGGGATCTCCTTTGCCCCTCCTAGTCTACTGTTTGGTATGCATATCTAAACATAAAAATTAGCCCAGGGTGGGGCATTATAACCTGGACCCTTTCTTCTCTCAGGAAGTAAGAAGCCTCTCTGTTATTAGGACTCTGGTTTCCATAAACCAAAATGAAATGGAAAGGATAAGAGTAGGCCCTGGCTATGACAGCCGGAGGATGCCACCAGGGCCCGTTGCTCTCCTTCCTTGGTTATGTTCTCCTGTAAGTGGTCTTTATTCATTCTCTAGCTTTCCCTGATGGTATGTAAAACACCTGCTTGGAATTCTAAAAGGTGGGGCTTTGATGGACCAAATCCAGAAGGAAGGACAGCCTCTTCTCCCTGAAACTTGAACCCAAGTCTAGTGTCCAGTCTCAAAGCCCCAGCAAGTCTCATGTGTGTCCCAGGCCAACGTTAGTGGTCAGGCGGACAGGATTCATGATCGGCATGGTTTGATCTGCCTGCCCATCCCAGGTACTGGAGATAGGTCAACTCTATTCAAATTAAATCTGAGAAAGGGAAGGGCGCATCCCTTTAAAAAAGTCTATTGATTCCAAGCAAAGGTAATGGATGCAGTGTGCTGGAAACCAACATATGTTCATTTCAATCATGTGGGGTTTTAAATTGATGATCACAGTTGGCTGAGCAGATGCAGAAACTTCAGGAAGAGAGAAGCCAGACATCCTGCTCTCCTTTGTCTCCAACCAGGCTGCTGAGTCCAGATGCCCCAGGAGAAAGTCATGCACATGGACAGACCTCCATGCCCTCCTCTGGACACACAAAAATTTGACTCCATCAATATGTAGTTTTTAAATACTTATTATACACCAGACATTACACGAGGTCTTCTATCAATAAACTCTTTGCACTGTATAAGAATAGTAAAATCTACAGTGAATTCATTTTTTAATTGACCATTATCATTGGGGGTGAGCACACATGCAAGTGTTTGTGTCACAGCGCATGTGTAGAGGTCAGAACACAACTTTCAGAAGTCAATCGTCTCCTTCTACCACGGCTTCTTGGGATCAAACTCAGACCCTCACATCTGCACAACAAATACTTGTACCTCTTAGCCTTCTTGACAGCCAGAATTCTGACATTTTGAAACAAAGCTAATTGGTTCCACAAACTGCTGAAAATAAATGTGAAGCATGAGGGATCGGCCCTAAAAAATGCATTTATACCATGCCCTTAAGGCTCATAGGACATTGAAGAAGAAGGAAAGAACATAAGAACCAGAAGATATGAGGAAAGAACTCTAATTGCCATCTTTTGGGCAAGATATGGCCACTGTGACGATGAACTCACAGCAGCTAAGAATGTCTGCAGTGGGTCTGCACAAAAATGGGCCCCGCAACAGATAGGCATGGATGGAGGAGGGGCACAGAGGCCATACTCTGTGGTGCTGAACTGTTTTCTTATTGATAGATTTTGGAAGAGGAGAGAGTCAGTGCCTTCAGTTGTGTAGACAGTAGTGACCACCCCTCTCAACCAGGTTCCAATGGATCATTCCAGGTCAATGGTCACAAAGATGGTCCTGGTTAACCTACATGGGTCATCAAATCAAACCAAAAGTCATGAATGGGGGAAAGGGACCCATCAGGATGGAAGGGGACTTGACGGTAATGGGAGAGATATTAGAGAGGGCAAGAAGAGAACGTAATCAGCATGCATCTGTCATTACCGATATTCTCCTGATATTATTCCAAGCCAGTTTCTCTAAGAGATTGCAAAGAACGTAGCTTTAGTATCTTTACGGATAATTGAATTGTGGTACTGGCTCAGCCCAGGTAGGTTAAGTTATGCTTTCAGAACAAACAGTCACCAGATCTCCAAGGCTTGTAACAAGCTTATGGATGCTGTGGGTTGACATCTGCTTATCCCACTTACTCATGGCCCAAACTCGCCTCCTGGGCATCTCTATACCTAAGGAAAAAGTTCTCTCCAGGGTCTCTGCTTCATAACGCAATATGTATCCTCAAAATGACAGCCGCACCTTTGCTTGCAACTCATGAGCAAGAACCAGTCACTAACATAACTAATCACTGGGCCGGCAGAAAGAAGCTGGTCATGTGCTCCCACCACAGAGCAATGGGAGCTGACAAAGGAGACTGATGACCTTGATCGTCGTGACTGTTGGTTTCCAACATTTGAAAACTTGTGGATCTTTACGTGTGGGGCATTTGTTGGAAAAGAACAGATTGATTTCATATCAGTCCATTGACAGGCTCCAGAAAATGTATTTATTTATATATCATATTTAAACTTAAAATGTCTTGGGGGATTCCCTACTTAAACAACACTGACGAATCTTCTCCTTTCTTTTCTGATAACAATTACTCTCTAAATGTAAGTTTCATGTTATGGACTTCACTAACACCACATATATTCAGTTATTAATAGAGCTGATCAGTCACCAATATTAGAAAACAATTTTTAGGTTGCTCCCCCAAATCCCTGTTTTAAAGTTGTGGTGCTTCAGATTGAACCCAAGACCATAAAACCACTCTACTAGTGAGCCACACCCCAGCTACCCCAACAGCTGGAGCAGTTCTTTTATTAGCTGAAGAGTGTTTTGCTGGGGCTTTAGCCTGGAACCTGCTTCCTTGCACCCTTCACTCCACCTTCTTTTGCACCTGTTCTGTTAGGTTTCTGCTCTGTTTGAGGACAGCACCCTACTCCCAGCTGATTCACACACATCAGGACACGCAGACACACGCAGACTTACCCTACTCAGCCTCCTGGAAGAAGACAAGGCATCTTTCCAAGAGTTGCCCAGAGTTGTCTCCTATCACTTCCATCTAATTATGACACATTTACGTCTTCAATTACAGGTATAGACACTCATCCCATAAGCCTAGAGTCAGGTCACCCTCCTGAACCCCGCCCCCACAGAAGAATGGAGAAGGAATATATTCCAAGAGAAAGCTCTCAGTTTTGTTTAGGAAGCAGGGAGGGGATTGAGGAATGGCTCCTGTCAAGGCAATCAATACATGTTCACACACTCACGCTGTTTGAGGATCCAGACTCTATAATTCTACCACATTAAACCATTATGATATCATCTTGGATATATTTATCTTTATAGCCCCAAACTACTCTACATGTCAAACAAGAAGCCAGTACCTTCTCAGAATAAAAGTATAAAAGACGATTATGGAAGATTATTGTTCTTAAACATCAGGGATGTAGAGCATCCTCAAGATTATAGCTATGGTGTAAATTTTTAATCTTCATCCTTTAAATCATGTCAAATCCAATGTGATATCACTGCACTGGGAAGTTATTTCAACCAAATAATTGCTTCACCAAGACATCAGCACTTGACACAAGTCATATCTAAAAACTCAACTTCTTTGCCTTCAAACAATAGTTAGGGATTAGAGTCCAGCCCTATCTGACACAGAAAATATGTATTTCAGTGGTCTTCAGAGACCTGTACATGAAATTTCTCAAACCAGGATCATTAGCCTCCCATTTATATTTCTGTTTTTACATTTCTGCCTGTGAAACTAATTCCAACTAATCCATCTCTCGTTCAAAAGATAAATACCATGTGTATCAAAATGTAGCCAGAAGAGAAGGTGATTCCAATTAATCTCACTAAATATCACCGTTAGTGAGCAATGATTTATTTGCCTCATTCAGAAGGAAGGATATTTTTTACATGCCTCTATAAACTGCTGTTTGATATTGTGCCTACCCCTCATTGACAAGAAATGCTTAAAAGAAATCAAAACGGTAAGCACCAGAGCTAATGTTTGTTTTCAACGCAATCTCTGGTTTGCCCAGTCAGCTTGGAAAGTAGGCATTATCTGCATCGCACTCGAAAAGATGGTATTAGAGATCTTAAATTAGTCTCTGTTGTCTGAGCAATGCCCAAGGCTGGATAAAAACAAGCACTCTTGATCTATACATTTATTTAGGTGAGTGGAGGGTAAGTACGAATCATGTAAGCCTGAATGCCTAGAACATGTTTGAACTCAACCATGCACGCATTCAGTGATATGAGTCAGGTAAATGGCATCAAATCCTTCCTATTTAAGACATGCCTGAGACATTTACCCTCATAATATCCGACACAGGAAACAGGGAAAATAAATGGCTCACTATTGACAGTGTCTCCTCTCTGCCAAGAGAGGGAGCAAGCTGAGGCAACAGAGTCCAGAGGTCACAGATCTTTCCCAGGTTTTAAAATTTTCCCCAAGCACCGTGCAGATGGTGAGCCTGGGCTAATTACCGCCAGTCTCTAACACCCCAGCGCCTGCTGCTACTGCGGCTCCACACCAGGGGTTCTCATTCCAAGCTCATCAGCCAGGGCCGACATCAGGACCTGCATATAAGTAATTCTGGCCACTGAGTCGTGTGGGTGAATTCATGAAATGAATCAGTGAGAGCTTCAGGAGAAAATATGAGCACACAGATTGATAATTTATGAGTGGGAGTTTAACAGATGTTTTCAGAGCCCTCTAAGGCAGATGCCCATCAGGGGATCAAGTCCAATGACTGCGAGCTCTTATACTTTGCAGATCTCTTATTATGACTTCTGAGCCTTCCCGTCTTTATGACCAAATTTAGGAATGATACTTGGAGATGAAAATCTACAGAGGAATGTTGCTGTTTCTCTAGCATCTCCCCATTCTTAAGAGAAGAGTATTTGCCCCTATTCTTTGGTCCCAGGGAAGTTAATTTCCCATCACGACCAACTTCCCATATGGATTATCTACCCATCAGAAAACCTCAGGTCTGCCTATAGAGACATCATGTATCCAAAGTGAGCCAAGGACAGGTTCTCCGAGATCTCCAACAAGAAAGGAAAGGTGGGAATACAGTGTGATGAGTGTCCCTTACTCCAGGCCCATCCCAGTCTCCCCTGACATGCAATAGCAAGAATAAACTCAGATCACTGAATATCAATTCACTAAGATCACATTTGTCAGAAATCCATTTAACCCTTACCAAATGAATCTCTTGCTGGGTATGGTGATATGGTGATGTGCTATTTGCTATACCAACTGTCCAAGAGGCTGAGGCAGGAGGATCAAAAATTAAAGGTCAGCCTAGGCAACTTCGTGAGACTCTGTCTCAAAAAGTACTTTGAAGCCAGGTATGGTGGCACAGGCCTTTAGTCCCAGAACTGGGTAGGCAGAGGCAGACAGATCTTTATGAGATCAAGGGCAGCTTGGTCTATATAGAGAGTTCCAGGCCAGCTGGGGCTGCAAGGAGACCCTGTCTCAAAAAAAACAAAACAAAAAGTACATTGAGTTACATTGAGAATGGAGCTCAGTGGTAGAGTATGTGCCCCGCTCATGTGAGGCTCCAGGTTCATTCTCTAGTATTAGGAAAAAAATTAATTTACCAAATTTTTGTTTCATGGAGCTGTTGATGAGACTTATCATAAACTAGCACTGAATGAGACGGGGTTTGCATCCCTTTTAAAGTCACGACTAACAGAAGCCCACGACTTCCCAGTACCTCCTCACCTGGACCAATCCTCAGCTCCTAGACTCCCAACTGGAAGTCATGCTCCATCATCAGGAAAATCCCTTCAACCATCCCTGTTCTTTCCCTAAAAGTTACCTTCTACTGGCTTTAACTGAAGGTCGACTATAAATTTGTGGCCCCGATGCACACAACCCATCATTCGTTCACCCATGATGTTATACACCTCCTCCCTCCCCAGTTCTGTTCTCCCAACAGTGAATCCTGGGCCCACTCAAGCAGGCATTCAATGGACTGTCTTCCCTGCAGCTCCCAGCAACCATCAGCTGGCTCTGTGTCTATGAACTTGACTTTTTGGTAACAGTCACCCCTTGAGAAGCTTTCTCTAAACATCCTCAGAGAGTTGACATTATGGCTCCCCTTGGGACCCTGTGGTTCTCCAGTACCGGCCTCTGATTCCCCACTTTTCATGATCACTGGTTTTTCTTACTAGAATATATCACTATCTGTAACTACGTTGCTTGTACGCTCGTCTGTCATACCCTGTAGGATCTGAACTTATGAGACAAAAGTGGCCTTGTTTATTTCTATAACCCTAATGTTGGTATCAGCGCTCGGTTCTCAGGCTCTCAATGCATATTTGCCAAATGGACAAGGTAACTCTATGAGGAAATCTGGTATTAGCATTCTTTAGGTAGCAAGCGACCAAAAATGAATGTACAGCAATTCAGTCCAAAATAGTAAGTAAATGAGATCAAGTCTATCTCACTCTTAGTCTCTCACCATCTGAGGCAGCTTTCTCCACATGAATGGTTTTCAGGGGAATCAGAGGAACATTTGCAGTGCACCTGTTTATTCTCCCTCTGTGATGGCTAATCTTGATTTTCTACTTGATTGAACTGAGAAGTGCCTAGAAGGTCAGTAAACTAGGCATGTCCAAGGATTTTCAGAAAGGATTAACTGAAGGGGAAAGAACCACGCTAAATGTGGGGGACCATCCCGTAGACTGGGGACCCGATGGAGTAAACGCAGGAAAGAGAGGCAGTGGGATCACTGACTCTCTCTCTCTCTCTCTCTCTCTCTCTCTCTCTCTCTCTCTCTCTCTCTCTCTCTCTCTCTCTCTCTCTCTCTCTCTCTCTCTCTCTCTCTCTCTCTCTCTCTCTCTCTCTCTCTCTCTCTCTCTTGTTTTCTAGCTTCCATGAGGTGAGCCGCCTTACTTATTATGTTCTTTCCATGAGGGACTAAAAATTTCTGAAACTGTGAGACAAAATAAGTCCTTCTTTTTAAGTTGTTTTTTTCTAAGCTTGAGTTGCACATCCACCCTCCTATTCATCCATTCACCCACTTATCAGCTCACTCATCTACCCATCCATCTATCTGTCCATCCCCTCACCCACCTCTCCATCTGTCCATTTATCCATCCATCCAATCTACCTATCAACCCATTCACTCAGCCATCTGCCCATCCATCCACCGGCTCACCCAATCTGCCCATTCATCCATCTGCTCACCCATCTACTCATTCACCTATCCACTCACCCACCTGCCCATCCATCCATCTGTTCATCCATCTGCTCATCAATCCATGTTCTGGGCCATGCTTCTTTTTCTGTGATGTTATATATGCTATAATAAAACATTGACTAAGACCAAATTATGGGAGATCTTGTTCTCTCCCATCATCTAAAATATGAAAAACAAATAAGTGAATATGTGGGAGAGGAGAATCCAGGGAAAAGGTAGAAATGGAAACAAAGTCTTGATGAAGAAAAAACTGTGCTAAATATAAATATGTTTAAGAGACAGAAGACAGGTGTGCCTGAGGTGACAGATAAATGGCAAAGAGTCAGGTCACCTAGGGCCATATTGACCACCATGAAGACACTGGGTTTGGTTTCCATTTAAGTAAGAAAGTTTACACCCTTCCCCCAGCTGCACCCCATAGCCCTCCACACTGGGTTTCATGCGTTCTGTCATATATGTTAAGGCCTATCCCCTCAAGCATTTGTACCTAGATGTCTGACCCTCAGTGCACGTTTTCTAAAAGTGTTTCTTTACCTTCAATCTGGGAGAGGAATGACATCATCTAATTATATTAGTCAAGAGAAAATGTAGGAAAGCAGGAACTATAACAGATATTCCAACTAAAGGTTTTCATCATGGGAACTTTATTTGAGAAGCAACGATGACCGGGATCTCCCAGTTTTTGTGATGATGATACAAGGCCCTGGATGTTATCAGAACTGCAATACATATCTATAAATACAAAAGAGTTAAGGACCTTTTTCCTTTAAATTGAGGGATTTAAAAAAATTACTTGTACTTTATGTGTATGAGTGCTTGCCTGCATGTATGTAAGTATACCACATGAATGCCTGGTGCCCGTGGAGAGCAGAAGAGGGTATTGGATTACCTGGAACTGGAGTGACAGACATGCTAAGAACCAAACCCAGGTCCTCCGCAAAAGCACTCAGTGTTCATCACCACTGAGCCATCTCTGCAGCCCCCCAACTAACTGAGGCTTTGTTATTTTTATAATCAAATGTTCAAAGGTTAATTCTTTGGAAAATAAGAGAAACAAGAATTCAACTGAAAAGTCAAACAATGATTAAAAGAATCTGAAGTAAAAGTAGAAAACTGGGAATCCACTCACCCATCCTTTGCTTCTGAAAGGACATTAGTGAGACTTTCTATTAAAGGAAGAAGAAAAAGAAAAGCCAATTCACGCTGTCAGCACAGGCCGTTACTTCAGTCCTACGGCCCCCTTGTGAGCATGCAGTATTTTTATTACAGGAGTTCATCACTGGTGCTTACTCAATAATTAGATAATCCCCGTAGTCTTCTATTGTAAACATGCCTAGAAATGATTCTTTATTGCATCGCTACATATATCAATAGCTTTCATAAACCATAAATCAGTAAGATATTGCTAGCCTCAGAGTTTTAAGTGATTAACGTTAATCAATATGAAAACCCGAAGATTGATGTCCTTAAGTTTTTTTCTCTACATACAATGAAGATGTTACAACTCTATTTGAATTAGATCATCATCTTCTGAGCTTGGTATTAGGATGAAATCACAGTCACCATTAAGTCATCATCATCATCATCACTCTTACTGTCATCATCATGAGGTAGATTTTCTACAAATTTAGCACATAGCAGGCTTGAGCACATCTGATTTTAGAATTCATGTTTCTTAGAAGAGTCCATGTTCAGTGCTCATGATAAAAAGGTCTCAAGAAGGAGATGGAATTGAGTGGCTCCAAAAGACCCTCTAAGCTGGTAGATATACTATGAAGCATTTATTTAACACTACCACCATGCCTACTCTGGAATCAAAATGCATATACAAGTATGGAGAGAGAGTCTAGCTGGTTCCTCATGCCCAGGGTTCTAGTCTTGGTCATGGAAATAAGGAGAAGACAGTATTATCTGCTACTGATGGGAAAACCTAGCAGATGACAACAAACTTCTACACCCTCCTGGAGTGAGCCGCATGGATTGTTTCCTAAGCACGACCCCTTCCCTTCTCTCGTCCCAACTGGACTCTTCACTGAAAAGTCTACGTGGCTTTGGAGGGACATGACATCACTCTCAACCTTCCAAATGGACTTACTGGTTTGAAGGTCCTAGGGGCTACCATGTGACACATATCTTACCAATACTGTATAAAGTACTGAGCTGGAGAGATGGTTCAGTGGTTAAGTACACTCGCTGTACTTCCAGTAGACCCGAGTTCAGGTCCCAGAACCCACATAAGGCAGCTCCCAACCTCCTATAACTCTAGCTCCTCTGGGAAGCCCCACTCCCTCTTCTGGCCTCCCAGGGAACCTGCACTCATGTGCACATATCCAAAAACTCACATAAACACATAATTAAAAATAAAGCTTTTTAAAAAAAATACATGAAGCATCATCTCTTGGGTTTGTTGTTTTGTTTTGTTTCACCTAAGAAAAACTTAGAAAGGAGAAACTTTAATGCAAACATGACTCCTCTCAATGAACAGTCTGCAAATTCTACAGCCATCTTGACAGCAGCATGCAAAAAACTCAACATGAAGATGCAAATGGAAGAAACTGAGGCAGGAGTGACTAGGGCCACTGTGAGGTGACAGGACGCAGGGCAGGAGTGACTGACCCTCCGGGGACACCGTGAGATGAGAAGACCCCTCTCTGTTGATCTACTGTTTCGAAGCAGGGTTTTTCACCACCACAGTCAAAGTGCCTTCAGCCAAAAATCTAAACGTACACAATTCTCACTTTCAGAGCACACGGTCCTCATGTCTTTCCCATGCTTGTCCCAGCCTTCCCGTGAGAATGCACACTTCATTCAGTCAGCTGTGAGTACTGAATCCAATCCATCCTCTCTTCACGGAGGCTTTCCTCAAACCTGCAAAAATACCTTTTCAGTGACTTCTCTTCCCATAGCAATAGTACAGCCTCAACCACAGAATGAATCGCCCAAGACTGAGTTGCTTGTCACCTGCCTTTCAGTATCATTTGACTTCAAGTAGCTTAACATCAGATAACGTCTCCCACAGTCCCTTAGAGTTTTAAGATATCTTTACAGTATTCAGTAGTTTGGACTTAAAGGAATCAATGAGTGAAGGAATGTATGAATGAACTCCTGCTCCCAGACACCCACAAGTCTTCAAACAGCCTTCTTCACCATGCCTTCCTGGGTTCATCTAGCATAATGTCCAACTCTTCCTCATTAAACCTGCCTTTTGCCATTGAGAATATATAGTCCTGGCTGGAGAGATGGCTCAGTAGTTAAGAACTCTTGTTGTTCTTCCAGAGGAGCTCAGTTTGAATCCCAGCATCCATGTCAAGTGACTCACAACCAACCATATATAACTCCAGCTCCAGGGGAAAACAACACCCTCTTCTAGCCTTCATGGATACCTGCACAAAAGGGCACATACATAGACACATATGCATACACATACATAACTTTTTGAAAAGAAAATATCTCTCTCCTCTCTCTCTCTCCATGTCTATTCTCCCTCCTCCTTCTCCAGTTAAAGTATCCCTTTTCTCCCCTTGATAAAAACTGTCTCCAATTACCCCCCTCTCCTGAGCTCCTTCTTCCCTTTTCCCCTCGATTCCCTGTTTAGCCTTCCTTCCTCCCTTCCCACTTGAATACCCCAATTCTTCCTATTTTCCCCTTGATAACATCTGTTTCTTATTCTCTCTCTCTCTCTCTCTCTCTCTCTCTCTCTCTCTCTCTCTGGCTCTGGCTCTTTCTTTCCCTCTACCTTCATGCTTCCTTTTGATTTTCCTGGCTGCTTCCATTACATCAGGATATATATTCACATCTAAGGATGTGGTGCTAAGATCCACAAATGAGAGCGAGCACACATCGCTTGTTTTTCTGAGCCTGTGTTACTTCACTTAGAAACAGTATCTACTTTCATCCATTTACCTTCAAATATCATGATTTTGTGTTTCTTTGCAGCTGAGTAGAACTCCACTGTGTAAACATACCACATTTTCATTATCCAGTCCTCAGTTGAGGGATATTTCTTAGCTATTGTGAAAAGAGCAGCAACAAACATGGATGTATAGGTATCTCTACAGTAGGATGAGTCCTTTGGGTGTATGCCAATTAGTGGTATAACCAGGTCATATGGTAGGTTCATTTTTAGTTTTTTTAAGAGTTCTCCACACTGTTTTCCATAGAGGCTGCACGAACTTGCAATCCCACCAGCAGTAAATGAGCATTCCCCTTTCTCAACAGCCTCACCAGAATGTGGTATCATTTGTTCCCTTGACCTTAGACTGACTGGGGTAAGATGAAATCTTAAAGTGGTTTTGACTCGCATTTCCCTAATGACTAAGGATGTTTCTTAACTACTTTCATTTACTCGTTTGAGAGCTCTGTACATGCCCTTAGCCCATCTTTTTATTGAGTCGTTTGTTTTTTACTTCATTTTTTGAATTCTTTGTGTATTCTGGATATCAATCCCTTATTGGATGTGTAGCAGGTGAAGATTTTCTCCCACTCAGTGGGTTTCCTCTTCAATTCCTTGGTTCTTTTGCTTTACAGAAGCTTTGTAGCTGAATGAGGTCCCAGTTGTTGATTGGTGACCTTAATGCCTGAGCAGCTGATATATGGTTTAGAAAGTCCTTTCCCACAGCTATATTTTGTATTGCCTATGTTTTCTTCTACGGTTTCAGAGTTTCAGATTTCACATTGAGGTCTTTGATTCATTTGGAGTTGACTTTTGTGCAGGGTGAATGACAATGGTCTAATTTCATTCTTCTACAGGTGGAGATCCAATTTTGCCAGCACCATTTGTTGAAGGTGCTGTCTTTCCTCCATTGTGTGTTCTTGGCACC
>NW_008340140.1:563035-593893 GCF_000622305.1 Nannospalax galili | reverse complement strand
GACAATGGTCTAATTTCATTCTTCTACAGGTGGAGATCCAATTTTGCCAGCACCATTTGTTGAAGGTGCTGTCTTTCCTCCATTGTGTGTTCTTGGCACCTTTGTCAAATATCAGGTGACTGAAAGAAAATATAGAATCACTTTCCTTACACTCATTATAATCTTCCAAAAGTACCCTGAAATGATGACCAAAATATATGGGCCTTGAAGCATTTAAGCTGAAGCTGACCAGGTCAGCATTTCTGACAGTGAACAGGTGGTCTTTAGATAAGAAGCTTGTAGCCAAGTTGTTTAGAAACAAGGTGTTTAAAAGTGTAATCAGGTTCTTAAATGCAGAATCGCTTAGTTTTCTGTATGGCAACATGTTCTGTGAATCTCAGAAGTACCTCCAGTACAGGATTTGCCCTGAGAATCGATCACACAAAGCACAGCCATTCCGGGCTGATTCTTCGAAGGAAGTATGGGAAACACAGTTCTCCACTTGCTGCGCCTCGCCTCTGATACCCAGATACTTCCGTAATTGAGGCGAATATGAAAAATAAAAGGCTCAGAAGCAAGTACCATCTTTACAAAAATATTGCACAGTTTTAATTTTATTTATTCTTTGACAGTTTCACCATGTCTGTAATACATTCTGCTCACACTCACCTCCTCACCCATTCCCATCCCCTCTCATCTTTTCACATTATTAGATTTTACATTGCAAAGCCTCTAGAATCTTTAATTTCAGGATGGATTCTATGATTTGAGAGGCTCACAGGAGTCCACATTTGGAAAGAAATTGTAAACAGGACACAGGGGCTGATTTCTGGTCATGGCTGTGCTCATGGACTTCTTTGTAAACTTGATGAAGGAAGGAGGATCTCCACGGAAAGTACAGAAGAATTTTAAAAACCTTCCCAGGAGCATTCACAAAGCCAACATTTCCATGTCCTTCTTCCTAACCTGTTGTGATCATGTAAGTCAGCTCATTGGGTAAAGGAGCTTGCCACCAAACCTGAACCTGAGTTCAATCCCTAGGATCCACGTGTTGGAAAGAGAGAATGGGCTTCTCCAAGTTGTCCTCTGACCCCCACAAGTGTGCTCCCCCACCCATCACAGACACATAAATAAATTAAATAAATGCAAATTTTTTTAATGATTTAAGAATTTTTACAAATTCTTTGCCTTTTTTCTTAATTCAATCTATAGAAAATATCATTTAAAAGCCATTAGTTTGGACTCACTGGTCTTCCAAAACAGCTAACAATGTTGACTGAACCTTCCTCAGGCCACCACAAAGTACAATGAGTTGGCCAGTGACTCCCTAATGCCCCAGACCATTGCTTCCAGAATAATCTCCTAGTTGGATTATGCTATGATTATATGTCTACTGCTATAATTTAATTTTTAATTTTTTTAAGCTAGACTTCCTTTTATATGCAAAGACCAAACAAATAAGGATTTAGAATCCTGACTTTGTTTATAAATTTTTGAAGACAAATGACAATTTTGATCCCTCTTGCTGAGAAGAAATTCAAAACTAGTGGAAAATAACACTAGTGATAATTGCTACAAAAACTTGTATGTGTGTGTATGTGTGTATGTGTATGTTTGTAAAATTGTCATTTATAGACATTAAACGCTTTGATGTTTATGAAATGTTAGGATGGTGGATGGTGCTCCCGAATACTAATGACTGAAAATTGCAAGCATTTACTCAAAACTGAGACCATAAAATTAATTTATTAAGCAGCAGAATGCCAGTTTCCCATCAAGGACTGATATTCTGGTCTGGTCCTGGAATCCCAGCTTGGAGAAAATGTCTCACACACATGCAGCCCACTCCTCAGCTCACCTTGTCCACAGTATCCCCCATCTAGCTTTTGTTAGCATTTATTGATAACTATATATATATATATATATATATAGAGAGAGAGAGAGAGAGAGAGAGAGAGAGAGAGAGAGAGAAAAATAACCACTATATATACAGTTTTTATATATTATATATAAAATATATAAAAAACACAGACTCTAGCTTTTGTTAGCATTTATTGATAACTATATATATATATATATATATATATAGAGAGAGAGAGAGAGAGAGAGAGAGAGAGAGAGAGAGTCAACTAACCACTACATGTACAGCCTTTCCATTTAATCTTTACAATAAATAAAAGAAGCAGTGACTTGGACCTGGGAGGCAGTTCAATGGGTAAAGTGCTTGCTTTACAAGCCTGAGGGCCTGAGTTTGATTTTCAAAATCTACAGTGAAAAGCAGGGCATCATGATAGACATTTGTTATCCCACCACTACGAGGTAAAGACAAACAGACTCCCTGGGGCTCACTGGCCAGTCAGCCTAGCCTACTTGGTGAACTACAGGACAGTGAGAGACCCTGTCTCAAAAAACAAGGTAGATGTTGGGGCTAGAAAGATGGCTCAGTGGTTAAGAGCACTGGCTGCTCTTGCAGAGGATCCAGGTTGGAATCCCAGCACCCACATGGTGGCTAGCAACTGTCCACAACTCCAGTTTCAGGGGATCTGAAACCCTCTTTTGACCTCCTCGGGCACTGCATGACATGGGTACACACACACATACATGCAGGCATGACACTTATATACATAAGATAAAAATAATTTTTTATAAAAGCAAGCTAGCTGGCACCTAAAGAATGACACCCAGGCCATCTTCTCACACACACACACACACACACACACACACACACACACGGGAACGCACGCACGCACACACGCACAGGTCTTAAAACATATGAAAATACTGATGGAGAAGGCTTAGATAACTGCATCTTAGACCATGTTTAGGTAGAAATAAAGAAGCTGGGTTAAGTGACCCTCCCTTCCCAGCAGCACCCCAGATCTTTGGTGATGGCTTTCCATGGATGGAAGAAACACTATATTGATAGGAATCCTCACAGTCCTCAGTCACACCTTGCACTACATAGAGACCTGTTTCCATCTACAGAATTCATCCTGGTAGCTTAGGCATCACTTTCATTTGATTCTTTATTTCAAGAGCTCAGGCTCCCCACCATTATACACTCTTCATCTAGTAACCACACTCTGGCAGTCTATACTATTTATTTGTTTGTTTGTTTGTTTATTATTTCAAGACTATAGGGGTCTCCCTATAGCTTTAGCTGGACTGGAACTCATTATGTAGACTAGACTGGCCTTGCTCTCACAAAGGTTTGCCTACCTCTGCTCCCCAGTACTAGGGTTGAAGGCATGTACCACCACACCTGGCTCAGTCACTGATCCTCATTGCTAAGGCCAAATGTGAGTTTCTGGTTCACAATTCTATGGCCCTAACCTTTGTTAACACCGTCAGGCATTTTCAGTGGAATAGCCTCCTCAATTGCCAGCTATTACTGACTGTTGTACCTCACGCAAACTCCTCATCCAATATCTATCATCCTAGATTTCTTCAGTCACCCATTCCTCACCCACCCGCACGCACATACAATAATACAAAGCAAAACAGAATAAAGCACATCTCCTGACCTCTAGAGACCCCAGCTTCAGAAGCAGAAACAAACTCACAGACTGAAATGTCAGGATGTGGACCACTGGATGATGGAAGAGGTTTCCTGACCATATGGATCTGCAGGACAGATGAGCTCCTGATGGACGTGCTGCTGCCCCCACTGAACTTTGAAGGATAATGAGGATCTATTGCCTGCATAAAGGGGTTTGGACTGGCTCTGGGAGTGTGGCAGGTAGATGGAGGGAAATAATGCTTGATGCTTCAACTACCAGGATGAATTCTATAAACCAGAACCAGTGCTCTACGTAGTATAAGCTGTGGCTGTGGAATGTGAGGGTCTTAGTAGTGTGTCTTCCATCCATGAAAAGCCATCATCAAAGTCCTGGGATGCTTTGGGAAGGGATGGTCACTCGACCCAGCTTCTCTGCTCTCTCTCTCTCTCTCTCTCTCTCTCTCTCTCTCTCTCTCTCTCTCATGCATATCGAGTATATATGAGTCTCAATGTGCGTGCTCAGCATCTGTTGACAAACCCTCAAGTCTTTACTGCATTAGACTGCATCATTGTACAAACCTTGCCTGACCTCTTCTCCCAGGATAAGGAAGACCCTGGCATACCTTCCCCATGGGCTTCACATAACCCCAGCACTGTGTCTCAGCCCCTCTTCTCTGACTTTCGGTTGTTAAATTTAGCCTTTAACAGCTGCGCCATCTCTCCAGCCCTCAGTCCCTCTTCTTGACTGAAGCAGGGAACATAAACAGACTGGGACCACTGTAGGGACAAAACATGTGAGTGCCTTCCTGGATGACAGAGCTGGAAAATATAAGACTAATGCCCCTGTTCAAAATATCTCCATCCAATAGATATCTAAATATCTAATCCTAAGTTTATGCCAACCAAAGGCCGGAGATAAGTTGGCTCTTTGGCATCTAGATTAGACAAGAGATTAAGGACTAGATGTCACTATACACCACAAAATTACTACAATTATTGGCTTCTAGAACCTTCCGTCCAATCCCAAACCCTTGGCTCCAACAATCACGGAGATGGGACTTGGCCGGATATACTGCATCCATTCCTGTAAAGCCAGCCATTCTGGGCCTGTGGGCAGAATGGACAGACCACTAAGAAAGCTCACTCTTGACAGATACTTGTGCTGTCTGAACATGTATGTGTGCAGAATGTTCTGATGCAGCACCTGTGCTATTCTCGGTCTCCCTGTGGTCTGAAAATTCTCTCTGCAGCTCAATCAAGGTACCTTCTGATGCAAGGAGAGGAGGCTGGTTCCAAGAGGCTGACTCTGCAACTCTTACACATTTAGCTTTTAGGAAATTGTGATGGTTAATGCTACCAACTAAGATCTAGAGTCACCCAGGAGACAAGCCTCCAGGCACATCTGTGAGGTATTGTTTAGTCTCTGGACATGCCTGTGAAGGATCATCTTGAGTAGCTTAATTAAAATGGGAAGACTCATCCTAAATGTGGGTGATGTAATTCCCTGGGCTGGGGTCCTGGCTTGAATGTAAAGGAGAAAGCGAGCTGAGCACCAGCATCCATCTCTTTCTGTTTCCCGACTGCAAGTAGAAAGTGACCAGTTCCCTCAAATTCCTGCTGAGTTGACTGCCCAACCATGTTGGACTGTACCCTGGAACTGTGAGCCAGAAAAAATATCCTTCCTTCCTTAAATTGCTTTTGTCAGGGTATTTTATCACAGTAACAGGAAAAGTAACTCTCTGAAATGAAGTCTTTTATGGGGCCGAGAAACACTGGATCCCAGACATGACTCTACTTGAAGAAGAGAGCCTGCAGGGTGGGAAGGAGGGAAACAGAATCTGAACTCTGACTCAGTCACAGGTTATCTATATGGATTCTTCTGGGTGCAGGTCCATACTTCTACAAGAATCTCAGCTAACCTGGTACCCTCTGAAAGGTTAAGAAAGCTCCTCAGTGATGGGAGTTGGAGGGGGGAATCTGCTTCTACAGAGGAAAGTGGATGTGCGCATGTCATCTCCCCTCAAAGACTGGGATGCTAATTGCTCATTCAGGTGTGAATCCCCTCCATCTGACACCAACACCCGCTTTCTGATGTACCTGCAACTTTGTGATTTTACTACCCATACAAAGTGATGCTTGCTGCCTCCAGCAAAAGACAGGGGCTGTTTACCGCCTGGCTGTACAGATGCTGGTAGGGAACGCATTTAGCACGAATGTCACGGAAGTATCTGTGGTGGCACAAGCTGTCAGAGCGTAGCTCTTAACCACGGTCTGAGAGCACAGTTTGCAGAACTTTGTGCTTCACGATTTTGTGCACATTCAGGGCTTAATGAGACTGGGCTGAAATAGAGGCTCACTTTCAAAGGTCCTACCCCTTTGCCAAGCTAAACAGGAATGTTTATCACTGGGTTCGTGACTTATCTTGCAGTATATATAATTGCAGCATTTTATTGCTGGAAACAAACTTCAACAATTCTCCTTTGGATGGAGATGTACCCCAACGTAAATAGACTTGTTTGTCGTAAGCATTAATTTGCATTCTTTGGGAACACAAAGAGATGCTTGTATACACTGCTTCTAGTCCTTGATTTGTGCTGAGTTAGTCCTAGAAGTATCTAAAAATTTCCAGGTTTGCAAGGATCTATCTCATACATGGTGGGGAGCTGTAATAGAAGGGTGGAGATTAGTCTGGGACCTGGTTGCCTGGGAAACCCTAGTGAGCTCCTTCACCTTTCTGTACCTCTGTTTTTTTAATCTTTAGAATTGAATACTATCTGAACTGGATGTGGTGGCTCCTACCTGTCACTCAGAATTTGGGAGCAAACAAAGGTGACATCATCAAACTGGGGTCTTACAGATGCCCAGGCAGAAATGGGCTGTGGAAGCCCCAGTTGAGGCAGGCAGCTGGAGTTGCTCTGGAGAGCTTTCTCTCTGTGGATGAACTTCCGCCTCCTGCTCCCAAGACAGGCACTTTTACATCCTGGGATAAACCATAGCAACCTCTGCTGGGAATGGTTTCCCTTCTAGCTCTTCTCAAGGCACAGTACTTTACCTCTGGGCTTTTTCTGTATTCTCATCCCTCCTTGTCACAGAGTTAGGGAACATCAGCTCAGCCCCAGACAAAGGGCCTTGGAGGACACTTGAGACAATGCCTGGATCTGAAACAGGGGATCAAGCCTGCTTCGAGTGAGCTTTCAGTGAGCTCAAGCAACAAGTGGCAATTTACCATAATACAATGTACACAGCACTGGGTTACAGACAAAGGAAGTAAAAGTGGCAAACCGCACCCCAAGCGTACTGCAGCACTCGTCATAACAGCCACGATACAGAAGCGACCAAGGGATCCAGACAACTCAACAGATGAAGAAAATGTGGTATATATACAAAATGGAATAGTATTCATCCAAAAAAACAGGGAAAACCTGTCATTAGCAATGAATAAAGTAGAGGATATTATGTTAAGTGAAATAATGGAGGCAGACATTGTGTGCCCTCGTGTGACAAAGCCAGCATGGTTGACTTCACAAAAGAGAGTAGAAGGCCAGAGGGGTGGACAAAAAGGAAAATAAAGAGGTTGAATAACGAGAACCAAAATACAGGACCCGCCCACCGTGTGGTGACTGTCCATTTTAAAAACATACACATTTGTGTTAGGATATGGCTAAAGTACTTGTCACACAACCGTCGGGACCAGAGTTCAAATCCCCAGAACCAATGTAAGGCTGAGCACGGTACCACGCAGCTGTAATGCCAGCACTCCTACAGTAAAATGGGGGTGCAGACTGGATAGCCTGGGGAGATGGGAGTGGGAGACAGGAGAAGCCCTGAAACCTGGAAGCTCGTGGGCCAAGCAGCCTGGCGAACACAGGAAAAACAACAAGACCTTGTCTCAAATAGGGTGGAAGGTGAGCGCCGATAGGCAAGGCATTCCTGTGACCTGCACATGTGCGCCGTGGAGCATGCATGGCTGCCCTCACACACAAAGGAATGTATGCATACACGCAAGCAGACACATCATAGACACACACTGTACACAGACATATATACATACAGATGCACACACACACAACAGAAATATATGGGTTTTTTGCATTATTAGATGCAGCGTGCACCAACGGTCAGTTATCAAGTGGTGGATGTGTGTGTTCTTTGAGCCCTTATTTACAAGACAAAATACTGGGCAGGATGAAGATGGAAAAGATGGAAATTAGGAAATGAGTTAAGAAAAGGAAATCGATAGAAGAGGCACTTGCTGGGCTGTGTCGTGACTGATTAGCAAGGTACCTTTCCTGGCTTTCTCCGAGTTCCTCATTCGGGGAACTTTCCATCCCTGCAGGCAGAAATAAACTGTGTCCAACCACTATAACAAAGCTTAATAAAGAGCTCGGAGAGTCTCCTTTTATTATTTTTGGCCAGGATAGTCTAGTTTAAACTAATTACCAGGAGGCCCAAGGTGCTCGTTCACTCGCTTTTATAGGAAACGATAACACCTGGGCTCTCAATTGGGAAGAAATTTAAAGTGTCTGGAGTGGAGGAAGAAAGACACGAGCTCATGTTTGGTTTCACCTGTACTCAGACTAAGACTAATAACGATAACGATAACAATGTCATCCATCATCACCTGGGGCCCTGTCCTTGAGATCTAGGCAGGATTGCACCCAAGCAAAACTTCACAGCCCAGCAGAACTCTGGTCTGGGGAGCCCTACCTGAATGCTAATTCCTGTAGAATTCTCCTGTGGTGGTCCAACTAGTATACACTCCCAAATAAAACATGAAACCTTGGGCGTTTCCATGAAGCCAAAGGCCCCACCCTGTGTTTACCTTTCCTCGCCTCTCTCTGACTCGCTCTTATTTTTCTCAAGTCAAGCTAAGTGATCGCGCCCCCTTCTGGAATGATTTAGTCCTGGCCGTTGTGTGTTCTGTCCATAGCTGCAGCTAAGAGGACAGTGTCTTGCTGTCTCTATCTCATTTGAAGTTTCCAAAGGCATGAGGTAGGCACTATCGTCAACGCCATCCCCATCATCCTCAACACCAGTGGTTTGTCTGGGGGCAGTTCTTACAGCTCTCTGTTCAATGTTCTCGACCCAAGAAGAGAGGTCTGCTTTTGCACTCCCTAGCCAGGAAGATTTGGGTTCTGTGATGGACATTTCCACAAAGACTGTCAAGGTTCTACCCACAAGGAAGAACAGATGCCGGGTGGCCACAGAGCAGTCACAATCCGTCCACTGCTGCTCGATGTGTCTACTCACGAGACATCCTGCCTGCGAACCCAGGTCTTCAACCCACACTGTTGAAGGTCGCACCCTCAACAGACATTTTCAAGGAACAAGAAGCTTTCTAATGAGGCCACAGAACTAATTTTTCAGAAGTTAGCCTGCATTAGTCGTTTTTGAATCACCAAGAGCAAAATACAACAGAAATGGCAAAAAGCAACATGCTTATAGTTTCAGGGAGATTTCACTCCGTAGTGGCAGCGGAGTGATGGAGACCTCCTCACCTCATAGTGAACCAGGAAGCAGAGAACTCTGGCCAAATGCAAAGGTCAGGCTACCACCTTCAAAGGCCCAGCACCAGTGAACACCTTGTAAACATCCCAAGACCTCCCAAAAGAGCAGCGCCCACTGGGGAACAAGCATTCAAAGTGTGAGCCTCTGGGAGACATCTCATAGTCAAACCACAACAAACATCCTTAATTCTTTAAAACCCAGGAGCTATTCTGGATTACTGGATTCTCTGTTTTGGCCCCTCTTGCTATTTGGTCACTGTCAATAGAACTACACCTGATCTTCAGTCATTTTTTAAACAAATATTAAGTATTGTCATGGGGACAGGATTTAAAAGGAGGAAGACAACATGACCCTGGACCTCACACTGTTGACCAAAGTCACAACATTAATAACAATAATAAAATAATAATAAAAGGACAACAGGTAAACCAATAATTAAACTGTGTCACCAAATTTTCACACTTTTAAAAGATATCCAACTTGAATTTTTCACAGCCTTAGTGACTTATGGTTGACATACAAAGGCTTTACACGAATAAAGTTGACAACTTGGATGAGTTTGAACCTATGCAAAGGTCTGTGAAGCCGTGGTCACAATCAGGTCAATGCGCATACCCAGCACCCCCCAGTTTCCTGTGTCCTTTCGTGTCTGTTTTAGTGGCAAGAGCTGTTAATGTGAGATCTCCTTCTGGGCACTGTGCTGTGCAGCAGGTCTCCAGAACTTTCCAATGCTCTGGACAGCTTCAGCTGTCAACCTGACACTCCTGGGAAGAGTAAACCTCGGTTGAGGCATTTCCTCCATTGAACCAACCTGTGGCCACTTCTGTACAGCATTTACTTAATTGCTGTTGATAGGGGAGGGTTCAGCCCATTGGAGGCAGTGCCACCCCTGGGCAGGTGGTCCTGGTTGTTTAAGAAAGCAGGCTGAGCACAGGCCTGAGGGGCAAGCCAGTAAGCAGCGCTCCTCCATGGTGTCTGCCTCAGCTCCTGCCTCCAGATTCCTGCCTTTGAGCTGTCAATCATTCCCAGGTATAGCTATTTTGTAACACTTGTAGCTTGCGATAAGCCAGTAGGAGCTTAAATATGGGGGAGTCAAGAGATCCCAGGACTGAAGGCAGGGATCTCCTTCAAGGCATGTTTACCGGTCTGCAGCCCCACCAGGCTGAGCTGCCACAGCCTCAGAATGCCTCACTAAAGGAGGGTGGGTCTCAGGCCAGCTCCCGCAGGTAAAGTTGTGTCTTGCTTTCTCCCACATTGTTTTCCAACCATGTCTTGCTTTTTTTATTAATGCTGCTTCATTACGACCTATGGTAATTACCTTACCCTTTGGATCAGACTTAATTTTAATTAAACAGTCCTCTAGCTCTCACCAGGCTAAATGTTTTTCTTCGGAAACTCTTATCACAAGGCAATTTTGCAGTACTTTATAGATTTTCTGAGAAATTGCTTTATCAATTTTTTTCCCTGCAGCCGTACACTGAATCTGACTTTTATCTCTGGTTGTTGCTTTAAATTTTCTATTTTTTTCCAGTTCTCTCTGTTTGGCTAGTTAATCCAGATATTAAATTTCTTCACCTTCTGATTAACAATTAGCCATGGGTATAGTTGGTTTTGTGACTATAAAATTGGCCTGGCTGGGTTTTATATTTCTCTTACCTTAATGATCAAATTTGTTTGGTATTAAGACTTCTCTTTCATCAAACATCAGCTTTCCATATTCAACCTGGAATCTAAAACTCAAGCTGCGTACCTTTTGCATCCTACATCACTGGTAATAAAGATTTTACTGTCAGAATTTGGCTGACAAATTTGCAGGCTCTTTTACTACCGATGATAGACTGTAAGGTACAGAGAAAAACACAGCTTGACTTTCATTCGCAGCTTGAACTTGTAAGACTGGCATTCAGAAAAATTATCTGGTGACTTCATAAACCAAAAAAAATTTGTAGATAAAACTCGGAAGTTTCATATAAAACGTTTCTCCTTATGTCTTTCCAAAATGGCTTTGGTAGCAGTGTTGCATGGCGTGATGTCTCCAGCAACCAAATTCAGTGTGTGTACAATACATGTGAATCCCGTTTAGAGTAATTACCTAGATAATTCAAGTTACAGCAATTTGAAAGATGGAGCTAAATTCCTTTATAACAAAAACTATACTGCTGTGTTGCGAGAGTGTTTTTAAAGTTGTATAATAGCTCAGCGTGGTGGTGCATACCTTTAATTAAGCGACACAGGAGGCAGAGACAGGTGGATCTCTGTCAGTTCGAAATTAGTCTGGTCTACATAGCTAGTTCCAGGACAGCCAGGGCTAAGTAGTGAGACCCTGTCTCTAATAATAATAATAACAATAATAATAATAATAATAATAATAATGATCATGATAATGATGATGACTGTATAATGGCACCGGGGAGAAGGCTCAGTGGTAAAAAGTGCTTGCAACACAAGCAGCAGGAGAAGTTTCGATCCCTGGAACCTACATAAATGTCAGGTGACCATCACAGCCCACCTGCAGCTCCAGCCTCAAGTGGAAACAGCTGACCAGTGAGACTAGTCTTACAGGCGAGCTCTGGATGTGACAGGCCTTGCCTTGGTGAATAGGGTGGAGAGCATCTGAGGAAGATTTCCAACATCAACTTGGGGCCTCTTCACGTCCACCCATACAAATGCACACACATGCCTACACATGTGGACCTACACACATGAGAATATGCATGCATGCCAATCACACACACATACACATGAAAAGAAAAACGGAAATAAAATGTGTAATAAAACACATGTGGCATGAAAGTAGAAAGGGAGATTCTGGGTGGAAGGATTTAAACAAGGATGGAGGATGGGGAGGGGAGGGGAGGGGAGAGGATGGGGGAAGGGTCAGCCCAAAAAAAGCATTCACTGAAATACCATTAAATGGCTACCTTGTGGGCTAATTTTTAAATATTTAAATTGGGGCTGGAGAGATGGTTCAGTGGTTAAGAGCACTGGCTGCTCTTGCAGAGGACCCGGGTTTAGTTCCCAACACCCACATGGTGATCCACAACTGCCTGAAACTCCTCTGGCCTCCTTAGGCATTGCATGTACATGATGCATTTACATACATGTAGGCAAAACAATCATACACATAAAAATTTTATAAATCATATTGTGCTCCAATACAAAGCTAATGTTTTCTAGACTACAAGGTCATCTGTTCTGTGGCAGTTGTTTTAGATTCCACGTACTGTAGATGACAGCAGAGGCAGCCGTCCTGACATTCTCATCTATAGACTCTCAACTCCTGTCCTCTTCCAAAGTTCATCAGACTTTGCCCCACCACCATAGAAGGATCTAGTTTTATCTCCACTGCACGTTCCTTTCAACATTCCCACACACACACACACACACACACACACACACACACACACACACACTTTTAGATCTCTCCTTATAAAATCTACCTGGTCTTCTCGTTGATGGAGCTAGACTTTCCAACACATTTCCAACACAACTTCATTTTATCTTTCTGAGAGTCACACATCAGCCTGACTTTGAAAATGACATTTTGAAAACTTTTGATTATTGTAGATGAACTCTCAATACAGGGCAATAAAAGAGAAGTCGGAACATTGCCTCTCGGACGGCTGGGAGGTCAAGGCCAGATTTGGGTCTCTGACCCATGGTTTCTAATGCCAGATGTGTTCTTTGCAATCGGGTACAGCCTTGGGTGGATTTCTCAAAGGCCTCAAACATCACCTCTTTTTGATGAAAGGTAATGGTACTTACTTTGTGGACTTTGTTGTGAAAATTAAGTGAAACAGTGTAAATCACTGTATGTTTGGGTTAATTGGTTTTATTATTATGTTTATGGTATTAATTGTTCCTATACAAGATTAAAAATGTACAGATGGGTTGTTTAGACATGATTAGAATGATCTTGTTAATTGTCTGGAAATTTCTAATTGGAGTTGCAGACATCATTAGAACCTCTAACTCAGTGCATCCATCATTGTAAACATGCCAGAGCTACTACTACTGTTTATTTCACCAACATGGTATCATAAAGACACATGCACCTTCCGTGCAATAGTAGTGAATTACACACAAACACACATATACACAGACACACATACACACACAGACACACATACACATACACACACAGGCACAGTCATACACAGACATACACACACGAAATTCTAGAGTTGGAGTTCTCTTTTTGCTTCTGAGAAAGAAAGACAAATGAAAATATCTTTTGGAGCTGTGACTGATCATGGCAGGTGGGGAGGCACAGAGGAAGCCAGTTCAGGGGATACCAAGTCAGCTTCTACCCAGAGTAACACTTCCTCAGGGTGCAGCATAACCCACGTCACAAAGGAAAAAGGTGATCCCAAAGCTTGGCCCACAGGGAGGACTTTGTGACCTTCTGGCAACAGTGGCTGAAATCCTCAAGGTTATTTGTACATCCTCGGCAGCTGATTCCACAATGCCGGGAAAAGAGCCGGGGAAGTAAAAAAGGAGGTCTATACCCAGGCAGATACAAGACTGTTTACCCAAATGCAGTTCCCAAGAGTGAATTCTTAGGGCCAACCTTAATACCCAACACAAATCCACAAAACATGCCATTCAGCATTTATAAAGCCATTTTTACGGGCGACAATATGGAAAGTATTCACAGTATGTTAAATGTAAAGAGAAATCATATGCTCTGTGCTCCCAGTTTTATAACATTTCATGCAGACACACACCAGGAGTATGTATACAGGTACCAAAATGTGTATAATAAAAGACAAAATATTTACAAATCATTAGACAACTGTAATTACTGAATAACTAAATAATTGTCTCCAAGTGATAAGACTCTAGTGAGTTAAATCTTCATTTCTCCTGAGGTTCGTCTGAATTTCCCAGATCTTCAACAAGCCTATATCATAGTCAATAAAATAAATGTGCTTTTTAAAAGTGTATGGACAACTCAAATTGGAGTTAGTGGATTATCAAATTTAAAAAAAGAAGACACATTGGGCCGGACATGGTGGCGCACACCTTTAATCTCAACACTCGAGAGGCAGAGGCAGGCAGATCTCTGTGAGTTGAAGGCCAGCCTGGTCTACATAGTGAGTTCCAGGACAGCTGGAGCTACAGAAGACACAAAGACATGTGGTCCAGAGGCTGGATCTTGGAGGAGTTAAAGGGAGGAACTGGGGTTAATGTGATCAAAATACATTGTATAAAATTCTCAAAGAATTAATGAAAGTATTTATTTTTAAAAGGGGGAACTATAGAGATGGCTCAGCAGTTAAGAGACCTTACTAACCTTGCAGAGGACCTGGGTTTGGTCCTCAGCACCCACATGGTGGCTCACAATTGTGTGTGACACCAGTTCTAGAGAAGCTAACACCCTCTTCCAGCATCTGTGGGCACCTGTACGCATGTGGTGCACATAAACTCATGCAGGCACACACACCTAAACATAAAATAAAAAGCAAATAAATAAGTCTATCAAAACAGTCCAGCAAGACAAAGCAAGCTACAGATAGTGTCAGTGATCAGATGAAGCCTGTGGATTACACCTGGGGTCATCGGCCCTGAAGATCAAGAGGAGGCAATAGAGCCCCCAAAATGGCTCCTCTATGATTTCTCCCCATCAAAGGCAGTTCACCTTTCAACTTCCTGTGACCAGGGACCAATAACAGATCAGAATTGGATAAAAGAGCAAGTTTTGCCTCCACTGCTGTCTGATTTACATGGTCAGTAATCTATATGTGTTCATAGTGAAACCTGATTATTTTTCTATCTCAAAGTGACTTTGAAGAGTAAACTTTAATCATAACATTGGTCATGCAAAATGGTCCCTTTCCAACCGTCAAACAGTGTTAGAAGAATTCAAGTTCACAGCTGAAATTTAGTGTTGATTTTTTTAACAACTGCAAGGTTGACACCTTTTAGTTTTTTGGATTATTTTTCTGTCTCTCACACACACACCATTACATTTGTACACTAAAAAATGAATACAACAAATTTGAAATTCTCACTAAGCTGTTTGCCTGCTAAAATGAACAATTTGATGATGTACAAGATAATTAAGAAGTTAATATTTTTCTCTGTAGTAACAGGAATCATTTGGAAGCAGAGAATTCAGTACCAACTGAAACAGATCTTCAGGAGCCAGCAAAACATGGCACTCAAAAATATATGGATCTTTCCAGTGATTTATTTATTATGTAATGTTTATGTAAATAAAGATAGCCTTACGATTGATGGCTGCAACCAAGTTTTCTCCCCCCAGACGTCAGAGTCACAGTGAATGGTGTATTCCTCTCTCTTCCCACCCAGCAGTCCATCCCACTGACATGCCTAGCTGAACCTGAAATTTCATGCATTGTGTGAGATCTTGTTACTCTGAGCAGATCAACCCCACCCCAACTCCTAGTTTGGTTTGAGGAAGGGTCTATTGAGAGAAAGTGTGACTGGCACCCTTTTGCTGACCAATTGCAATTTCTCCTCCTTGTAAACTCTCTTTAGTGTTATAAAAACAATTCAAAGGCAGATTGTTAGTGCCAGGCTCTCCTTTGACCTTTAAATCAAAGTTAGACTTTCACAGTGTAGTACAGCTACAAGCAAAATCCGTCAACTTAATAAAGTGGAAATTTCTGCCATAACTCTGATAAATCCTTCCTCATGAAGAAAGGTGAGCTTTACTGACTGTTGGAATGTTCTCAACAAGGGCTTGAGATTCTTGCGTGAAATTAAAAAGAATTTTTTTTAAACCTATGTTAAATGTAAGGACAGCAGTAAGGGACAAAAAGGAGAGGCTAAGGCGCACCAATATAATGAGACAGACACACTGAGAAAAATGTCAAAGCAGAGGAGGAAAGAGATGGCCGGATCGCAAGGCGGCAAGACAGGAATGAGCCATAAGAGCAAAGAAGGGGCAGGAAGACAAGCATCCATGTTATTCTTGCTGTATCAGGAAACACATGGTCATTAAATTCATAAGACTCCCTGCTGGGGTTCTGAAGGAGCCTCCAGGGTAATGGATGACACCTGCAGCCTCGTCCTGCTGGTTCTCTGTGTGCTGGTTATAGCACAGGATGACCTAGTGCTGACTCCAGTTCCCAAACAAACAGATGCTGGACATTTGCTAACCAAATTCAACACATACATAAATCTTTGCTTTTTGCTATGTTTGAGATGGGGGTCTCATGTAGCCCAGGCTGGCTTCAAGCTTGCTAGGTAGGCAGGGATAACCTTGAGTGTCTGATCCTCCTTCCTCTACCTCCCATGTACTTGAATTACAGGTGTGTTCCACCACTCCAGTTTCTGCAGTGCTGGGGACTGAACCCACAGCTTGCTTGTCCTAGACAGGCATTCTACCCATTGAGATACAGCTCCAGCCACTCCTTTTTTCTATGATCAGGGAAAACCCTGAGAATCCCCTTAATAGAGGACACCTATACCCTCAAGAGATCCATATCTATAACTATTCAAAAAGGAACAGGTAGCAAACAACCAAAACAAAGTAAAGAAAACACATTAGGGACAACTGTCATGCAACTAATGTAAAATGTTCCCAATTCAAGACCTCGTTCATTCCCTCAGTGTGTTTGATGCAGCCCCCCACTAAATTTTTCAATTTTTGAATTAGTTGCCCACATATGAAAGGGGGATTCACTATTTTTAAAAAATTGGGGGGCTGGAGATATGGCTCAGCAGTTAAGAACACTGGTTGTTCTTGTAGAAGACCTGGGTTCAAATCCCAGCACCCACATGGCAGCTAACAACTGTCTGTAACTCCAGTTCCAGGGGATCCGACAGCCTCTTCTGTTCTCCATGGACATTGCATGACACGGGTACACTTACCTACATGCAGACAATACACACATACACATAAAATAAAAATAATAAAATATTTCTAAAAATTTCAGATTTCCACCTTCATGAAACAAGAAATTCTATCAGTGTTCAAACATATCAATTTTTATTCAGAGAATACACTGGAATTTTCCACATCTTTTTCTTTCTTTGCAATCACAAAACCCCTTTGCATTAGTTACCTACCACAGCTAGCAGTTGAATCTACAGCTCTTATACTAAAATGATGACTGGATAATAGTTTTCTATTACTGCCTTAACAATTACCATGAATTACCACGTCTTTAAACTATAATGAGTTGGGGTTGGGAGCCCTTGCCTATAATCCCAGCATTCAGTATTTGGGACTCTGAGAAAGGGGATAACCTGGGGTACAGAATTGAGACCCTGCCTCAAAAAACTTACAAACACATACACGCACACAGAACATCTCATAGTTCTGCAGGTCGGAAGTGCAAATTGGGTCTGATGAGCTAAAATCAAGGTGTTGGCAAGACTGTATTCTTTCTGGAAGCTCAAGGAGAGAACACATTTCTTAGTCTTTTCCAGTTTATGGAAATGACCTGCACTTTTGGCGTGTGACCCTTTTCTTCAAGTTTAATAACTAAGAGTGTAGCATTTTACAAATCTATCTCTAACATCCCCAGCCCCTCTTATAAAGGCTCATTGGTTTATACTGAGCCCACATGGATAATTCAGGTCTCTCTTCTTTTCCTCCCCTTCCTTTCATGTCCCCTCCCTGACCCCCCTCTCGCTCAACATTTAATTTCATCACCTCTGCATTCTTTCACCACGCCATATTCTCAAGTCCCAGAGAACAGAACATGGATATCTTTGGGGGCCATTATTCAGCCTGCTACAAGCTCCATCCTAAAAATACCCCAAAGAGCCTTCCAAACCATGGTGTGTGGAAGATGCTTTCTCACACATTCAGGAAAACCAAAGTCAAAACAAGTCATGTGCACTGCCTCTGACAAAAATGCTTCACAAAAGTGCCTAAAGGAATGTTTTATTTTGGCTCTGAGAGAGGACACAGCCATCATGGAGGGGAACTTGTAGTAGGGCTCATGGAGGCAGAACATGTGGCTGGAGCTGCTCACGTATGGGCAGACCAGGAAGCAGAGGACAGGAAGCCCCAGAGCTCAGCACACTGCCTCCCTTTGTGCTTTTTTATTCAGCCTGGAACCCCATCCCATGGGACAGCGTCACCCACTTCAGGGTGGGTTTTCCCTCCTCCATCAAATCTCTTTGGAAATGCTGACAGCACACCCAGAGGAGTGTCTCCTAGGTAATGCTAAATCCAGTCTCATCAACACTGGAAGTTACCCATCACACAAACTGCAAACACCAAGCCAAGACATGAAAGGAAAGCACTGAAAGACATGGTTTTCCTGATGCCCAAATGACTCATTCCAAGTTGCCATATCTACATATCCTCAAGCATGTCTCAACACAATCCTCCTCAAAGGGAGGGAATTTCCAGAGCAGGCTGCTTACCTCTCAGTGGAAGGTGCATGAAACCCAGGTCTTTTTAAGTTTCAACCACTACTTCTGGGGATAATTTACCTCCAGTTGGCCTTAGCATTGTGCAAATCACTGTAAACCTGTATCTCGTGTAATCTTCCAAGAGCAGGTTCTATGTTACAAGTGAAATTCAGGTCACTCACTTGCCCAAACTTAGTGTAAGTAAATACAGCCTCCGCCTCACCTTGACAAGTCAGCGCCTTTTGGCCACCAATTTGTAATCTGACTTATAACACTTTTGGTCAACTATCGCTGTGTTCCTAGTTGAAAAATATTCAAAAGAAAATCAAGTAACCAGACCAGAATTTTTTAAATGTTCTCCCCAAAAGTAAACAAAGTGAATTGCCTCTTCACTTCATTTTGAATAAATTTACCAGTGCTCTCTTGGAGAAAACAATAACTTGAGTATACCATGAGCTTTGTAGAAAGTGGGAGGGATATACTTTGCTTAAGATGGGACTTTAAATCAGAAGGTTTTGAAGTTGTGAAGGAAATGAATTGAGAGTTGTGACAGGGTTGTCTGTAGCGCTGGCTGGTGACAGGTGAAAAGTGACCGTTTGCTACACTTTTGCCAGTCTGCTGTGTTCTCTCTCATCGCTACCCTCCATGACCTTCAGCTGGCAGCAGAGCCTCCCGTCTCTGTGTTTTGTTGCTTATGCAGCTGTCAGGTGGAAATTATTGTTCCAGCCCCTGTTTTCCCTAGATGGGCAGAGAATATCTCAAAAGTCAAAAAAGCTTGAGACTGGAGAGATGGCTTAGCAGTTAAGAACACTGGCTGTTCTTGCAGAAGACCCGGGTTCCAATCCCAGCACCCACATGGCAGCTAACAACTCTCCATAACTCCAGTTCCAGGAGATCCGATAGCCTCTTCTAGGCATTGCATGACAGGGGTGCACTTACCTACATGCAGGCAATACACGCATACACATAAAATAAAAATATTTGTTTAAAAAAGGCAAAGCCTGATCTGAAAAAATCGTTGGGGAAAGAATTCTCAGATTGTGTCTTGTCTCCATCACCACCACCTCCTCCCTAATCAAACTCATTGTCTCCCATGTTCCCCACAGTGATAATCCCCTTCTAGTTCTCAGCAAACCTGCCCCACCCCCAACCCCATGCTTTCACTGGGGAAAACTTTTAAAGATAAATTGCCTGTATTTTTCAGCTTAAAGTACTCCAGTAGCCTCCCATTGTCCTTTGGACAAGAGCCAGACACCACAACACAATCCACATGCTGCCCTGGCCCCTGCTAGCCCCTTTGGAAGTGTCCTCTACATGCCCAGTGGCTTTCTGGTTTTCCTCCTCCTCAAAGTCCCGCACAAGCATTTGGTTTGTTCAGAGATCCTCTGCACCAGCCTTGCTACATGGTTAACTGCTGTCCATTCCTCCTCCAGGTTGTCGTTGTTTGTTTCATCATACATTTATGTGTGTAAGCATTGTGTCTGCATGTATGTAGGTGCACCATATGTACACAGTGACAGTGGACTGGCCTCTGGTCCCCTGGAACTGGAATTACAGATGTTAGCCACCATGTGGGTGCTGGAAGCCAAACCTGGGTCTTCTGCGGGAGCAGCCAGTGCTCTTGACCACTGAGCCATCTCTCCAGCTTACCATCTGTCAGGTTTTTATTCTTACAAGGTACAGAAAGAAATATTAGCACAAAAATCATCTTAGGCTTTATACCTTGACCTGATATGTACATTTCTACTATACTTGGAAAACAGACCCTTAATTATTCCCATTTATCCAGCCTCGAGTCTTAATCTACTTACCGATATAGCTAAGTAAATGAAAGGATCTAAACCCTGGCTATAGACGCTTAGGAGAGATTATTAAAACTAATTGGGGAGATACTGGCCTATAGTTTCCTTTCTGTGTCTTCCTTTGCATTGAGGTAACACTAGCTTCATAAAGTGAGAAATGTTCTTTGAATTTTGGGGAGGGTTTATGAAAGCATTGCTGTAAGGTAGAATTCAGCCCTGAAGCTACATGGACATCTCTAGGTTAGAGACGTTTGACTACTGACTTAATGCCCTTATTCGTCATTGGCTGGTTCAAACTTTTCATTTCTCACTAGTCTTGCTAACTTATCTATTTCTAAGAATTTATTCATTTATTCTAATCGTGCAAGATGTAATTGTTAACAAAAGTCCCAAATAATGTCCAGCAAAGAGAGGCTCAACAACTTGTTGAACAATATTATTCTCAAAAATGTTGGATATCTGTAGGTAAAAGAATGAGTTTGGACACTTACCCTATAACATGAGTGAAAATCGATTCAAGTGGGATTGAACATTTTAAATGAAGATGGGAATCCACAGAATTTCTAGAAGAAAACAAGGGAAAACATCACCACGTTAGTGCGGTTAGTGCTGTCTCGGCTATGGCATGACCAACAGCAGTAATAAAATTAAAGCAGACAAGTGAGACTGAAGCCTAAAAGCATCTACACAGCCATGAAGTACTCAGCATTGGAAAGGTGAAGGTTTTTCCTCTCAGACCGGGAACAAGGCAAGTCATCACCTCTGTTCCTCATACTAGAAGTGGTACCAATGGAAATGAAGCAAGAGGGGCTGGAGGCGGCTCAGTGGTTAGGAGCACTGGCTGCACTTGCAGAGGACCCGGGTTCGATTCCCAGCACCCACATGGTGGCTAACAACCATCCATAACTCTGGTTACAGGGGAATCCAACACCCTCTTCTGACCTCCATGGGCATTGCATGACATGGGTACACCTACATACATGCAGACAATACATACATATAAAATAATAAATTTTTTTAAAGAAATTAAGGAAGAAAACAAAAAAATAGAATTCCCAAAAACAATGGAGTGAAAAAGCAATATAAAGAATGAGAACGTTTTCATATCCAAAATGTGTAAGAACGGACACAAGCAAATACAGAAAACAAACAGCCTGATGTTTATATATGCAAAGGTGTAAAAAGCTCTTTCTCCAATGAGGACATATAGGTGGTTAGGGGGCACATGATGGAAAGTGCCCAGTATCATCAATAATGAAGCTTCATGCTCGTGAAGATAGCTGTTGTTTTAAAAAAATAAACATCACAGCCAGGCGTGGTGGCGCACGCCTCTAGTCCCAGCACTTGGGAGGCAGAGGCAGGCAGATCTCTGTGAGTTCAAGGCCAGCCTGGTCTACATAGTTCCAGGACAGCTGGGGCTACAGAGAGACCCTGCTTCAAAAAGACAAAAAAATAAAAATAAATAAATAAACATCATGCATTTGACAAAGGTTGGGACATCGGAACCTTCATGTACTGTCAGGAATGTGAAAGGGAGCAGAGCTATGAAAACAGCAGTGTGGTTTCTCCAAACATAAAAACAACTACATGATCCATCCAGCTCCCTCGTGACTATTCATCTGAATCAAGTAGAACCAGGAAGGGCTGTGGACATGCTCATCTCAATTTTAACATAATTCATAATGACCAGGATAGAAGGATAACGGGAGGACAAATAGAAATGCACTATGCACAAACACCTTACATATAAATACGGCTACATCATATATTATGGAATGTTATTCTGTCTCATGAGATAGAAATTCTTTATCTGACAAACGAATCTGAAAGATAGTGTGTTAAAGTAATTAAACTGATTGTAGAAGACAAATATTCATTGTTCCCATTAAAGTCTCTAAAATAGCCAAAGTAAATAAATGAAGCAATCAAACTCTTAGAAAGATGGTGGTTGGCAAAGGGCAAAGGAGAAGAGTAGATGTAGAGCCTCCCGTCCAGCAGGTGTGGAAGTTCAGTTATACAAGATGCATAAGTTCCACCTGACTTCTCTGCAGCGTTCTGTTTAGAGTTAGCCACACCATATCATATACATAAACTTTGCTGAACGTGTAACTCTCATGTTAAGTATCTTACACAATAAGTCATTCATCCATTCATTCACACAGTCGATATGTCTGCTGTCCAAACATCTGTCTAAGTTTCCAGGTGACTATCATGGAACCAAACTAGAGAACCATCTGTAAGAATGAAGCCCAGAGAAATTGAACACACAAATTTGTCCTTCAGAAATGTCATGAGTCTGAATTATTTAATAAGGTGAAATTTGGCAAACTTGGAGTGTCTATTTTGGCTCTATAGGGGCCAAACTCACATACTGTGTGTACACATAATTGTATGCTTTTTCTTATAAGATGAATGTCAAGTAGACAGCGTAATACAACAGACCAAAAGGCAATCACCACACATCTCAGCATACACATTTATAAATGCACAAGCACTATAATTACAATTATTAGCAAGGTTGATGAAAGAGTTCTGCTTAAGGGGAACAGAGTGTGTGGGTGAGTCAAGTATGTGTTGCAAAACAATGGAAGTCTTACTTATGCCCCTGGAAGTTCAGGGAGACCGCCTTGCACTGCAGGTTCAAACAGAGGATTCAATAACCCCGCTCTTCCATAAAGTCACATGTGGGAAATCGTGGATTTTGTGAAGGTACCAATTTGTATTTTTATATTGAAAATCATATTTATCAAGGCAGGAAAATTAGAAATTACATTAAAATATTAACTTACAGAATGACTTAATAAAATGAGAGTATCCTAGTTAATTCCCTTTTCAATGTAGATTTATGCATTATGAATTTAGGTTAACAGAATACATAGAGTTTTGTGCCCTTTGAAGTAACAAATTATATCATGGATAATTTTTATATAATCATATGTTTATTGTATTGATCTGATGTGTCATATAAATTCTCATTTTACTTAAATACACTAGTCTTTGTATCTAACTTAGTCTATGTCCTAGTTTGTTTCTTCATTGCTGTGACAAAACACTCTGACCACTACCAACTTGGGAAGGAAAGGGTTTATTTATATTACATCTCCCAGGTTACAGTTCATCGGGGAGCCCAAGGTAGGAACTCAGGGCAGGAACCTAGAGGCAGGAGCTGGAGCACAGGCCATAGACGATCACTGCTTACTGACTTTCCCTGCTGGCCGCTGCTTAGCCTGCTTTCTTATGCAACACGGGCCCACCTGCCCAGGGGTGGCACCACCCACAGTGGGATGGGCCCTCCCACATCACTCAACATTCAAGAAGGTGCCTCACAGACATGGCCACAGGCCAGTCCAAAGGAGGCAATTCCCCAATTGAGGCTCCCTCAACCCAGGTGTGTCAGGCTGACACTAAAGCATCCAGCACAGCCTAACATTAATTTTTCACTTTTATAAGGATATAAAGCACATGCTGATTGGCATATTGAAGGATTGGGTTTGGGGAAACTAATCATTTCACACACTAGTGTCTGTCATCCCCATCACTGCATTCCTGATTACCTAATAGTTACAGATTTCCCTGCTCCTCCACTGCATTCTTTACATTCACTAGATCTAAAGGAAGACCAGATGCTAGGTAATTTTAAAAACACCAGAGGTACTTGTGTGGGTGGTTCATAGTTCCTATCTGAGACACTGCGGTCTGTCTTTTCAGAATTCTCACACAAACCATCAATCGGAAAGCTCACTACTCTGGTTAGCAAGATATGATCATGCTGTTTAACATCAGTTCTTAACAATCCTGTACTGGTAATTCTCCTGCCTCTGCCTCTTCAGCATAACCTACTGACACAGCCGCATAACTGGCATGGCCATTTCACTCACAGACTCACAGTGACTGTGGTTGCCTGCACAAAATAAGTCATCCCATCACGGCTGGACGGGCTCATGAAGCCCCGCTCGTAGCTGAGGAGCTGTTGGCAGTTGATGGATGCTGGAATGTGGAGATCAGTTCCGACCCCCAGACGTGGCCCCTGTAAGTTGACCATTGTTTTAGTTCACTTTCTGATACTATGATAAACACAATGACCAAAAGCAACTTGGGGAGGAAAGAGTTTATCTCACCTTACAGATTACAGACCCTCACTGAGTTAAGTAGCACAACTGTTCACACACAGACATTGTCAATGAATTGTCCAAGGCTAAGTGGCACATCTACAATGCAACCTCTGCACCCAAGGCTCACGGAGCATAGAGAAAGGGGTAAAGAGGACACTAATATCTCAGTTCTCATCAGTAAAGCTCCCTCATGTAACAGAGGGCCAGGAACACAAAAGGTCACAGATGGCCAAAGTGTAGAGACTTGCAGAATGCTGGCCCTTGGACAGGACTCCTATATTAAACTACACCCACCCAAGGCTCAGACCATTGTGGAAGGGGGCAGAAGGATTGTAAGAGCCAGAGAGGAGGTACATGATCATATGGAAATAGAGTCCTACAAACTCCTGGGACCCTGCTCATATGAACCTACAGCAATGGTGTGAACATGAACAGGACCCATGCAAAGTCAAAGAGCAAAAACCCAGCACAGAACTGGGGACATGGACAGCTGACCCCAATCTTAGCTAAAGAAATATTGGCAACTGATTATTGCTGGGTGAGAAACAGCTGATCTTCCTAAAACAAGAGACTCTAGATAGGCTCAGTAGATGAACTTGCACTGAGGGACATCTGGGGACACTAACGACACAATAGACCTTAAGACAAATGACAGAATGTATGAATTCCAGTGGGGAGACTATGGGACAGTGCCAGTGGGGACGGGGGTATAAGGATGATTAAGATTGAGATGTTCCATATGAAATACACAAAAATTCAATAGATCAATCAATAAGAAAATAAATTCATTTTTCCTACAAAATTTTGTTTTTTCCGAGTATAATATCTATTCTTCATATTAAATGGTACAATATATGCAGTATTCTCTTATTTCCTCATTCAAGATGAGCTCGGAGGAGATCTCTAATATTCAGAGTAATAGTGATTCCAGACCCTTGTCTGCCATTGTGTCATGACCCTTTAATGTGCATTAAAATATATTTTATCACAAAACAGTTTATTTTCCTAGAAACAAAAAAAATGCATCTTTCATAACTATATGTTTTAGACTCTAAACTTTTGATGTTGCACTTGGGATTCATTTGCACAGCCTTCAGACCAGACAGAGCATCATAGAGCCGCCGGACAACTCTACCAGAGTGCATGAGGATTCCTGTCAGAACATGAGAAGCTAGCTTCACTGCTGTCCACGGCGTGTTAATACAGCAGAGCCAGCGACAGCATCGTGAGTTGCTTGACCTCGAAGTTGTTGCGTTTCTCACTATAGCTAGAGATGTGGGGTGTCGTTGCTGTGCACCATCCGACCCTTGTTGGGGCTCTCGCCCCACCGTCTTCTCCAGGCCTTTCTGTCCTGTGGCTGCATCTGTCCCTCGTAGCCAGACTGCAGTCATTTGTTTTCCTGCTTGTACAGTCAACAGTGTAGATGAGAGTCATCCTCTAGTCCCTTCTGTCCTTTCTTTCTCCATCCTTGGACAGGACAGAAGAGCCTTTATAGGCTCTTCTCCATCACACTGGCCAGAGAGACAACCTCAGGTGTCATTCATCCGGTAACATCCACTTTGCTTTCTGAGGCAGGATTTCCTCCTACCCTGGAGCTTGCTGAGTAGGCTAATCTGGCTGGCCAGGAAGCCCAGGAATCCTCCGGCTTTCCACTCCTCAGTGCCACCATGCTCAGCTTTTTACTTGGATTCTGGGTGTGGGACTCGGATCTTCATGCTTGCGAGGCAAGCACTTGACTCACCCCAGCTGTGCTTCCTTGCTTTTGAGAGAAAAATGTTGCACTTAGAAGGGCACAGTCAATGAATGAACCCTGTCGTCACCCAGGCTTGACGTGGGGTCCTGAGTTCAAACTGCACACTTTATATGTTTAATTGGTTCAGGTCTTTCCTCTGACTTTTCCTCCATTGATCTGCAAATTTTTCTTGGTGGAGGACCACACTGTGAAAATTGATACAACTGTATAAATACTTGAGGAACTGGTATCAAGGACTCACTTAACTATGTTGGATTCTTCTTGATGCTTTAGTCAAACTTCTGCATCATTTATTCTTTTTAATGAATATCAGAATTACTCTGTCAACTTCTGGTGAAGTATGCATTCCGCTGCAATTTTGATGAAAGTTGTTTTAAAGCTACAAATTAACTTGGGAAGACTTCATCTCTTTAGAATACTAAAATTTACCATTTAGATTATGCATTCTTGTGTTAAATATTCCTTGTCTTCAAAAAGTTTTCTACTATATTTTTAAAGTATACACTTATAGTTTTGATAAATTTTTATTGATAATGAAACTTTAATAAATACATTATACAATCTCTATATATTACTTTGATATACAAAGTCATTCACTTGTGCATTTATTTTACATGTGCTCCATTTTACCAACTATTTCTATTCCTTTTAATGGGCTTTCGAATTATTTTCTTCAGTATTACAGATAGACTTACCGCTACCACTACTTTATATAATTCTGTGTAATTGTGCTAAGTAGACAGTTCATTGCAATGAATACAAATGGCCCTTAAAGATATGGGCAATAATGGACTGTGGAGATGGCTCAGTGGGTAAAGCACTTGTTGCGCAAACATAAAGACCTGAGTTCAGAGGCTTCTGATTGTAATCAGAATTCTGATTGTAATAGGGAGGTGGAGACAGGCACATAGCTCCCTGGAGCTCACTGGCCAGGAACTTCAGTCAAAGCTGTGAACTCTGGATTCAGTGAGACACCACGTCTCAAGCAATAAGGTGGAGAGGGACCGAAGAAAACACCTGATACAGACCTCTGGCCTCCGCATTCATACATGTGCACATACCTACTGAACATATAAGACACACACACACACACACGGTCAATAAGAGCTCAACTTCTCCTGGTAGCTCACGTGCTACAGTGCCATGAACCACACCTACCAGGCAAATCTCTACTGGTTCTATAATGCGCTGTGTTGGTAAAATGGCTGAAAAAGGACTGTTTCAAATGTGGATGCTGAGATAAAGAATTCGGCCCCTATACAGAAGTCAGTATCTACCGAGAATCACACAAATTTACTGTTCAGCTAGAAACTTTATTTCTTGAAATCTATTTCAAGAAACATTGTCAAAAATATGAAGAGGATATTCCAAAAGAAAGAACTTTAGTCTTAATTTTTATCAATTAGTTTAAGAATCTGTTTTTGTGAATCAAGAAAACATTTGAGAAAATAAGTTGCTCTCTGAGATAAATATCCACATTTCCATACTTTGGTCTCTGTGTGGGTGTCATTTTGTTTAAGATGCTTATTTATTTAAGAAAACTGTCTTGGGGCTGGAGAGATGGCTCGGCAGTTAAGAGCACTGACTGCTCTTGCAGAGGACCTGGGTTCGATTCCCAGCACCTGGCAGCTACGAACCATCCTTAACTCCAGTTCCAGGGGAATCTGAAGCCCTCTTCTGACCTCCCCGGCACTGCACGACACGGGTGCATTCACATACATGCAGGCAATACTCTCATACACATAAAAATAATAAATTACTTTTAAAAAGAAAACTATTTTTGCAAACTCTTTATAGCAATGTCTACAGTCTTAAAAATTTTTATCCTTGCAATGCAAATATTTTGTTATCTAAGTGTTGCTCTCATTTAATTCAACATGGCGAACTGTTGCTTGCTTTGGTTTGTAGGGTTTTGCATATATATTATGTATATACATATTCACGGTGGTATTTGCACTACGCCGGTGCGGTCTTTTTCGGCAATTCTCGTGTAGACTTCCTGGAAGTACTCTGCTATCACGTTTGTTCACTCACATTTCCCACTTCACTTCTGTTGCCTTGGAATTATGGGCACATTTCTGATTTGGCATCTGTGGAACAAAGTCTACTTCTGCAACATCTCTGTATTCTTAATCATTACTCAGTTTCCAAGACAGAGAAATGGAAACAAAAACAGCCTTGAACAAGGCTACGTGTATCTTTTTCACTGGAATGGGAATTAAAAACCTACCTCAGCCCTTTCAATGACTTTGGCTTCTCTAAAACGGGGCTGGGAGGCCAGGAATGAGTCTTGGCGAGTTGTCTCACCTTCTTGGTGTTTCTTTGGCGTGTTTTACCTGTTTGTTGGGATGGATGTGTCTTCTAATTTTCACTTCCCACTTGTGATGGTTGGTTTTAATAGCAACTTGTCACAAATTATAATCACCTGGGTGGGGAGTCTCAACAGAAGAATGTCCTGATTGTCTTCGTGGACCTGGGAGGACCCACCTCAATGTGAGCAGCTTCTTCTGGGAGCAGCCCAGATAAAAAGGGGAATGGAAGAAGGACGATTATTCTTCTTTTACTGGCTTGGCCTTCCCTCTCTCTGCTAGCAAATTTATCCCATTGCTGTTGATGATGACTGCTTCACTGACATCGGAATCTTCCTTTCCAGACTTTCATCATTGGCCAGCGGCTCTCCAGGAACCCTGCAGGTTTTCATGCCAGATTGGAACTGCTGAGATGTCCAGCCCTGTGGACTGAGCAGCTGCCAGGTTCTAGGCTTCTCAGGTCTGAGATGCTCAGGTGTGAGACAACTGTTGTTACTATTCTAAAATAAGCTGATCTTAATGTATATTACTAATACATACATGCCCTTTCCAACTCCATTTGGTTGTTTTATATTTTTCCTAAAGGAATGTCCTCACTAGGAATTCCATTCTCTGAAGCTGTTTAGCGGGGAGACTCAGTGGTGGCACCATTTAATTTGTCCATTTGTAGACCTGTTTTGCTTAGCTGTAGGAAATCCTTTTACATAATAATTGTGTCCCTATTTATGGTCCTGAGACAGCAAAAAATAAAATCAGGAAATTTGCAGGAAAACGGATTGATCTTGACAGTGTTATATTAAACAAGGTGATTTAGAAACAGAACGGCAAAAACAACTTAGTCTGTCTCATATGTGGATTCTAGTTTATCATGTTTATATGTGTGCACATAAGTGATGGTTCATGTGAGTATAGGTTATGAAATTACATAGGAGACCAGGGGTAGTGGGAGACAACGAGAGAACACACGAGACGTGAAGGTGGAAAATAGGTTATGGGGGTGAGTAGAGGATCCAAGGGGAGTAAAGAAACTCAGGAGAAGATGGAGACACAGAATAAACAAAAATAAATTCTGTTTGAAAATGAAATAATGAAGCCTAATACCAAATGTGCTAATACTACATACACTAACACTATATGTGCTAATAATCCGTATGCCAATGCTCTATAGGCTAATGATGTCTATACGGATGCCATTTATGCTAACCCTATAAATACTAGTGCAACGTGTGCTAATACTGTGTATGCTAATACTGTGTATGCTGATACTGTGTATGCTGATACTGTGTATGCTGATACTGTGTATGCTGATACTGTGTATGCTAATACTGTGTATGCTAATACTGTGTATGCTGATATTGTGTATGCTGATGCTATATGCACTAATGCTATGCATGCTAATTAACATTTTTAAAAATCTATTTTTAGAAACTGAATTGTTAAAACAGTTTGAGTAAAAATTTTGCTTATGTCCTAAAAATATTTGACAGTACATAATAAAACCATGGTATTTATGAATTTATTTTAATCATCAAGTATTTAAATTATGCCTACTGCATACAGACTGATTCTCCTGGAGGTGGATTGTACCTTCCTCCTGCTCATCCTGACTCAGAAAATACGCTATGCAAGTAAATCTTGATAATGCAAACTTTAAGACTGTCCATTTCTTGAAACATCATTGGAGCTGGAGGCATGGCCCAGAGGTTCAGAGTGCTTGCTGCTCTTGCAGAGGACCCAAGTTCAGTAACCACACCCACACGGCAGCTCACAACCATCTGTAATTCCAAACACCAGACTTAAAATACTTTTTAAGCACCTCCAAATCAACAAAATCAGAGATGAAAGGGGAAACATCACAACAGACACCAGAAAGATACAGAACATTATAAGGGAATACTTTAAAAACCTATATGCTACTAAATTTAAAGGCATGGGAACCACCAAAACTAAACCAAGAAGAGATTAACAGCTTAAACAGACCTGTAACACAAAAAGAAATTGAAACAGTAATACAAAACCTCCCGACTGAAAAAGCCCAGGACCAGATGGACTTACAGCAGAATTGTATCAGACGTTTAAAGATCTGCATCCAATACCACTTAATTTAGTCAAAAAAGTAGAAATGGAGGGAGAACTTCCAAATTTCTTCTGTGAAACCAGCATCACTCTAATACCAAAGACAGGTAAAGATACAACCAAAAAAGAAGACTACAGACCCATATCCTTAATGAACATAGATGCAAAAATTCTCAACAAAATACTTGCAAATGGCATCCAGACACACATCAAAAAGATCATCCACAATGATCAAGTTGGCTTTATTCCAGAGATGCAGGGATGGTTCAATATATGTAAGTCAATAAACGTCATAAATCACATAAATGTGCTCAACAACAAGAACCACATGGTGATCTCAATGGATGCAGAGAAGGCCTTTGACAAAATTCAACATGCTTTTATGTTTAAAGTCCTAGAGAGAATTGGACTGGAGGGAACATACCTCAACATAATTAAAGCCAAATATAACAAACCCACAGCCAACATCATTCTAAATGGA
>NW_008340140.1:560942-562307 GCF_000622305.1 Nannospalax galili | reverse complement strand
CTGGCAAAACTGGATCTCCACCTGCAGAAGAATGAAACTAGATCCTTATCTTTCGCCTTGCACAAAAGTCATCTCCAAATGGATCAAAGACCACAATGTGAAACTGGAAATCCTGAAACTATTAGGAGAAGATATTGGCAGTAACTTACAGGATATAGGTGTAGGAAAGGATTTTCTAAATCAGACAGAAGTTGCTCAGGAATTAAGGTCGGCAATCAATAAGTGGGACCTCATTAAACTAAAAAGCTTCTGTACAGCCAAAGAAACAATCAAAAAAGTGTAAAGAAAACCCACAGAATGGGAAAAAAATCTTCACCAGTGACACATCTGACAGAGATTTAACATCTAGAATATACAAAGAACTCAAAAAACAATCAAGAAATGATATGACCCAATTAAAAGATAGGCTAAAGATCTAAACAGAGAGTTCTCAAAGGAAGAAATAAAGATGGCTAAGAAATGTCTCAAAAAGGGTTCAACATTGTTAGTAATTAAGGAAATGCAAATTAAAAGCACCCTAAGGTATCTCCTTACTCCAATCAGACTGGCTAGGATCAAGAGAACAAATGATACCAAAAGCTGGTGCGGATGTGGAAAAAGGGGAACACTCATTCACTGCTGATGGATTGCAGCCTCTATGGAAAATTGTGTGGAGAACTCTTAAAAAACTAAAAATGAACCTACTATTTGACCCAGTTATACAATTCCTTGGCATATACCCAAAAAACTCATCCTATTGCAGAGACACTTGTACATCCATGTCTGTTACTACTCTTTCACAGTAGCTAAGAGATGGAAGCAACTTAAGTGTCCCACAATTAACGAGTGGACAATGAAAATGTGATTCATATATACAATGGAGTTTTACTCAGCAGTAAAAAAAGATGAAATCATGAAATTTGCAGGCAAATGGATGGAACTAGGAACTGTTATACTAAGTAACACGGACTCAGAAAAAAAAACTGACATATGTTCTTCCTCATATGTGGATCCTAGAACCAGACCCTGATAAATGAGTATGTAACCAGACATAACTACTGGAACCAGGATAATGGAAAGGAAACATGGAGGTAAAGGAAAAGAAAGAACCTGAAAGAGAAGAACACTAGGAAATAGGCCTTGATAAGGGAGATATGGATAAAAATTGGGTTAGTTTAAGGGCGTGGGGAGGGAAGGGTATACAAGGAACCTGGAGGATAAAGGAAAAGAAGGAGCTCAAGAGAGGTAGGACCATAGGAGAAGGGTATTAGTAAGGGAGAAAGGGGGGAAATGGGGACACCTTAAGTGGGAAAAGCATGATGGAGGGGTGAGACAATGTGAGAGATAAACAATGCCTAGCTAGTTTCGAAAACCAGAGGGAACCTA
>NW_008340140.1:530014-560555 GCF_000622305.1 Nannospalax galili | reverse complement strand
TTATCTTCACATAGGCGGAACTGGTAAAAGAAAGGAGCCAGGGGCTCCTACCAAGCCCATGTGACCCCTGAGGAACAGCTCCTTAAACGACCTTAAGAGTAAAAATAAATCGGTTTATCTGGACCAACTGTATGGCCTTAAACACCCAAAAGGAAAGTATAACCAAAGATTAAATGGGCCAACATAAATTTCATAAGAGTCCACATGTATAGCTAGAGGCTACATAACAAGCAACAATGCCAGACAGATGATACCTTCTTTTAAGTTGTTTCCCAGGGCAGCCAAAGGGACTCCCAGATAGTAACCCAGCATAGAACTGGGAAAATGAACAGCAGACCCCAGTCTTATCTAAAGGAATATTGACAACTGATTACCACTAGATGAGGAACAGCTGACCCTTCAAAAACAAAGACCTCTAGATAGGCTGACTAGATTCACCAGATGGACAAGTAGTGGGGAATGGCTGGGGTGCTGACAACACAGCAGAGAGTAGCAGGGATATCAGAGTATAAGGGCTCTATTGGGGGGAGGGAGGCTATGGGAGGGTGCCATCTGGGAAGTGGGTGTAAAAATATTTTAAATAATAATTCTTCAAAAAAAAACTTTTTAAAATGAGTCCTTACATTTATATCAGAGACAGCCAATTCATTTCCTAATTAAGATGCACATATGAATATATAGATAAACGCTCTTTCCTCACATCTATGAACTTGAATTGTGTTAAGGTTTTGCCAATAGGAGCGTGTGCCCTACTTTGAAATTCAATTACACTGCTGTATATACCTTTTATTTTCTCATAAGCACTATAGGTTTTCGGCTCAATTGACGTGAAATGCAATAAACTTGTCCTTCAATCATGGAACATGGGTAAAACTTCACACAAAGAATTTTTGTATATTAAAAATATCCTGGTAAATGCAAAATTATTTGAATAACAGCATTTGGATGATGTCTTGACAAGTAGACCATATTTCATATTTAATCATATCAACAAAATGTTTCTTACAAATTAACAAAGGCATGGGTATTTTTGTTGCTCACTGAGGGGACCACCAGGAGATGTTTTCCCTTCTCTTCCATTTTTCCCCAACGTTACAGGTAAGGAGGGGAAATAAGGCTAAAGATTTTGGTATTCATCGAAGATATTAGTCGTAATATAACAAGTTAACGTGGTCCCTGATTAAAAACATGTGATTTCATTCTGATCCTGTATTTTAATAGGAAATAAGCTGTCATTTTCTCCTGTCAGCTAACGAAACAATTAGGAATTATCATGGGACGAAAAATGAACAATTAACAGCTTTATCTGGAGACAGCAAAGCTCTGCTCATCCTTGAACGATGCGTTGGCAATTCTTTGTTGTGGAAGCTGGTTTGGAATGCTCAGAGGGGGAGCCAGGGAGAGCTACAAGTTATTCTAGTAAGAATTGTATTTGTTTATCATTTATTTATTTATTTATTTATTTAATATCCATGGGTATAAAAAGCAGGTACCAAAGGCATGGAAAATGCTGTTGTCACTCAAGATAACCATTTCCTTTCATTGAATCAGAAGGTTATTTCTAGAAAATTCCTTGCAGCAGAAAAGTCAGATATTTAAAATTATACAACCCTGAGATGAAGCATAAAAATTGGATTCCCAAACATATACCAGTCAATTTTATGGATAGTGGCTTGTCTCCGAAGTTAGATATTTGAATGTAAAACAAGATTTTTTTGCACCACCATAAGTAAATTATAAGATTCAGCATAAGTGAATGGAGGCCAGTCATTCACTGCATGCATCTGGATAGCACAGTGTGGTGTCAGAGGTCAGGGACATTGGTAACATATATGCTACTTTACCTCTCCAAAAGTAGCTACCACAGAAGGCTGTTGAACAGGGGCTGGGGAGATGGCTCAGTGGCTAGGTGAGCTTGCATAAGCATGAGCACCTGAGTTTGGAACCCCAGGACCCACAAAAACCCCAGCATGATAGTATGCTTGTTGTCCCTTGTTACACGGGGGAGTGGAGACAGGAGGATACCTAGGGCTCACTGGTTAGTCAGCCTGGCTTAAAAATTAAGGAGCCCCAGGTTCAGTGAGAAACCCTGTCCCAGGGAATAAAGTAAAGAGTAACAGAGAAGACCTTTCATTCTCCCCAGGCCTCCATATGTACTCACACACCCACATGTGCACACCACACATACACCAGACACACAAAAATAAAAATATCTTTCAGTTTTTAAAAGGAAGCTGCTGAACAAACAAAATTAGATGGTGTACGTGTGATGCTTGATTATGGCCCTAATCAGATGAATTGGCAAATAAATATTTAATAATAGATATGTGTTTTAGTCTCATAATAATTTTCTTCTTGGCAATATAACCATGACATTTCTGTTATTTAAAAAAAAAACCTATTTGCAGAACCACGGGTGGACTGTGGACTCATTTATATGAGCCCTGCGTTCACCTCTACGTGTCTACATGTCTACATGTCTCCACACACGGGAGACGACAGGAAGAATGTTCACAAAGTGGAAATAGTTGTCATTTCCCTACCAGGACACTCCAGCATTTACTGCTCTTTGCATTGTAGTTTTCTCTGTCTTCTTAGAGAAACCATTAAAGTAGATGTAAAATCAATACTCACAAGACAGGTTTTGATATTTAGCCAAATAGTGGATGAGACTGAGGATGTACTGAAGATACAGATTATGTGGGAAAGGGAACGGGTATGGCAGAGAGGCTTAGATATTTTTAGAGATCTGTTTCAATGATAGCAGCTTCGAAAGTACAGTGTCTCTGCTCATCAGGACCGAGGGGAAAGTTGCCTCGTAGTTCCTAGGCTGCTGTCCCACTGCCTTCTAACGAGTATCTGTGAGATTTGCCACGTATGAAGAAAAGCTTATTACCCGTTTCAAACAGCCTCCTACAACACCTTGGCTACTCCATATCTATGAACATATTTTTAAAGGATGAATGCTGGACTACCAATCCCTCCTTGGATTCTTGCCAAACTGCGTGCAGGTTCCAACCAACTTATTCCTGAGGGGAACTCACCAAGAGTGACCTGCAATGGCATTCCATATCATGGGACAATCCCATCACCTCTGTGGACACCATGACATGTCAATGGGTCACTCACGAACACTGAAGTCCTATGTCATGATTTATGATGACAAATCTCCAGATCTTCTGCTGTGTTTCAGTTACTTTAGAAGTTTTCGTAGCATAGACCTGGAAGGTTTTAGGAAAATGACTGAGCAGGAAATGCTGGAATTCTCTGGTTGGGACAGTCCTCCTAGGCTTACCAACCCTTCCCCTCATGCTCATGATCTTCTCCAACCTGGGCCAATAGCTTTCATCAGAGGGCCTTCTATGCCTTGAGAACACACCAGAAAAACGTGTGTGTGCATCTGTACATGTGGATTGGGCACCTGTGGGAGAGGTCACATGACGTGGCAGCACAGTAACTTGCCAAATCTGAGACTTAGTGCCCTGAGCAGTGTTTCCCTAGACTATAGCCCTGTGGGGTTTTGAAGGTAAAATCCACTTCTGTTTCAAGTATAAAGTTATCCGTATACACGTGAGCTTCGTGAGGACGATTTGTACAAGTATAGCACGGCCTTTGCTCCCATTTCCTCCTCATCTTCTCATTCACTATGTCATAAAGCTTCTACTTTCAAGACCTGTGTTCATCTGTGATTTCAACTATCTAAAATTCAGGATCCACAAGTAAGAAAATGTACTTCTGTCTTTCTGGGTACAGTTTTTGATACAATCTCCAGTTCCATTTTCCTATAAATGACATAGTGTTCTACTTTATGACTGAATTAAACTCCATTGTGTGTGTGTTTGTCCTGTCCATGCACCTCTTATTCAGTTTTGTTGTTTATTTGTTTATCTTGAGACAGGGTCTCCCTGTGGCCCCAGCTATCCTGAAACTCACTATATAGACCAGGCTGGCCTCAGTCTCACAGGGATCTGTCTGACTCTACCTCCCAAGTGCTGGGATTAAAGGTGTGTGCCATCATGCCCAGCTTTGAATTCTTGATGTTGTCTAGATGTTAGTCCTCTGCAGGATATATAGCTAACATTTCTCCCATTTGTCAGGCGGTCTCTTCACTAGCTCTGTTCTCTTTCTGTGCAGAAGTATTTTTACTTTGTGCAGTCTCACTTTTTTAATTACTATATTTCCTGAACTATGCTAGTCTTTCTTGGTAAGTTCTTGAAGCGTTTTCCCTCTGTTTTCTTCTGTTTCAGATCTTCCATTAAGATCTTTGAAGAAGTTTGAATTCACGTTTGTACAAGGTGAGGCGGGGATTGTTTCTCTCCTCTACTTGTAGATGTCCATTTTCCAAACACCATTTGTTGAAGGCGGTTTTCTCCAGTGTATGTTTCTTGCATCTTTGTCAAATTAAAGTAACTGTCATTGCATGAATTTATTTCTAGGTTCTCGATTATATTCTGTGAATTTACATATCTGCTTTTGTGCTATGCTGTTTTTATTACTATATCTCTCTAACATACCTTAAATAAAATGTTGATCTTTCCAATATTGTTTTTATTCCAAATTGCTCTAACTATGCAGGATTTTTCTGCTTCCGTGTGAAGTTTAGGGTTTTTCTTATTTCTGTGAAAAATTTCATGTGAGTTTTGATAGGAATTGCTTTGAAATTATAGACCGTTTTTGGTAATGTAGCCATTTTCACAGTATTAATTCTATCATCCCATGAGCATGGGAGCTCTTTCCATCTTCTAGTATCTTCTTCCATTTCCTCAGAGTCTTAAACATTTCTTTGTAGAAGTCTTTCACTTCCTTGGTTAGAGTTAGTCCAAGGTATTTCTTTGAAGTTAGGACTGGAACTCTTTCTTTGATTTCATCCTCAATATGTTTGTAACTAGTATATAGGAAGGCTACTAATTCTTTTTTAAAAATACTTTTTATTATTTTATGTGTATGAGTGTATTGCCTGCATGTATGTAAGTGCGCCCGTGTCATGCAATTACTGAGCAGATCAGAAGAGGGCATCGGATTCCTCTGGAACTGGAGTTAGGGATGGTTGTTAGTTACTACATAGGTGCTGGTAATTGAACCTGAGTCCTCTGCAAGAACAGCAAGTGCTCTTAACCACTGAGCCATCTCTCCAGTCCCAGAAGGCTATTAATTCTTGTACGTTGATTTTGTGTCCTGTTTCTTTGCTGAAAGTGCTAATCAATGCTAAGAGTTTTCTCATAGACACTATGGTATTAGTCTTTATGATACACATCACTATGTACAATAGAAAAATTATGCATGAAAAAATAATGTCTCTTGAGAAGAAAATAATGTCATCACAGTACATACCTTAAATACACGCAAGGCTAGCTGTCATTTTAAAAAAACAAAAACGGGGCTGGAGAGATGGCTCAGCAGCTAAGAATACTGGTTGTTCTTGCAGAAGACCCAGGTTCGAATCCCAGCACCCACATGGCAGCTAACAACTGTCCGTAACTCCAGTACCAGGTGATCCGACAGCATCTTCTGACCTCCCCAGGCATTGCATGACATGGGTGCACTTACCTACATGCAGGCAATACACACATGCACATAAAATAAAAATAAAAAATAAAAATTTGTTTAAAGTTTTAAAAAACTAAACCAAAATAATATGAGATGTGTTTTCATTAAAATGATGAAGTACCAAGCTGTGGTTTGGTTTCAGGGGCTAATAATAAGTTGCTCTTTTAAAATTTATTTTCACTCCTAGGTATGGGAATCATATCACAGATGGATGGTATGATGAGGCAAGCACGGACGGTGAGCTCTGAACCTCCAAGTCAAGCTGTGCTCAGCAGGGCTGCGGAGTGACTCCCCCAAGTAGGTGACGCCGTGCTGCTGTCTGTACTACACACAACAGCAGGTATGTGGTGAGCAGTGGCAGCCGAGGTTCAGGCTCCATCAGCATTTTCAGAGGCTCAAAATAGAAGCCATGAGAAATTATCTGTGATGCTGTTGGAGGGAGGGATGGCACATAAATGAATAACTTATTTTTTGTCTTTCTGTATGTGGGATGTGCATGTGCATGTGTGTGTGTGAATTGTGTCAAAGTGAGCATATGTGTGTCTCAGTGTGCACATGTGGAGGTCAGAGGACAGCCTTGGTTGTGGTCCCCATCTACCCTGGTTGGGATCGAGTCTCCTATTTTTGCATGAGCCAGGCTAGCTGACCCTCAAGCTTCTGGTGAGACTATTCCTCTTCCTACTCCACCATAGAGACACTGAGATTGGCCTCACACCAGTGCATTCAGCTTATGTGAGTTCTGGGGATCTGGACTCGGGTCCTTGAGCTGTTGTGGAGAGCCTGTTTCTCATAGAGCCATCTCCCCAGCCCTTATGCATTTTTAAAATAATGTGGAAAGCTTGCCATGTATGAGGCTCTGTCCCTCGCTTTCTAAACTCTTTGATACAGTCAACTAATAAGTAAAATACAAAGTATTTCAGGTGAAGGAGACACAGACTGTTGGCAGATTTGCTGCTTTATATGGGACGGCTGCTCTCACTAGTCCTCCTAAAATGTTCCTGTTCTAATCCAACCAAATTGTGAATACGTTATGTTACATGACAAAGGACATTTGGCAGATGTAAAGATCTGGAGAGAGAAGATGCCTTCGTACAAGGAGGTAGAGCAGATGAGGAAACAGCAGCTTATGTTGGATAGATGTGGTCGCCGTCTGGAAAGGGCCAGGAGTTGGGGAACTGGAAAAGTGGGGGCCAGGGTGAAGGCTCAGAGTGCTTGATGTACAGGCATGAGGAGCTGAGTTCAGATCAACATACGTTAACAACAAAAATAGTACCATCTGTAGCGGCTTGTGATCCTAGAGCTGGGGAGGCCAACACAAGCAGACCATGGGGCTTGCTGACCAGCAAATGTAATCCAGTTGGTGAGCTCCAGCTTCAGTGAGAGACCTTGTCTCAAAAAATAAGATGGAGAGAGAGAAAGGAAGACACTCATTGACCTCTGGCCCACACATGCGCTCAGACACTTGTATACACACACACACACACACACACACACACTAAAAAGGAAAAAATATCTAGAAAGGCAAGGAGACACTTCTCCCCCAAAGACTTCACAGGAATACAGATGTTCACACCTGGGCACTAACTGATGGAACTCATTTTGAACTCTAACCTCTGGAACTATAAGATGATCAAATGTACTGTGATTTGTGACAACAGACATAGAAAACCAATATGAAGGTTTCTTTTAAAAGACACGTGGACAAAGATCTAACATGAAGAAAGGGCAAACCATGGAGGTCTAAGGAGAAATACAGCACAGGCAGAGGAGAGACCAGTGTCAGCTAACAACACTTTCAGCTAACAGCTGACCAGTGAGGCCTGGGATCCTCCTGACACTGCTGCTCCCCCCCACCAACCCCACCTGCAAGTTCTTTACGGGAATACTGGACTCTGAATTCAAGTCCTGATGCTTTCACAGTGAGCACTTTATCTGCTGAGCCCACTCCTCAGTCCACTCCCACCCCTGCCATATTATAAAAACTCACCAGGGGCCTCAAAATCATAGAGCCAAGCAACCACCAATAGAAACCTCCAACGCTGTGGGCCCAAACAAACCTTTTCTCTTTCTAAGATGAATGCTTTGAGTATTTTGTTACTGCAACAGAAAAAAAAAAAAAAAAAAACTGACGCAGGGAATTGCTGAAGGAGTTTTCAACAGAACAGTGCCGTGAGGGGACCTGCACCAAGGGGTACCACTCAGCAGTTGCTGAGGTTGGACTGTAGAGGACCAGATGACTATAAAGAGACCAGCTAGAAGGCCACGCTCAACAACCAGGTGACAAGTAACGACGTGTGGGCAGACAGCTAAAGTGGCAGCTCTCCGTGCATACTGTACGTAAATCATTCTGGCTGTGAAGTTGAAAAGGGACTGCAGAGAAGAACCCAGAGAGGTGGTAGAGAAATTACCACAGTAATATGGGCAATAAATCAGGGTTGCTTGGACCTTGTGTCCAAGAGGGAGTGCTAGATGCTGGAATCTGTTTTCTAGGTAGAGCTGAGAGTCTTCTGCTATCTGGCAAGAATGAAAGTTCCACAGGGTGAGACGCCGACAGTACCGTTCCTTTCCTCTTTATGGCTCTGTAATCACGTGGCCAGCTTAAATGTTCTCCCTGAGAGATCTACCTTTCTAATCCATTTAAACCATTTGTATTACTTATAACAATGAAAGAGAAGGTTGAGATAATTAAAATCAAGTCAGGCTCTCAAATAATACATATAGCATGACTCTCAACGTGCCCTCACCACCAAATCTTTCATCAGAACTATGTAAGAATTAAGTTTTGAGAGATTCGGGGAACAGAGTCAGGAACCCCCACAAAAGACTCCAGGTTGTTCACATTATCCAGCCCCGGAACTCCAAGCCTGGGTTCCCAAATGCCTAAGAGGCCACTGGGTATTGTGAGCTACTTTCAAAATTCAATAATCTGTTCAGATGCTGCATAGAAGCCAAATGTCACACTGGTAATGGTATATTAACTGCCTGCCTTGGGTTACTTTATAGTCACTCTGTGTAGTCCAAATTATTCTCATCAGTAAACAATAAATAATAAAAAATCAATTACCACTTAAGAAATGTAATTTGTCTGAAAAATAATCTTTAAAACCATGGGACCTGTTGGAGAAAGACAAGAGAATAAGAAGAAATCGCAAGGAGAAAACAGGGAGGAGGTGGTCAGTTGATGGCTCAGGCGCTTAGCCTGGCACCTGCACAGTGTCCTGAAGACAGTGAGTTCAACACCCTCTATTCCCCACCCCCCACCCAGAATAATAGCAGCTGTTATTTGCCTGACCTGTTTTCTCTTCCTTATCTTTTTTTTCTTCTTCAATGTATATTTTTATTGAGTTTTTGTAGATTTCATACAATGCATTTTAATCATACTTAGACCTCCCCTATCTGCAACCCCATAGCCCGCCCACGGGATTTCATGCATCCTGTCTTATATGTTAAAGCCTATGGAGTCAAGTTTGTGTGCTCAGCTGTCTCTCGGTGTGAGTTCATCCACTGAAGCCTGTTTAGCTTATCTAGCATCACTCCCTTAAAGAAAATCAACTCTCCCTCACCCAGTAGTTATCAGCTTCCGATAGTTCCTAGGCTAAGACTGGTGCCTCCTGCCCATTTCCCTTTTTAATCTGATTGCATTTGCACAAATCTTGGACATACATACCATCACCATTGCTGCAAGTTCATATGAGCAAGTTCCCAGATACCTGTAAGACCGTTTCCTTCGGGTCATGCACCAACCTTGGCTCTTACCATCTTTCTGTCCCCTCTTCCACAGTGGTCCCCGAGCCCTAAGTGGCTGAGGTTTCATATAGAAGTCCTGTCCAAGGACACACACTCTGCAGCCTCTTACTCTCTGCACTTTGGCCAGTTGTGGCCTTCTGTGTGCATTGACTCTGCTGCACGAGGAAGCTTCAGTGCTGAGTTGAGAGGTGCTGTACTGTTCTCTTTGCCCCCTTTTCCACTATGTTCCATGAGCCTTATGTGTAGAGGTTCCATTGAAGATGTGTCACTTAGGGCTGGGCATCTCTCAGACACTTATTCTCTGTGTGTGACCAGTTGTGAATCTCTGTAGTAACCTCCATCTGTCATAAAGATAAGCTTCTTTGATGAATGATGATTGGTATATTTGTCTATAAATATAAGGGTACATATTTAGCTTTCAGTACAAAATTACATTTGTCTACAGATATGAGAGATGTAGGATTTTTCTCTAGGATCTATGACCTTTCCAACCATGTATATTGGCTAGGTTTATAGTGCCACACATGAGTTTCCTACCATTGAGCAGGTTTTAAGTCCAATTCAGATAGCTGTTGATTACCCCCAAGATAAAAGTGCCACTGATATAGTTTGCTGTGCAGGTCATAGATTATTGTCTATTGATGTGATTATTGGCCTTTAAAGTTAAGGTTGGACCATTGATTGATTTTCTCCCTTACCAGAGTGCATTGAATCCTCTAGAACTATGAGAGCTAGTCTCTAGGGAGGAGGTTTCCAGGTCAGTTCCAGCTCCATTGCTCCAACTCCTGTGTCCAAAGTATGTCCTGTCTTCAGCAATAGGGTCTTACCCTCAAGTTCTAGGAGGTAACCAAAGGCTGTGGCAATAGCCTGTGTCATTTCTGGAATCTCTTGGACAGCCCTGCCCAACAACTCAAAAGGAGGTTTCTCCTGTCTCGCACTGTTTTTTTTCTTCGATGATAGTCACTAGTGTTCTTGGGGGAGCTGTGTCACCTCAGTTTTCAGGCCATCGGGTTTTCAGGTTGAATTGACAGTTCTATCTCTTGTCAGCTCCTGGTGTGGACCTGTGATGTGTGTCCATCCAATCATTCTGTTTGGTCACCATGATTGGCTCAGAGCTGATCATGTGATTCAACCCAAGAGGATCTTGAGACTTTTGCTGGAAAAACAAAGACCTTTGTGCTCTAGGTTTTGTAGAGAGTAGGGTAGGCAAACCTAGAGTTGCTGGCCCTGTCTTCCTCGCCGAGGAAAAGTCTGATGGCAAATGGAGTTTTCAGAGGGAGGAGCAGGACCTCCGGAGGGAACAAAAGCCCAGGCCACGAACTCTCAGCCACTCTTTCACCTCTGAAAGAAAGTCAGTGGTAACAACTAAACGATCAATGTGGGGTTGTATCTCTTTAACTTATCACTATAGAACAAGTTGCTTAGTTTTGGCAATCACATAAAAGCTCATTTATGACTAAGGCTATTGAAAGTAATAACAAAAGTCTTTGAGAGTAGCTTGAAATGTATAATGTGCCATTAAAAAAGAAAACAGGAGCAAACTGTAGCTATTATTATCCACGACTGTCCCTGCCCACTAGTGAAGGCTAGCAGGCGGACCATTGAAAGGTGGGCTTCAGAGAGGCTAGGTGCACAGATCGTCGAGAATTGCTGACTCCATGTTATTTCATTGCTGAACCTTTTGAGTGGACTGTGTTTAGCAGCCGTACTCTAAGGGGCACATGTTCTCCACCAACATTTTTTACCTAGGTCATATGAGCACATGTGTGATTATTTCTTCTCCATTAGACTTGGATGGGGCAGGATCATTATGGACTGTCACCATTATGGAATCATATGAGTCTCTCCACGTTTGCATATGAATAACTGAAAAGATTTACAATTCTATCTTAGAACAAACATGAAAAGGGTTTGCTGCATAAATTACACTAATATGTCCCAGTGTCTTCAACTCTCCTACCTCCTTGTACATCACATAGGCACGGGCTGTTCCTGCATTCTGTAGGGAAGTTGGTAAGCAGGCACAGGCATTAGTGGATACAGACATTTCGTTGTGTTTTGAAGTTCTGTGTTTTTCAAGTAGAGGTTGCTGACACTGCGAACAGGCATAGCTCCCAAGACAGCAAGGACAGCTCAGGGTAACTTGGTGTCTTACAAGTAATAGTCCAATCAAGGATCTCCAACTGTGCAACCCTGAGTTTAAGCAGAGCACAAACAAAAAGCATGCTCTTAGCCCAACTCCACGAGACAGTGCTGTGGAAGATGACGTTGTTCAAGGTAGGATGGAATAATGCTCAGATACAAACAGCTATGGTCACTCACGGTATACATCCCATCAAGTTCTGAGAGCCACTGCTAGCTGCATGTGCATCCATAGTCCTCACCTTAAAACACCACACTGTGCAATGGAAACCGCCCACAATCTGACATCCAACCTTTAAAATAATTCTGCCCACAAGTTTCCATTTTTCTCCTGTACCATCCACCCATGTCTACTGATGCTGCTCTTCACACACACGTTGACCTCTAGACTTTTGGAAGCCCCAGGCATCCCTGCCCACTAGCTAATAAAGGAACAGCTGTCCCTAACCCTTCCACTCCAAGCCAATGTTTTTGGTCACCTGAACCTAATGATGGCAGCATGTTGTAGCTTTTCACAGCCTTGACCCAGACCACTCCTGAGTCCCATCCTCAGCCAGGATGAACCTCAATATTTATTTATCTGTATCCCATTCTAAGCTACAAAATGTGGTAAAATACTGTGACAAAACTGTGATTAGTGGATCTACTCATAGTTTTCTTTGCAGCAAGAAACACAATGGGGCCATAGCTTTGGTGGAATAGTTTTAACCTTGGAAACACCCTGTGTGATAACTACTGTGACCGATCATCTTCCAGATAAAGTGATTTTGTCTAAAATAAATGACAGATGTCATCTGAAACCAAGAATGTCCCAGGCAAACGAATTAAATGATTCCTAGAAGTAACACAATCATAGAGAAAAGGGATTGAAAGCAAGGGTCTAAATCTAATCCTAGACTAAATACTCACCATGCCATATTTTGAGTAGGTATACTTGATCTCAGTGTTTACCAACTCTAAGACTCTAAATTCCTTAACAGTGAACTATGAGAGATAATTATGCCTAGCCCTAGTGTGCTGGATAGCTTTAGTGTCAACTTGACACACCTGGGTTGAGGGAGCCTCAATTGGGGAATTTCCTCCATTGAACTGGCCTGTGGCCATGTCCCTGGGGTATCTTCTTGATTGTTGATTGATGTGGGAGGGCCCAGCCCACTGTGGGTGGTGCCACCCCTGGGCAGGTAGGCCTGTGTTACATAAGAAAGCAGGCTGAGCATGGGCCAGGAGAGCAAGCCAGTAAGCAGTGTTCCTCCATGGCCTGTACTCCAGCTCCTGCTTCCAGGTTCCTGCCCTGAGTTCCTACCTTGGGCTCCCTCAGTGATGAACTGTGACCTAGGAGATGTGAGCCAAATAAACCTTTTCTCCCCAAGTTGGTAGTGGTCAGAGTGTTTTGTCACAGCAATGGAGAAACAAACTAGGATACCTAGTATCACAGCAATTTTCTTTTTTAATTTAAGAACATTTTATCATTTTAGTGAACTGGTCTCCCTCAAGTTGCTCAGGGCAGTAATGATTGAATCCAGGTGCTGTCCTCACCCCGATTGTGGAGCACGGTGTAGTCATGCACACAGCTGCTCAGTTACAACCCAATCCTTGTGCCTTTATGGGGACCAAATGGCCCTAGTCTTGGTGTTATTTCCAGGACTTCCTGAAACTGAACTTCCCCTCAAGCAACAGAGCCTTAATAAAACTACAAGTATCCCTAGAATACTTCCAAACTTAAGAAATTCTACCCAGCCACATTGTATGGTAAAAGAAGAGACACTTAATATAAATATATACAGCATATGTTTATATAAATATAAATGATCTATGTAGAGAAGCTAATGCAATTTCTGGCATATATTAAATGACTGAAAGATATCCAGGTTTTTTTGGTTTTTATTTTATTTTTTTTATGTGTATGAGTGTATTGCCTACATGTATGTGAGTGCACCTGTGTTGTGCAATGCCGAGAAAGTCAGAAGAGGGTTTCAGATTCGCCTGGAACTGGAGTTAAGGATGGTTCGTAGCCACCATGTGGGTGCTGGGACTCAAACCCAGGTCCTCCACAAGAGCAGTCTGTGCTCTTAACCAACTGAGCCATCTCTCCAGCCCCAAATATCCAGTTTTTAAACATGCATGACTCAACAAACCTAAAGAATATAAAAAGCAGGGCTGGAGAGATGGCTCAGTGGTAAAGAACACTGGCTGTTCTTGCAGAAGACCTGGGTTCAAATCCCAGCACCCACATGACAGCTAACAACTGTCCATAACTCCAGTTCCAGGGCATCTGACAGCCTCTTCCGTCCTCTACAGGCATTGTACAACACAGGTGCCCTTAGCTACGTGTAGCCAATACACACATACACATAAAAAATAAAAATAATAAATAAAACATTAAAAGAATATAAAAAGCTCAGAATTCAAGATAAACATATCTCTAATATCTGAGATTATTGGCCTAAAGTAAAGACTGAGTTTACTAGAAATAAATGTGTCTAGTGCTCAAAAGCTCAGTTGTATCAACAGCGTAAGTTCTGGGGATATATTTTGGTGGTGGTTCGTGAGAAGAAACTTAAACATCCCTGTAAAGCAGAGAGAGAGGACATGTTGTGAAAATATGTGTGGAGTACTCAGTTGGGCCACTCTGTGTACAGATTTAAGATGATAAAGTGCTGGGACGGACCGCTGCGTTACGCTGTGAAATTGTCCTCACGGTGTGCCACAAACCTTACTGCTACTTCGGTCATATTCATGTACTCATGAAAAGGTCTGTGACACAGAAACTAGCCAGATGACTCATCTGACATGCTGTGGACTTGGGTCATGTTTGCAGAGATTGAAATGAGTGACATACTGTAGTGCCCTGGGAAAATCAAAGAGATCACGTGCAAAACTAAAAACAAAGATCACCTGCTTCCTGACTGTGCAAGAAGATACATTCAGGACAAGAATCGTTTCATTCAAACCCAGGAGTGACGCCCCCTAAAAGTCATGGGTGTTTAAGACCCACCTCAAGTCACAGAAGTTTCAACAGGATCATCAACAGTATCATCAACAACTTGAGTGTGTGAGAACAACAGTGTCCGCCCAATGCATCATCCCAACAGGCTGCCTTGTCAACGGGATCATCCCAGCCAGTCACACAGCAACAGAAGACGGTATTTGATTTCATCGGCAAGATCACTCTAATTCCTAGTTTACAAGAGTATATGGTTCAGAAATGTTTCATTTGGCAAACTTCACAGTAACAACTTTGCAAAGAAGGATTTTCAACAGATGCTGAAATTGGTAAGCAGGCAACCAGAGGAAAGGGATCAGTGATCTCTAGTAGCTACGGGGGGTGTTAGGGGGTATAATTAGCTAATGAGTTTGGTTTGCTTCTTTGGGTGATTAAAATGTTCTAGACTTAGGTAGCGATCAAGGCTGTACAGTCTTGAGAATATAATTTTAAATGTTGATTTGTACACACTCAGGAGTGCATTTTATGACACATGGATTGTATTTCAGTAAAAATCATTCATGAAAGTGAGAGGTCAGAGAGAATAAGAAGCAAGACGTTTACATGTCTCAAAGCATCTTCCACAAGTACTGACTGCAAAGAAGAATTGGGAGCCACAGTGGAGAAAGCCTGGAGACAGCACCTTCCCCAGGTACCCAGAGGGAGCATCACCAGCAATGGACCTGTTTATGCAGTACTCCTCCTGAGCCCTGGAGGCACAAGATCACCCCTGTGATATTCTCCCCAAAGTGTGTAACTTGAACCTCCAGAGGAAGTGTATCAAACACCAGCACATCCCAAGTCGATGGGCATTGGACAAAAAGCTGGCATGCACTTCGACAGCATCAAAGTCACTGAAGCGGGCTGAATTGTGGGTCCTAAGCATCCACATGGCAGCTAACAACTGTAATATAGGTCCACCCGGAACCCCGCAGCATGACCTTATTTGGAAATGAAGGGGCATTAGTGAAGCATGGACCTGAAGACAAGATCGTATTGGATTAGAATGAATATGACAGCAAATGACATATGTCTATAAAGAGAAAAAGTAAATACATACATAAATGGATGAAACTTGGCATGATGGCTGGTACATGCCTTGAATTCCAGCACTCAGATGATAATAAAGACTGAGACTAAGGCCCAGCCTGGGCTACATAGCAAGGCCCTACACAGTGGGACACAGAGAGAAGAAGGCATGCAAAGACAGAGGGAGGGGCTGGTGTTATGGCGTCACAAACCAAAGGCTGCAAGAAGTCACCCAGAGGTTCAAGAGAGACAGAAAAGAGATTCTCCAGCATCTCCACATGGAACCCACGCCATGACGCCCAAGTCCTGTGACTCCCATGCTCAGAACTGTGAGAGAACACATTCTTACTGCTCTACACTGTCCAAGTTACAGGGGTCTGTTGCAACAACCCTATGAAACTATGTCCTTAATAAGAAAGAGAGGCTGAGGAAGACTTCAGATTGAAGTTAAAGAGGACAGATGTAGTCCGAGCCAGAGCTCAGCAAGAGCAAAGCATATTTAGAGGATACTCTGTCAAAGTTGGGTAAAATTCGTAGATCAGGTGATCACATTGGACTGGCCATGGTGTTTCATGTCCTGACTGTGGTTTCATGAATTGTGAGCAGGTGGGAGGGCACATGGCAGTGCTTTGGATAATTTGGCAAAATTGCCCCTAAGTTTGAAATTATTTCAAAGCAAACATTTTAATAACTGAATTGTACAAACAATCCCAAACGTAAGTGCCACTAAGATGGTTCATTCCTGAGCAAGATTTGAGCACGGGGTTATATTTTTTAAACAGATTCTAGACAATTAAATTTTACCATGAGAGCTTAAAAGATGTAGGATTGTATAACACACACACATACATGCACACTGCGAGTGTGTTCCTGAACACATTACTTCTTTGTGCCGCAGTTTACCATGTAGAAATGGGGTATCATCATATCTACCTCATAGCTTTGAAGCAACTTAATCTACACGTAGTGCATGATGGGTAATCGTGCTTAGAACTGTTAACTGCTCTTATTATACCAGCTAATAACTGTAACAAGTGTGAAAGTGTCCAAAATGAAGGGCAAATACAGCTTTCCATTGTGAAAAACATTCATTCTCTTGTGTGTTGTGGTTCGGGATGTGTAAGTGCATGTTCGCATGTGTGCACGTGCATGTGGAAGCCACGGGTCAATCTCAGGTGTCTTTCTTCAGACACCATCCATCTTATTTGCTGAGACATGATCAGTCTCGCTGAGACCTGGGGCAGGCTGACTTGCAAGGCTGGCTGGCCGGTGAGCATCGGGACCGAGATCCTCTTCGCTGTCTCCCCAGCACTGGGATCACTGCTGTGCACAACCATGCCCTGCTTTTCATGTGGTTCTGTGGTTCAAACTCAGTTCCTCATGCTTCCGTGGTAAGCACTTTATCAACAGAGTCATCTCCCCGAGCTTCTCCTTTTCAGACAATTCTGAAGTCCAGTGAGGGAATGACTGTCAGGAAACCAAGAATAGGAGGAAAGCTCACTCTCCTGTAGCCTCCTCTTCCGGGAAACTGAAGAAACAACCTGGTCTTAACGCATGAAAATAGTACTCGATGATTCTGAGGGGTGTTTGTTGTTTTTCATTTTGCTTTGAAGACAGAATTTCCCTACACAGTCCTGGATAGACCAGAACTCACTATGTAACCCAGGATGGCCCCATGTATACTTGCAGTAGTCCCTCCTGCCTCTGCCTCCCATGTGCTGGGGTTATACACAGCACATTCGTGAGAAGAGAGAAGCTCGGTGCAAGCGGGGGCATCTTTGCTGGTTTGACTGACAACTGTGTGTAGCCTAGCAAAGGGCTCAGCCTGACCGCATAGGTCCTCCATCCAGCAAGAGGTCCTCCAGTTCATCCCATGGGGATTTCTGCGGTGAAAAGTTAGGAAGCACAGCTGGTAACAGTCGTCACACACGCGCGGCTCTTCTGTTCCTCCCTTCCTCAAAACACGACTTTTGCAGGGTTTGGAAAGTCATTTTTATCTCTGAGCCTGAAAACAGACCAAATGTTTGCTGAGAATACCAGCTTCACGAAGCAAACAACGCGGCTGAGACCGAAGCCCGAGTTCCTTTTACCTTCCTGCCAGCTCTGCCTGGAGACCATCATTGTCTCTTTCAAGTGACTTTGGGCTCTGTGGGTGCCGAGCACGTTACCCTAGTCCCTGCTAGCTCTGCAGAGGCCGGCACCGTGCCCACTGCCAACAGTGCAGTTTGCCAGCCAAACAACCAAGCTGGGCAAATTCACACACATCAGAAGGTGCTCTGGAGCCTCAGAGGCCACGCTCAGAACAGAACGAACCAAAATTGTGATTAAGTCAAGGCCAGTCAGCTCCACTAGACGCTTCTGTGAGCCGAGACCAGCTCACTCCCCCAGTGCATTCAGGGGTCTCTCCAAATAACACTGCTGCTAAGAGGTGCCTAAGGTGCCTTTATGGATTAGCAATCAGATAGAGACAGCACATTTCACTTATCCCAGACTGAGAGGTGTTTCCAATGGCTCTCTGCTTCCCTTAGGGTTTCCTCTCCCCCAGAAGCAGTGCAAGAGTCAGCCCTGGCTGTTGGCATCTCCCCAAGGATGACACACACAATACCAGTCTTGAAAATGAAACGTGCACTTCAAAGATCTCACCTTCAAAGGGATCTGAGATGGAGTTATTAGCAAATGCTGGGATTAGGCACTGGGGCATTCCTTCTGACAAATAGTTCCCTCTCCTGCAAGTGTGCCACTTGAACCAGAGGTGCCCACAGAGAGAACAGGAATACGAAAAAGCTCTGCCACACCTTCCCCAATCCCACTGCAAGAAGGGATGGTCAATCCACAGCAAGGAGACCACTGTGAAGCCACCGGGACCTTGAAGGTTGTGTTTGTACCCTGGCTTATTTTTCCATCTAGTAACAGGATGACTTGCGATTGGTGGGGATTTCTCCTCAATGGGTAGCATCTTCTGTGTACTAAAAGGGAAGAACACTGTGGGACACTGGCTGACTGTTCTGATCTATGACTTTTTAAGAAGTTGGTCCTGTAAGACTTGGGTGGTCAACACAGCACTGACGTACTTGAGTTTTATCGGATGCTTATTTTGAAGGGAGGATAGGCTGGTATTTGTCCATGTAAGCCTGGCAGCTTTCATAAATACTCAAGTAGAGAAAATTATAAAGCCTGAGACTATTCCCACTCAGTGAGGGGCATAGAAATGCACGCGTAGTAAATGAGCACTCGTTCACTGAAAACTGACTGTATGCTAGGAATTGGATTGTGGACTCTGCAAGCATCACACTTAAACTGGCAGCCACTCCACAAAGAGACACATTACTATTCCCAGATGGTAGCTCAGGAAATTTCTTCAAATATATATTTATTTTTGAGACAAGATTTCATATAGCCTAGGCTGGCTTCAAAATCATAGCCAAGGATGACTGAATTTCTGATTCTCCTGCCTCTATCTCAAGTGCTAGAATTTCAGGCATATGGTACCACACGTGGTCTTTGTGATGCTGAGGGTTGGACCCAGTGCTTTGTATATGTTAGGCAAAACCCAGTGAGCTACATCCCCAGCATGCTTTTAATATAGTCTTCAGTATCCTACCCAGGAGAACATCAAAAGTATGTTGCAACGATGCCTACTAGATTCATACAGATAAAGGAAAGGTTGTTAAATTGGTCATAATAGAGCTTTGCTGACGTTGATGAGGCCATTTCACTGGCAATTGAGAGATTTAATGTTGAACTTAATCTCCACCCTCTTGTTCCCATGCCCCAGGATTCACAGAAGCTGAATGTTAATTCACATTTTCATTCGAACTCTTATTTCCTACACACAGACTATAAGCTTAAGCCAAAAGTTTCTCTCTCCTTGCTGGAGGGAATAAACAAAGTCAACCTCACAGACTGTGATGTCTGTGCCCCCTTGTATTACCACCTCTTCAATGTTGAATTCCTGGACAAATGATTTGGTTCGGCAGGTAAAGGCATTCACAGTGCAAACTTGATGACCTGAGTTTGATCCTGGGAACCCATGTAAAGGTGGAAAGAGAACTGACCCCACATAGTTGTCCTGTGATCTCTACACATGCACTGTGGCATGTGCATGCCACCTCCCTACACAGATACATCATACATAGACACAGATGCATAATAAAAATAAATAAAATGAAAACTTTAATACCCTAACTCTCACAAAAATTAAATGACTATATAATTAGCAAAAAATATGTAAACATAGATAATATACACATAGCTACATATGCATACACACACACAGGGACACAAACCAACAAGTTGCTAGCAGTGTCTGTTTCTAGTAAAGACAGCATGATTCAGGGAAGGGGGCAAGATATAGAAGTGAAGAGATATTTTAATGTTTCGCACTAAACACAACCCTTTTACAGATTATTCCTCTATTGTAAAGCAACTTTAACAATGTAAGATACTTTATGGTAATCATTGATATAAAGAATAAAAGTTTGGGGGAAATGATGTGGTTAATATGGTTAAATATGCTCCAAACTGCTCAATAGGAAAAGTTTTCAAGTTAAGATGTAGCTCAGAGATAAAGTGCTTGCTCAGCAAGAATGAGGCCCTTGGTTCCATTTCAGCACCAAAAACAAAGAAGGTGAAAGAAAAGAAAAGGAGGAGAAGGAAGAGGAGAAAGTAGAGGACCAGGAGAGAAGGAGGGAAGGAAGAGGTGGTGGACGAGGAAGGGAGATGATAGAGGAGGAAAGACAGGAGAGGAGGGAGGAGGGGGAGGGGGAGGGGGAGGAGGAGGAGGAGGTTAGCATGCTTTGCTGTCTGAGGCTAGACAGTAAATGCTCTGACCTCTGCATGCAGGTGGTTTCAATCCCAGCTCCTCACTCTGCTGTTCCATAAACCGAAGAGTGTATCTGTGTTCCAGTAAAATTATATTCAAAAACCAAAGGTGGCAGGCTGAGCTTGGGCCTTGGACGACAGCTTTCCCACTCTTGATTTAGGGAGATGATTTACGGAATAATAAGTAGTCTGTATTCGTATACTGATATATGTAGATTATTCATGCTTCTATGTATAAATATTTCACATATGGGCTTAATTATATATGTACACACATCTATGTGATTAAACAAATAGTTCCCACAGAGCCATACTCCACAGCTGTGAGGAAGGATGAATAAGCCACGTGTTATGACACAGGAATCCTCCAAGATGTTAATCAGAAAACACAGACAGCAGATGCATGAGAACAGTAAATTTCCGTGTGGATTTATTGCAGCATGAAAGTTTGGGGCAGGCTTTTGGAAATTATGTAGAAGGGGTTGTTGTTGCCCCTACGGAAGGCACAGAGACGTACAAGGGTAACGTTAAGAAAAACTCACTTTTTATTTTCTTTTGTACTACTTTTCTTACTGTGTATATCAAAATTTAACTACAAAAATGACTGTTTAGAAAGAAGATTAATAAAACATACAGAGTGAGGAATCCTGGGTGAGTAGACACAGCCCTGTTTGGAAGCTGGGCCCCAGGCCTGCTGTCATTCCAACTGACAAAGTCACAGCAGTGTTTAAGGTATCCAAATGCCTCAGGATCAAACATACCTATTTGGGCTGGGAGTGTGGCCCTGTATTACTTTCCTGTTCCTCTGGTAAAATACCATGGCCAGAAGCAACTTCTTGAGGAAAAGTTCTTTTGGGCTCCAGGGAACTCAGTGTCCATAATGGGGGGAGGCATGGTGGCAGGACCAGAAAGCCTAGAGGTCACATCTCAAACACACTAGGAAGCAGAGAAGGAGCAGGAAGTGGGGCTGTGCACCTTCAAAGCCCACCCTCAGTGGGTGACGTACTTCCTCTCACAAGGCTGCACCTCCTAAAGGCCCTACCCATAACCCCTCGCCCAAACAGTGCCATCCACGGGAGGCTGAGCATTCAAAGTCCTGACCCTCTCATTGAAACCACCTCAGGCTCAGTGGTAGAGCACTTGCCTGGCATTCAGAGACTTGGGGTTTGATTCCCAGCACTGTGTAAACCAAGTGCAGTAGTGAATGCCCATAATCCCAGCACTAAAGAAGAGAACGTGGGGTGGGGGGAGAAGTTCAAGGACATCCTCTGCTATATAGGGAGTTCAAGTCCAGCCTGTGCTACAAGAGACCCTAAATGGAAAAAAAAAATATCCATTTGAGTATCCCAAACTCTCCTCATCCTGACCATTGGAGCCTTACCCCAGAGTCATCCCCTTTCCAGGAGCCCCAAGGTCACTTTCCTGAACTTCCTTTAGCCAGCCCTCAGTCAGACTTGTCAGAGAACTCAGTCATCCTTCACCTGGGTCTACTGGAGGGTAAAAGGTGAACTCATGTCTGTAGAATACAAAGTTCTTAACAAATATAAAATAACTGACACTTTTTTTCCTTACAGCCCACCAACAATGACCGTATGAAGAATTCATTCTACCAACATCATCACATCATGTACCATTACAGCTTCAAACACCATCTTTCATTCCTATTTCTATTGTGACATTAATACTGCCGTATTACTGCATATACTAAAATACTATAGTATGTAGTACTATATAATACAACATGCTATAATACTTGTATGTTGAATACAAGGTGATATCCTTTGCTCTCCAGAACTGAGGACAGACAATGTGTGTTATTCCTTGGATAGCCCTGGATAGTGGCTGATATACTCAGCATATGGTTGACAAATAAGCCAATAGAATGAAGGCACAAAAGAAGAGCAATCTGCGAAAGTAAGCAGGTGAGGTTTTGAGATGAAAATTCACAGCTGTATTTCTGAAATGTCCCCTGAGTAACTCAGTGACTCCACTCATGAAGCAGTCACAGGGCAGGAAAGTGATCCACAAATCATGGTTTGACTCTGTCAATGAGAAGAGGTGTGTGTAAGGTATTGACCTTGTCATACTCTTGTCAAGCATCATATAGTCACCAAATTCCAATCTGATGGGTATTTACTGATGGCTGTACACACTGTGCTGTGTAGTCAGGATACATTAAGGGCAAGGTGGCCACTTTTGTTCAGGCATTTACAGTGTTTTTAAAAAATATTTTATTCATATGAGTATATACCCTGCATGTATGTAAGTCCATCCATGTCATTCAGTGCCCATGGAAATCAGAAGACAGTGTCAGATCCCCTGGAACTCAAGTTATGGATGGTTATTAGCACCATGTGGGTGCTAAGAATTGAACCCAGGTCCTCTGCAAGAGTGGCCGGTGTTCTTAACCACAGAGCCATCTCTCCAGCCCCGCATTTATGATCTTCATAGTAAGTCGTAGAGTAACAAATAGACCAATGTGGGTTTTTTTTTAAGATTTCATCTTTATTTTTAATTATGTGTACATGTGGGGGGAAGGGTATGTGCACATGAGTACAGTGACCACAGAGACCAGAAGAGGGCATCAGGTGCCCTGGAGCTGGAGTTACAGGCAGTTCTGAGCTGCCCAGAGTGGGTGCTGGGAACAGAACTCAGGTGCTCTGCAATAGCACCATGCAGTCTTAACCCATGAGTCATCTCTCTGGTCCCATTGGGGTTTTTTTAACGGAGATGGATGATGTGGAGGAGATGAAATGTGAAACAAAGAGCCAGGTTGATGAGGTGGGTCAGGGGTGGTGATGAAGTCAGTCTTTACTAGAGAAGGGGGGCATGAGCTGAGCGATGCAGGAAACAAGACGTAACAGATGGAGGTGGATTCTGTGTATAGGTCATGGGAGGGACACACCAGGTCCTATGGAAATACAAAGAAAGCCTTTCAGGGCTAGGGATTCGGAAGAACAGCAGAGCTGCAGCCTGCAGGAAACAGATAAAAGACACATGCAGAAAGATTTGCATCAGCCCCTCGACCCCCTTCCTTCTTTTCCTAGAGGCACATAGCCAGATAACACCAACTTTCTTTGCAGTTAGGAATTGTCACATGACAGGGTTCTGTCCAGTGGATGTGGAGGAAGTGAGCTGTACCTGACCCTGAAGGAGTAAATCATTTATCATTTTGCCCCTAGGGAAGGAAACTCAAAGGACAGAAGGACCCAGAGAAGCCCTGGAGAGCCACTAGCCAGCCTGTCATATCTGCATGAGGTGGTATGAGACTGTGTACAGTATTGAGGGTCACAGTCAAGACTCTGGGGCTCTGTTCTAAGAAACGGGAGTCACTGCAGGGCTTTATGCGTGGTGAACTACAACCAAATGTGATTTTTTGAGACGATGATTCAGTTGTGTGGAAAATGATGTGATAAATTGCTTGAGATTTTCATTTTCTTTTGCTAGAAAGTCCCTTTATGACACGTGATAAGGAAATAGCGAAAGAGTCACAGGCTTCAGAGACACGTTCTGATAAGGAGTGAATGGCAATGGGCTAGAAATGGCGGAAGGGCATCAGAAAGATGAGCAGATGGTGATGCAAGGGTAAAGGTCAGAGCAGCAAAACTGTCAGGGTCTTTTCTAGAATTAGACATTGAAACAAGGCTGCACATTACGCAGCATGTCACCCCAGCCATCAGGAGGCAGAGGCAGGTGGATGTCTGTGAGTTCCAGGCCAGTCAGGAATACATAAGACCCTGCCTCAAAAATATTTTCTTTTGAAGCAACGATCACACTGAAAAAAGAAGGCATTTAGCATCTTGGGACCAAGGGACTTGGATTCAGGCTGCAGTTCCACACTTCACTAGCTTTTCAGCCTTGGGCATGTTACCTCTATGTCTTGGTCTTCAAATTTCTCCATCCATGAAATGGGAACAATAGAATTTGTGTTTAAGATTTTCCAGGAGACCTCAAGAAGGTAATGAGGATACTACAAAGCAAACAGAATTTCTTTCTGCAAAACATATATTTAATCATACGTTGGTTAGGTCTGTCAGCCTGACACAGGGTAAAATCACTGGGAGGAGCATCTCAGTGAGGGATTGTCTACATCAGATGGGTCTGTGGGCATGTCTCAGTGAGGAGATTATCTTGATTACATTAAGGTGAGAAGACCCAGCTGGCAGTGTTGGCACCATTCCCTAAGTCTGGGTCCTGGACTGTCAAAAGTGGGGAAGGTTAACTGAGCAGTAGGCTCTTGAGTGCTGTGATGTGACTGGCTGTTTGAAGTTCCTGCCTTGGCTTTGTGTAGTGATGGACCACAGTCTGGGTCTGTGACCCTGTCTCCTCCCATCAGCTCCTTTCTGTCAGGGCATTCTTAATCACAGAAGCAGAGATGAAGCTAGGGCAGATCGGACCTCCCACCTTGCATCCGCCCCTCACGGTCTCCCCATTTTGAGTCTGGAATCAGTCTCTTCGTGTCGGCATTCACAAGGATTGGTAGGACTCGGCAGGTCAAGCACCCTGCTAAACTCACAGATGGATTCAAAGGCTGTAGTCGAGGTTCGTGGTTAAGCACTCGGGGAAACCACCAAGGACAGGGTACCTGTGGAAGCCAGAATCGCGACAGGGAAGAAGGCCACCAGGAAGTCATCCCACCGAGAATAGAAGTACTTTAATTTAGGAGTGTCAATCCCAGCACTGTTGGCCTTTCCAGCCTGACAGTCTGGTGTAGGTGTGGTGATAGCCATCTGTCCACTGTAGAGAGGTGAGCAGCACCCTCCAGTAGCACAATTTAGGAGTGTCAATCCCAGCACTGTTGGCCTTTCCAGCCTGACAGTCTGGTGTGGGTGTGGTGATAGCCATCTGTCCACTGTAGAGTGGTGAGCAGCACCCTCCAGTAGCACAATTTAGGAGTGTCAATCCCAGCACTGTTGGCCTTTCCAGCCTGACAGTCTGGTGTGGGTGTGGTGATAGCCATCTGTCCACTGTAGAGAGGTGAGCAGCACCCTCCAGTAGCACCTGGTCCCCAGTTGTCACAACTAAATCATCTCAAGACAGGGACAGATGCCTTCCTCTCTCTAGTTAATTCATTGGTGAGTACTGTTCACTGGAGATATGTGAGCATTTAGATGAACACACCCTCCTGTCATAGAAGGTGCATTCAAGAGTTCATCTTTCTGCCGGTAGTGGTGGCGAGTTCCTGTTACTCCAGCACGAGCCATGCTGAGGCAGGAGGACCATGGGTCTGTCAGTCTCAGCTACTTAACAAGACACTATCTGCAAATAAAAAGAGTTTGTGTTTCTCATTCCTAGTGCTCACCTTCTGGTCTGGGCGTAGTGTCACTGAAATATTTAAAAGGAAGTGAGAGAGATCAATTACTTAAACAGCCATGCGCCATTTGATGCAGAGAACACATCTGAGAAATACATAGTTGCATGATTTCATCATTCTGTGGGAATATTCTTACTCAAATTGAGATGGTCATGCTGTCACTAAGCAGTATAATTTTGTGTCCTATGTGACCCAAGTGCCATGAAGCACAGGATTTGGCTGTCAGGTTTTGTTATTTTATTTCTTCATTACAAATAAAAGCACATTTTAAAGTCTGCTCTGGGGGCTGAGGAGATGGCTTAGTCGGTAAAGTGCTCACCAAGCAAGCATGAGGACCTGAGCGGAGATCCCCAACACTCATGGAAAAGCTGGGTGTGATGGGCTGCACATGTAACACCAGAGCTGGGGGACAGAGAACAGAGGATCCCTGGGGCTCACTGGGCAGGTACTCTAGACAAATCAGTGAGCTCCAGGTTCACTGAGAAACTGTCTCAAGAAACTCTGGCGGTCCATACAGGAGGACACCTGATGTCGACCTCTGGCTTCCATACGTGTACCCACAAACACACATGCACACACACTGCACATGCTCATACAACTGCTCTGAATTAGTACTGGCCACATGTTACATCGTCTGCATTCAGGCTTTGTGTGTGCTCACGGCTCAGTTCTGTTGCCTCCGAGACAGACCCTGAAGTCTGAGAAACCTATATTCAAGTCAGTCTGCGATGATCTTGCCCTGTGATCTTGCCCATCTGGCTTATAAAGGCCTGAATTGGTTCTCTGTCCTGCGTGACGAAGGATCTTGGGCTTTTTCACTCCAAACAGCATCCTTTTCATTAGTTCACAGTTTGGTGGGGCTGGAAGTGGCCAGAACAGGCAGCTGGCGGGGCTCCTGACTTGGGGCCCTCCCATGTCCACAGCAGAGTGTTGGCATGACTACAGTCCTGCCTGGAAATGATGGAAGTAGACACGGACTTCCAGGCCCAGTTCCTTGTGGGTAAGAGCTGAGTCTCCTTTCCTTGCTGGCTGTTGACTGAGAACTCCATCTTCCAAGTGGTCTTTGTGTTGGCTCCCTCCACCTTCAGAACAAGACAGCTGCCCTGCATTGATCCTTCTTGAAGGCTTGTGACTACCTCTTCCTATTCTACCAAAGAGCTCACTTAACTGGTAAGACTCAGACTAACAATCTACAAATCCATGTATCTCCATATTTTAGGGCCTGGTTCGAATAAAAGGGAGAAAGTGAGCTGAGCACCAGCATCCACCTCGCTCTGCTTCCTGATTGTGGCAGCCGCCTCTCGCTCCTACACCGTGCTTTCCCTGTCATGAAGGACGGTGCTCTTGAGCTGTGTACCAGAATAAACCCTCCCTTCTTTTAGTCAGTTGGCTAAAGACACCCCTCTCATCTGCAAAGTCCTTTCTCACTGGAACCTAGATGAGTGTTTGATCGAATTACCTGGTATGAGAATCCTGGGTGAAATGTCTACAGAGTTCTGCCTTCACAGTCTTTCTGGAAAATTCAGAGACTGTGGGGGACAAGAGACCCTGAACTTCATTATCCCCTTTCACATCTTCTTTCTTTGTCTGAAGATGAGTTCCACTCACCTTGGTGGGGACCTGCTGCCCACATGAGGGTCAAATGCTGGGCTGGGCGAGAGTCCTTTAATCCTGAAACCATTTGTCCTAAAAGCCTGAAAAGACTAAAGAGTGTTGAATGGCGGGAGGAATTCATTTATCACAAAATTTCATCATTTCTGTGAAATGACTGAATATTTACTTTGTTTCTTCTCATTGGAGTTTTAATTTAGTTGCAACTAAGAGAAAAGGTTCCATGCTCTGCATCTGATTGTGATGCCCAAGTCGTCACCAGGAGCTGGATTACAGGCTTCATGAAAGTGAGGGGGCAGAAAACTTTAATTTTGTTTTTAATTATACAATAACAAAAGCGATTACGAGCTGGGAAAGAATACCTTAAAATTAATTATCAGCCAGAAGAAGTTTCTTGGCAAGTCCTTTCAAAGCTTAATCAAGATAAAATGAAAAGAACATAAAATTAAATTTAAAAAAGAAGATAAAGGATGAAATAACTCAGAGAAGAACATGGAAAAAATAACTTATGAGAGACCAAAGTCTCTAAATTAGATACCCTCTTGAATCATTGTCAAAGACACTTTTTAACTTGAATTATGATTAAAAAAAAATTTAAAAAACCAAACCAATCCCCTTCCACAAGAAAATGAGCAAGAATAATTGAGGTTTATTTCACCTTCCATATATGACTTAACTTCCATTTTTATGAGAACTTCATTGCTGTTTCATAAGCTAGCAAATGAGAAACTGATATCAGCTATGAGCCAGAAAGGACTCCAGGCCCAGTGAGGGACCCCACTGTAATGAGAGTTGGGTGTTTGGAGCTCTTTTCAGAAGACACCACTCATCTCGTGGGACAAGACAGGCTGTTCCATCAAGGAGAGTCTCCTCAGGGTACTTACAGGTGAGTGTGTCCTGGGATGGTTTATTCTAACAGTCAAGTTGACAGGATCTAGATTCATCTAGGAGATAAACCTCTAGGTATATCTTTGAGGGTGTTTACAGATTGAGTTAATCGAGATTACTAGTAGATTGGGTTCATTAAGACCCACCCTAAATGTGGGCAGCACCACACCACAGGCTGTAATGCTGATCTGAATAAGGAGGAGAAGCCGAGCTGAACACCAGCACTCAACTCTCTCTCTGCTTCCTGGGTGCAGATGCAACGTGACCAGCTGCCTCAGGCTCTTATCACCAGGTCCTCCCCACCATGACAGACTGCACCCTGGAACCCCACCCCCACCCCGACAGACTGCACCCTGGAACCCTTCCTTCATTAAGTTGTTTTTGTTAGGTATATTGTGTCAACAATAATTTCATGACCCAAGCCGTTACTACAGTTCACAGCTCTTGAATCAAAAGGGAAATCGCTTATAATAAAGGCCTTCATCTGAGTTCACCAAATTACCCAGTTAGTTTGGGGTGTGTAATGAGTATCACATCACTTTCCTGTTTGTTAAGTCACCTTCCCCTTATGCATTGTCTCTCCTTGTGACAGAATTCTTCTCCACAGTGCAGAAAATTCACTCCCTTCTCCCAGTCTACTTGTCTTGGTGAGGGGACATAAGCCCATCCCTAGTTCTGATGAGGAACAAAATCCCAAGTCAAAGCCAGGAGATCAGAGCATCGGGTCGCCAGCTGTTGGCAAATGGGGTTCCACTATCAGGCAGGAGTCGGAAATCCTAGGTGCACTGGGACTTGCTACTGGATCCAGCTTTCCCTGAAGCCCTGACATGTGGTTTTCATTTACATGTTGAGCTAGATTTACTTTTGGCATTCTGCTAGGTTGGACTGGTTCAGTATTTGGGGGTTCTGTGAGACTCTGAAGTGAAAAACCTTTGGGATTTCTCTTCCTTTTCTACATTGCAGCCCATATCGATTCCGGAGCCCAGGAAACCACTCATATTTGCACACATCTTCTGCCGCTACATTGCCTTGAGCCGATCATGAGCCAACTTACCTGTTTTCAGCTTCTGTCCCAATTCCTTTCTAGCACCTTGGAAGAAAATGCTTCTCCAACCCCTAGGGTTTCAACTAGGTGTTCAGCTCAAGTCCCCAGCTCAGCCTTGGGGGCTGCGGACGAAGCATCACCCTCTATGAACTGCCCATTCCGTTCTCTGTGTGTGTGTGTGTGTGTGTGTGTGTGTGTGTGTGTGTGTGTGTGTGTGTGGTGTATATGCAAGTGGGTACATGCACACGTGGAGGCCAGAGGTCAATGTCTAGTGTCTTTCTGAACTGTTCCCCACATTGTTTTTGCAGTAGGGCCTCTCACTGAACCTAGACCCCAGCTATTTGGCTGGGTGACTGACCAGCAAGCTCCAAGGATCCCCTCTCGCCCACTCCTAGGATGACAGGCTTGAGCGGTCTTGTCTTTCACCTGGGTGCTAGCAATTAAACTGAAGTCGTCAAAGCGCTTAGTGATGCCCTCCCTCTGCCCCTGCTGTCTCTCTAACCTGTTCTCCCCCACCACAAGGGCAACCTCCTGAGACTTTCTGATGTACTTTTTTAAATATTTCATTTATTTTTTTACACCCACTTCTCAGATAGCACCCTCCCATAGCCTCCCTCCCCCAACTAGAGCCCTTATACCCTGATATCCCTGCTACTGTCTGCTGTGTTGTCGGCACCCCCAGCCATTCCCCAATACTTGCGCTTCTGGTGAATCTAGTCAGCCTACCTAGAGGTCTTTGATTAGGAGGGTCAACTGTTCCTCATCTAGCAGTAATCAGTTGTCAATACTCCTTTAGATAAGATTGGGGTCTGCTGTTCATTTTCCCAGTTCTATGCTGGGTTACTATCTGGGAGTCCCTTTGGCTGCCCTGGGCAACAACTTAAAAGAAGGTATCACCTGTCTGGCATTGTTGCTTGTTATGTAGCCTTTAGCTATACATGTGGACTCTTATGAAATTATATTGACCCCTTTAATCTTTGGTTATACTTTCCTTTTGGGTGTTTAAGGCCATACAGTTGGTCTTTTACCAGTTCCACCTATGTGAAGATAAGTCAAAGGTCCTTCTCGACCATGGTTGGCTTTGCTTGGAAGCATGGAGGAAACGATTCCTCTGTGTTGACCCTCCTCTTTGTAGACTGGACACAGGTTCAAATCCATCTGGTGGGGTCTCCTCGGCCTCCTTGATCAAGAGGACAGGTGATCCACCACCATCATAGGACAGTTTGAGAGACGCTCATAGTCCCCTGGAACTAGTCAACCTAGAAGGGCAAGGAGCAAAACGTGTCCTTTATGTCCCTCTGACCAAATTATTCTAGGCCTCAACGTATGTCTGTTAAACACCCAAGAAGGTTAGTTCCACCAGTCTGGTATTTTTAATTACTGTGTGTCATGTAGATAAATCTTGGGCAAAGAC
>NW_008340140.1:490704-529311 GCF_000622305.1 Nannospalax galili | reverse complement strand
GTGTCTCTTCAATAGCATGAGTTCTTTGGGTATATGCCAAGGAGTGGTATATGGTAGTGGTATATGGTAGGTCAAATGGTAGGTTCATTTGTAGTTTTTTAAGAATTCGCCACACTGCTTTCCACAGGGGTTGAACAAGTTTGCAGCCCCACCAGCAGTGGATGAGTGTTCCCCTTTCCCCACATCCTCTCCAACATTTGGTATCATTTGTTTTCTTGATCTTAGCCAGTCTGACTGGGGTGAAGTGAAATGTTAAAGTGGTTTTAATTTGCATTTCCCTAATTATTAGTGATGTTGAACATCTTTTAAGATGTTTCATAGCCATCTGATGCATTTTTTTTCAGACACTTTTAAACCAGTCTTTAATTTTCAATTCAGGTTTCAGGAGTTACATACACACAAACATTAATTCAGGGAATCAAGAATGTGTAGTATAAACATTCACTGCTTGACACTACTTCATGTATGTTTTTAAACTTGTGTTTACAAATTAAAAAAAAAAAAAGACTTCTTCTATTTTCTCACCAAATTACATTTCCTGAAACTTCAATACAAAGCATTATCATACTTATGGCCAGGAGTGGGTACTTACTGGTGAACAGATTCCGGTGACATCATCTTTTATGCCTTTGGCAGTACTCTACATGCCTGGCACAGTAGGTATTTGTCAGAAGAATGCAAGTAACACTTAGATCCCTGGAGACTGGGATTCTATGGCAAATGGGGGAAACCACAGTCTATCGCTAGGATATACCCAGATGTGACCACATGCCTAGGCAGACTGCTTCTAGGTATGGAGCTGTGTTAAGTGTGGATGAGCACTGCTCTCAGTGGGAACTAAGGGCAATGATAAGTGGTTGTGCAGCGTTGTAAAATGACCAATGGTACCTGTGTATAGTGTTTTCCCATTCACCAGAAGGAGACTACATTTTCTCACGATTCAGTAATCACATTACACTGTCAGTAGCATCGTGGTTCTTATAGAGAAGACAGGGTAGCTAGTCACTATTTACACTATCCACGGGAGGTATCAGCGCCCAAGAAAGCAAAGTATTTATTTAGAAACAGGGTTTCATGTAGCCCAGTCTGGCCTCAAACTATGCACCTGAGGATGACCTTGACTTTCTGATCTCCTTGCAGCACTATGCCTAGTGGTTGTGGTGTTCAGAATCAAACCCAGGGCTTCCTGCATGCTAGGCAAGCACTCCTCTACCCACTGAGATATACCCTCAGCCTCCTAAGTAAACAAATTTTGTAACATCATCAGATATGTTCTTGCATTGAAGAGCTCAGCTCCTAATTCTTTAAATTCTTATCACACAAGGGATTTTTTAGATATTGTAAGAAGCACATCAAACTCTTGAGAATGGCCTGCACTGCTCTAGAGGGTCGGTCCTGCCAAGCCTTCCCCCCAGCCTTCCTGATCTTCACACTCACTCTTTACTGCAGGCACAACCCAAGATCCCATCTCCTCCCATCAGAACTGCACCCTGGCCCCTCCTCCCTTGACGTTTGTCTGAACCTTTCTTTTGTTCACAAACTTTCACCTATTCTTTCGCCTTTGGCCTAATGTTCATTCTCTTGAAGAATGACTCCATCGATGAAATGGCCTTCCCCATTATGATCATGAGCTCTCCTGACCTGTGATCTTTCTCCCCCTGAAGTTATCAAATATGGATTACAAACATTACTTCAAAGACATTCCTGGGGTTATTTTGTCAATGGTTCTACCAGGCTTGACTCAAAGGTCCCTGAAATTGAGCGCTCTGAACTCACCGTCTCTTCTCACCCTCCCATGACCAACACACAGCATTTAGTAGTCACCACGGATGAGTCCATCGGCCCAGAGTTGTGTACAATAAATACTGCTGGCTGGATCTAATTAAAAGGTGATGGGGACGTGAAAGGCTTGAGCACAGGAAGCATGGGTGAAGGGAACTGTAGTGAACAGCTTCTTTCTCTTCATTGTTTGGAAAACAATAAAAACAAATGAAATGCTTAAGAAGCTGTTTATAGGGACTGGAGAGATGGCTCAGGGGTTAAGAGTATAACCTGCTCTTACAGAGGACCCAGGTTTAATTCCCAGTACCCACATGGCAGCTCGCAACCATCCATAACTCCATTTCCAGGGGATCCAAGGCCTTCTGACCTCCATCGGCATTGCACGACATGGGTGCACTTACATACATGCAGGCAATATGCTCATACACATTAAATAAAAATAAATAAAATATTTCTAAAAAGAAATGGTCACAGACTTGTCTAGAAAGATGAGCTCTGAGATCTAATGCACAAATCAGAGCCCCACCTGGTGAGCAGGGCAATCTAAGGATCCTGCAGCCCACTGGGCAGTGCTGTGCACTCCAATAGTCTGCCTCTGGGTGCCAGGCACCCTAATTCTGTAACTGATCTCCTTGTTGGCTTCTGGCCAAAAGGTCAGGTAGACCACACCTATTTAGAGCCTCATGGGGGCTTTTATGATGTAAATTTTTAAGGCACTAGAGTAATATTTTGTTAATATATATTTTGTCTGTGTGGAAACATGAGTTTCACAGCTTTGAGGCATTAAAAAAAAACTATTTTATTAGGCCTTGTCTTTACTAATGTAAGCAAACCTCTGGGACAAAATGTGCAAAGGTGAAGCTGATTTTGTTCTGATAAGCCATACGTACCGCCTGAGTCCTGTGCGTTGATGAGCACGGGCACGGAGGACAAAGACTTGATAGTCTCCACTGTTTATTTGCCTGTACAGAATGGAGACTGAGAAACGGGGAAAGGGAAGATAAGTTAGCTAATGACCTAGTCTCTCCAATCACAGAGAGGGAGAAGGAAGAGAGAGAATCCATCTTACCAGATATTGCAGCCCTGGAAGCCAGGTATTACTTTTCTCTACTTAAGAATTAAGAAAACTGGGGCTGGAGTGATGGCTCAGCAGCTAAGAGTATATACATCTCTTGCAGAGGACCTGTGTTCAGTTCTCAGCACTCAGCCACCTGTAACTCCAGCTCCAAGGGGACCCAATGCCTCTGGAGTGGAGAGGGACCTGCACTCACATGCCCATACCCACACATAAACACATTTATGCATATTCTCATAGTTTGCTTTTCTGTTGCTGTGATAAAACACTGACCAAAAGCAACTTGGGGAGGAGAGGGTTTATTTCACCTTACACCTCACAGTCCCTCATCAACGGAAACCAAGGCGGGAACCTGGAGGTGGGAGCTGAAGCAGAGACCACGGAGGAGCACTGCTTTCTGGCTTGCTCCCTCTAGCTTGCTTAGTTACCTCTCTTATGCAGCCCAGGCCCACCTGCCTGGGGATGGCAGCACCCACTGTGGTCTGGGCCCCCCTACATCAACTAGCAATGAAGAAAATGCTCCATAGACATGGCCACAGGCCAGTCTGATCTGGAAAATTCTTCAGCTGAGGTTCCCTCTTCCCAGATGACTCTAGTTTGTGTCAATTGACAAGAATTAAGCAGCACATACAAATAAATTTCTTTTAACTTTTTTTAAAAAGAACTAAACACAGATTTACAAAGGTTCGGAGACTTGCTCAAATAAATTCGAGTACGTAGGATTTGATTGCACACCTGTGTGATGGAGTCATGGCTAAGCATTTACCTCCCTGCATGTCTCCTATCAAGGAGACTCTGACATGTTTGAGTTTTTTTCTTGTTTTGTTCTGTTTTTGTTGTTTATTTTTCTTTTTCTATGAGATAGGATCCCAAAAAGCCCAATTGACCTGGAACTCCCTATGTAGCTGAGGATGACCCTGAACTCCTCAACCTCCCATGAGCTAGGGTTGTGTGCCACCACATCCAGATTAAGTTTCTACAGCAGTATTCCCCAGAGCTAGGGAAACTCAGAACTACTTTCTTTACAGTATTGACGCCAGAGCCTGGTTAACTCAATATACTGTCATTTTCTCAAATGGTAGAGCTCTTTTTCTCAATTCAATAAAATTAACTTCTATAAGTATCTTCTGTTGTGCTACTTTGTATCATGATAATTACAGGACGCATGCATGTATTCATGGATAGACAGATGTGTGGATGGATGCATGCATGAATACTTTCATCCACACACATACATGCACACAGATCATATGTCCTGACTTTGAGGCACATATAATCCTCATGCCCCGGGTTCTCCATATAACACCAGCTGACCTGGAACTCACTATGGAGACCAGACTAGCCTTGTTCTCACAGAAATTCACCTACCTCTGCCTCCTGAGTGCTGAGATTAAAGGTGTGCACTGCCACGCCCAATTCTGTAAGCTATTTTTTTAAGTTAGCATGCAAAGTGATGGGTTCCATCGATGCCTTTTCGTACGTACATGTCATTTTCCCTTGTTCTCGTCGATTCCTCTCCCACTTCCTTCATCTTGTCTTCCTAGTCCCACGCTGGCTGGTCCCCTACCTCCCCCAAAATATTTGCTTTTCTCAGATTTTATTAAGCATCCATTTTCAGTGTTTTAGTAGAAAGCAAAGCAGACATGACTCTCATGATTCTGTACCCGCGTGAGGATATTAACATGCTCAGATAGACACACATAGATTTATCCCCTGTAAATAGCAAACCAACTCACATAAATGAAGGGAAAAATAAGAAATTTTCTTTCCATATAATTAATATGCCTACATTCTTATTAATGAATCAATAGTTCTTTTGAATGCAAACATTTTTTCCAAACACGTTCAAATAAAGAAATATGACTTAGGCTGGAGAGATGGCTCAGCGGTTAAGAGCACTGACTACTCTTGCAGAGGACCCGGGTTCAGTTCCCAGCACATACATGGTGGCTACAGAACCATCCTAAGCTCCAGTTCCAGGGGAATCCGAAGCCATCTTCTGACCTCTTCGGCATTGCATGACACGGGTGCACTCACATACATACAGGTAATACACTGGTACACATAAAATAAAAATAATAAAATATTTTTAAAGAAAAAGAAAATAAATAAGACTTAACAAAGCCTTTTAAAAAGAGCTAAGCTGACTTGAAATCTACCTTCTAAGGCAACTGTGTTGGTTATTTTCCTCAGTGCTGTGACAAAATGCCAGACAAAGGTGACCTGAGGGAAGAAGGGGGGCTCTTCTGGCCCACAATCTCAGGATGCAGTCCATCAAGGCCAAGATACCACGGCAGCAGGAGCTTGAGGCAGAGGCTCAGGCTGTACCACGGTCGGGGAGCAGAGGCTCAGGCTGTACCACGGTCGGGGAGCAGAGGCTCAGGCTGTACCACGGTCGGGGAGCAGAGGGTTGCTGGTGCTGCCTGCCTCCTGCTGTTTCCTCAGTCTGGGACCCCAGCCCAAGACATAGTGATTCACATGCAGGGTGGGTCTCCCTACCTCAGTTAACCCCATGTTGAAGCTACCTCACAGACATACCCAGAGGCTTGTCTCCAAGGTGATTCTAGATCCCGTCTAGTTAAGAATATGAGCCATCCCAGCAACTCTGCCTAACGTGGTGCTTTCAACTCTGAGCTGTTTTTCTGCAGACAGATTGATGACAGACAGCTTTCTTCACGCATCTGGAACCAACGAGCTGCTCTGGACTCAGTACCCTCAGGACTGAAATAGGGAGGGCCACAGGCAAGCTTGGAAAATGCTCACCTTAGACCCTTACACGAGGGACTAGGGAGTTTCACTGTGTGGCTTTCCCATAATGCATCTAATCAGCCCATCACTAATGGTGATGTAGAATCCTTCTGATTTTGATCATTATGTCTATTGTAAACCACTGTGATGGGCATCCGTGTATAAACATCTGTTCACACTTGACAATTATCTTCACAAAATGAATTTCTGGAAATGTTGATTAATCAAAAAGTATGACATTTCGTGTTTTACTTCATAGCACCAAGTTATCCTGCCTTAGTATCTGCCAATTCTTGTCTCTGACCAAACATGATACTGGCCAGTTTTTGTTTTGTTTTGTTTTTTAGGGTTATTTTTTGTTCTTTTAAAAACTATTTCTTTTTTTTTAATTTTATGTGTATGAGTGTACTGCCTGCATGTATGTAAGTGCACCCATATGATGCAATGCCTGCAGAGATCACAAGAGGATGTGGGATCCCCTGGAACTGGAGTTATAGACAGTTGTTGCTGCCATGTGGGTGCTGGGAATCGAATCCCGGATCCTCTGTAAGAGCAGCCAGTGCTCTTAACTGCTGAGTCATCTCTCTAGCTCCCCCCACCCCACTGTCATTGTTCTTTTTAAAGCCTTTCTAATTCAGTGAGCCATGTCAAATACCTGGTGCACATATTTATCTTATGATAACATGGAACAAAGTCATATTATTTTCCATGAAAAAAATGTCAAATGCTTTAATATGAAAATATTATTTTATAATCATTTTTATGCAGCATTGCTGAAACATAACTTATACACCATAGAATCCATCCTTTTCAAAGGTATGAGTCAATGAAGTTTACTGTATTTGCAGCCTTGCCAGATCACTACTTTCTAATTTTAGGGCATTTCCATTGTCCTAAAAATACAGCCTTTGCTCCTTTACAGCCATGCACCCCCATTCCCACCCCAGCCCTATGTACGAGTAATTCTTCCACTCTTTCTGTCTCATGGAGGGCTGGAGGATGGGCAGGCCCTGGGGTGCCCAGTGCCCAAACTAAGGCAGTCTAAGTGAACCAGCACATGATGATTCAACCTGTGGTCAGAAATATCCTCCAACTTGATCCATTTCATCCTCAAGAAAGTCTCATCCTGAATCTCAAGACTCAGGAAGTAAACAATTCATAAGTCTCAAGGAGTTTCTGAAACTAACAAGATACACAGCATACCTCAAGATTATAGATTAGTAACAACTACTTAGAGAGGAGACTGCAACACTCCCAGAATAGCCTCACCTCCAGCCAAACTAGGAGCCAACAATGATCTGACCAACACCATAGAGCTGCTGCGTGTTATTGGTGTCTCTGTCCAAAATGGAACATCTGTCAGTCAAGACATTCCTTATTTGCAAGGGCCTCGTTGGCATGGCTGAGATTGCAACATTGGAAATCCAATGCTCAGTGGCTCCTGCTAACCTTACAAGACTGAGCACCAACCATCTGGACCACCCAATTCACATGGTGGGAATTCCCATGGTGGGAATTACAGGCTAAGAAACTGCATGCAGAGCCCTTCACCCAGGCACTCCTCCAAAGTAGAGACCCCCACAGCCCTTCCCTCAGGCTCTGAGGAGACCCAATGCTACAAGCTGACCATCCCTTGCAGAGGGATGCATCTCTTGCAAAGGGATGCAGCTTGAAGGATGATTTCACCTCCTGTGAGTCTGTTCCCTAATACAGAAACACACAACTAGGGTGAGAGGCAGGACCCAAACACACATCAGCCCACACCAAAGCCTGTGTCCTGCTCTACCTCATGGCCTTGGGAGTCAAGGGGACCCTGGAACATGCGATGTGAAGTGAAGAGAAAAATCCATATTCAAACCCCTCCTCCACAAACACGGAAGCATAAAGCCATGGTGACATTTACTCTCTGAATATCTCCTTTCCAATGAAAGAGGATTAAGGCTCAGTGGGTAAAGAAGAGCTTGGGGGCCAATAGAGAGGCAGGAAGCAAAATAACTCAGAATGAAACTGATTTAAAGTTTTGCTAAGAGTTTTTATGGCTGCATATTTCACACTTACGGCCTACCTTTAGTCTTATTTACAGTTTTGATTAAATCTATACTTTGGTATTTTTCCATAGTGTATAGAAATATAGTTTTATGTAAATATTTCCTAGGGAGATCTGTAAAAGTGTCTCTTATAATTGATAGGATGTCTCAAAATACAGGGTCGGTGTTTCATAATCAGATATACTTCCTGACTTAATGGTAGACAGCCCTTCACATTTGTATTTACTACTTTTTAATTATCTCATTATCTATAGTTGTGAGAAGCTCTGATTTACTCTGACAGGAGATCTGGAGAGCCATATATTTGAAGTCACTGGATGATTTCCATTTATCTCTGCCTAAAACTTTTCTCCCTCTTTGAGTAATTGGGGGGGAGGGAATCTCAGCCCTGCTCTCCTACCTCAGACACCTCCATTCATCAGTGTGCTACCAATGTCACTTGGCCACATAGTTGAAAAACACAGTCCATGTCAGCAACCCCCAAAATAAATACATAGAAGTCCAGTACGTCAGGCTTGGTGCTTAGAGATTTCACTGGATGCTGTTTCCCCTGAGAAGTGGTATGGGCAGCACCACTGACTCACGTCTAGTCATGTCTGAAGATGAGCTGAGTCCCCTGGCTCTGAGCAAAATCATGTCATGACAACATATGCTGTTGTCTTCCAAGGTCACTGTTATGTGGAAAGATACGCACTGCTGTCCCAGCTGGCTCACACTGGTTCAGGGTCATCTCACTCACTGAAAGACTCTAAAATAAAGTGATTTCTTTTGCACACAGCACTAGGGTCTTGTATCCTAGAGGTTTTACATTCTAATTCCACAGCCTGTCCAGTCTCTGCTTCCTGCTCCACGAGCCATGAGCAGGCAGCTGCCATGCACCTGCTACCCCAGAGCCTCCTGCTACCATGCCTTCCCCACCATGATGGACTGTATCCCTCAAACCATGAGTCAAAATATACTCTTTCCTCAAGGTTCTTCTTCTTGGGATTTGGTCACAACAAGGTGGAAAAGTAGCTAATACATCTTGGTATCTTCTGACAGTGACCTGTCATTCTTTTATGGAGTTTAAGAATCTTTCGGGGAGTATAAGAACTAAAGAACTGTGTGCATGTTGGAGTGGAGAATTCCATCACTGTGATGCTCGGGGCCTCGGTCACCTGCAGTGTCTCCCACAGTGATCCCAGCATCTTCACCCGGTCTTCTGGAGGAGGCGCTGCAGCCGTGGGTATGCAGTCTCCCAACTTACACTCCTTTGTCTAAGTCCTGGTTCAGTATCCCCCAGTCATGCAACCTTGTGCAAGGTGTCAACCTCCTTAGCCCTCAGTTTCACCATCTGTGCAATGGAGTCATACTAGCAGCCAGCTCATCCTTGTGTTTACTTGGAGTTGGTTAGAAAGACTGAGTTACTAAAAATGTGGAAGGCTGGTGCTCAAATGTTCTGCTTACACTTTTCCTCCACCTAGTCAGGGGACTGAATAGACGTTCTGAGAACACAGTAGATTTGGGGATGGGTTGCACATGTACATCTGTACATAAGCGTGTGGAGGCCAGAGGTCAACCTTGGAGGAAGCCCCTCAAGATGTCATCTATCTTGCTTTTATAAAGTTCTTTTTAAAATTGATTGAGATGTGTTTCAGGGCACAGGTCAAGAACAAGTGAAAAACTGCACTTTGCTACTATTGTGTGAAGTGTATAATATCCATTCGGTACGGTTTCTGGGGACACTGAGTTCTTCCATAAATTTGCTTATTTTCTGTCCAGTTGGTAAATCAGTGATTGAGGGAGGAGCGCTGAAGTTCCGTGGCCATCCACACACGACTTGCTTTATTGAGACTAGGTCTCTCCTTGGCCTGGAACCTTGACTGGACTAGGCTGGCTGGCTCTCAAGCTCCAGGGCCCCACCTGTCTGGGGTAATGACCACGCTTCACCACTTCTGACTTTTTATGTGGGTCTAGAGCTCAAGCCATGGCCCTCATGCTTACACAGCAAGTCCTTTACCTACTGAGCCATCTCTCTAGCCCTGAAGTAGAATTTCAACAGGATATTCACTGGCTGTTTCTCCTACATTGTTGAACTGTCTGTACATATCTGGAGCTGGATTTATCTATGTTCCCTAGGAATGTTTCCAGAAAAAAAAAACAGGAAAAGAAGTCAACTTTAAGGAAGAAAGAAAGTAAAACAAGGCTGATTGCATCTAGACTACACTTGGCAAAGTGCTCAGGCTTGATGCTATGTGCAGGACTGGAGAAGTGCTAAGTACCCATTCAAAGGACTTGTCTTATTTTATTTCAAGTCAATCTGAAATGAAAAATATTTTTACACAAAGCCCTATAATTTATGCAGCAACCAGTCCATAATGAGCAGGTTCAATAACAGATAATTATATGGAAAGTACTTAAATGCTAACTATGTACTTTTAAAATGTTGCAAAAGTAGGTTCATAATTAAATTATAATTACAAGTAAAAATCTAGACAATGATTATTCCCGAAGAGATTAGCACATTTTTATTTCTAGGGCTGAGTTCAGCTTCTCTCACACTTGGATTCATTCCTTTGTCAGTAGCTCCACTCTGATCCGATTCGTTTTGCATGATGGATTTTAAATTTAAAATTAACTAAAATTATCTTTCAGATTACTAATTACCATATACAATGATTTCAAATAGAATAGCCAGGTTGCCATTAAAAAGTAGTTTGTGAGCATATAAGTCTGAAAGTTTGGAAGATTTATAGTGTAGAGAACATTAGCTGATCATCTAATAGAAATTAAACTACAGGCAAAGACTGCGAAAGTTTCAAAACGAATCATTAACTACTTATGTGGAGGATTGCACATAATACTAATGTGACAAAGTCAGAGAAATTTCCAGAACTTTAAACCACTCACAATGTATCCAGTTAATATGGAAAGGAACACATCTCAACTGTTTAAAGGAAAAAGGGATTTATTGGTTCATAAACCAAAAGGAAAAGTTTGTGTGACTGGATCCCAAATGGAAATTACATCATTGGGTTTCATCCTGGCTCTCTGAAGCCCAGCTCTGCTTTTTCTCTGTGGTCACTTTTCCCTCCTACAAATAGGCTCTGCATGGTGGAAACCCCCAGGCAAGGGCAGCAGCTCCCCATCCTCAAAGATGAGGGAGTCTAGTAGAGGTTAGCGCTTCTACTCCCAGAGCTTCGGCAAAAATCCTCAAGGTGGACTCCCACTGGTTGAGCAAGAGCATAAGTTGCCTTCACTGAACCAACGTCTGTGGCAAACAGTCTGATGCTGGGCTCTGATTGGCTATGACTTACAACTGGCCCTGGACCTGGGGTGGAATATGGCACTACTTGGTGACTGTGAGAGTCCAAAGGACCACTACGCTGCTGCTTCTGGAAGAAGCAAGAGACCACCACCCAAGGTGAAAGGTCTGTGGGTGAACAGGCAGCCCACACCTCCAGACTCTTCTCTTCTGACCTTCCCCACATCCTGATTAAATAGTAGTGCCTGCCTCTGCTGAGCTGGTCCTTACTTCAGAATGAGCACTTTGTCATGCAGCTAAACAATCTGTAAAGTCTGGAAATACATATATGTGTATGTATGTGTATACATATATATGAGAGTTTTATCAACATACATCAATTATAAACATAAAAGCAGGTTTCATTATGACATTTTCAAAGACTATAATGTTCACTTTGATCTGAGACTAGGTCTCTCCCCTTTCTGTCTTGCTCCTCCGACTCCTGCTGATGTCCCCGACCCATTTTCCTCCCAAATATTTCTCTTTCTACTTTTCTGTCTTTTATTTCTGTTTTTAATCAACTAACGAATTAATTTCATCATGGTCACATACAGGAACATGTGTAAGGAGTCATTTTCAGGAGTATAGGGAACTTACCAGTGACTATACCAAACGTCTTTCCTCCCTCAACAACCACTGTTTTAACCAACATACACTTTAAAACCTGAGCCAGAGAAATTTATTTCACACAGATCTGATGATGTGACCGCCTGCTATCACCACCTTTAAACCTAACTTCTTGCTACCGTTTATTAAAACCCACAGAACGTAGAAGTAACTGAATGAAGTTCATAAATCTATCACTTAGCCACAAAAATTAGAGTCATTTTCCAAATTTATTTCATCTATGACCACCATCCTCTGTACATTTTCTGATATAAAATTTTAAAATAAATCCCCCAAAGCCATGTTCTTTCTGTGATGCAGCCTTTAAACACTTCATGAGGACTTCACAAAGACATAACCATCTCACAATCTTAAGACCCATCATCATCCGTCATCATCGGTCATCATCGATAATGTAATATGAACACCAATTCCCAACTCCCCACCACTTCCAGGAGGGTGGCATCCCACCAGGGTCTCAATAGCAAAATCTACAGGGAGCATTCAATCACCTCAACTTGATACGATGCTCAGAGTTCTTTCGCTGTGCCTGAATACCCCCTACACTTTCTGTTTGGGGCCACTGGTTTGTGGGCAGTCCCTGTGTCCTCTGACGTCCAGTGCCCCCTGTCATGATGGATTGTGTTCTGCCGTCTTCCCCCATGACTCCCTGAAGTCTGCTGATTTATCCAGACTTGGGCTAAACTTTGTCAGTTGATTTGTACTGATGCCATATAACTGCCTTAAAGTGGTTCTCTTTATAAATAGTATTTATATATACATACATGGGATGTATGCGTGCTTGTGTATATGTGTCTGTGTGTCTATGTGTGTATGTATGTGTGTCTGTATATGAGTATATCTGTGTATGTGTGTCTGTGTGTATATCTGTGTATGTATGTGTGTACCTGTGTGTGTCTATGTGTGTATGTATGTGTGTCTAAATATGAGTATATCTGTGTATGTGTGTCTGTGTGTGTATCTATGTATGTCTGTGTGTACCTGTGTGTGTTTGTATGTTTGCATGTCTGTGTGTCTATGTGTGTATATGTGTGTGTGTACCAGAGAACAACCTTGGTTGTTCTTCCTCAGACCCTGTCCACCTTGTTTTTTGAGACAGGGTCTCTCACTGGCCTGGAACTCACCAGTGATTCTAGGCCGACTGGCCAATGAGCCCCAGGGATCCGCCTGTCTCTGCCTCCCTGGCACTAGGGTTACAAATGCACAGCACCATGCCTGGCTTCTTTCTGTGCGTTCTGTGAGCCCAACTCAGGTCCTAACTTTGCAAGGCAGGCAGTTTACTGACTGAGCCATTTCCCCCAGCCCTATGGCGGCACACTAAAGGTAAGCAGAACATCTCCCACTGACCTGGCCTTCCCACCATGGCCTATCTTGTTTTCTGTCCCCTCGTTCCTCTAGACTTTCCTTTCTCAGTCTCCCGGATGACTCAGCAATCCTCTCCTCCCTCCTCCTCTCCTGCCCACTTCCTGCAGGAGCCCAGCTCCACCCACCCTCCTGGACCCTCAGATCTTCCCACCGAGTACTGCTGGGAGCACCATCCATGCTTCTGATCCCGGTGGCCACCATTCTACCCACCTGTATGAGTCTCAATCCTTGGGTCTCCCTCATCTCCATTGAGATTGCCTCACAAGGAAAGAAAGCCGCAGTGTCTGACCCGTACGTGTTTGTAGAAAGCATGAATTTATTGCTTTTTAAAGAAGATTTACACGAGTCCTCTTCAGCAGAGTCTAACCTGGCTCCTCGGGCCTCCCCAGTTTCCTTTTCCTTCTGTTGACAGAAGAACAGCTCCTAACTGGCTTGCTGCCATATGCTCCAGCCATTCATTGCACACCCTCTTTGTAAGCCTCATAACTATACCCCCTAGTAGATGCTGATGGTGATTTTATAGATGGTTGGCTTACCTACTCCACTGAGTAAGAGCCTTCTAAGCTGCAGCTACCCTTAACACTCTTACAGGCTATGGTGTTGAGCCTGTCGCTTTACACAGGCTGACCCAAGGTCCCGCTTTCCCAGACAGAGTTGGTCTTCAGTCAGGAGAATCTCAGGTAAACCACCACAAGCTCACCAGCCTCACTGGTTAATTAATGGCGATGACTGTGTTCTGTGCCACATCTCTCATTTGCTACAACCCCCTGCCCTTCCCACCCTTTATCACGAGGGTTAACAGTTAATGTCTAATTACAAAAATGGGTAATCCATGGGTATGCAGGGTCATGCAGTAATTCCAGCACTCGAGACACTGAGGCAGGAGAATTGTGGTAACTCTGGTGCCAGCCTGGTCTATGTACTGAGTTCCAGGCAAGCTTGGGTTAGAGAATGAGACCTTGTCTCAAAAGAAAAGAAAATAAATGATAAGAATGTATGAAATAAAACACACACCTAAACTCAGTCCCTTGAGCACCGCCCTCAATAGACAGACGAGAGATGCTGCAACTGGCAATATTTCCATTTCTCACTTTGGAATCAAAAGAATTCAGACTTTCTTTTTGCCGAGAGAATTACAGCCACATACCATATAAAGACCTTTCAGTCAACTACAGAAACATGGGGGTCAGTGGTTCTGTGGGCCCAGGACGGAGCTAGCAATATCTGACTGGTGACACTGCAGCCCATCATAACACAGTAGCCCAGGCATTGCTTACATTGTTTTGAGAGTCTAATGTCAGCAAACCTGCTTTCTGCCCATTGTAGAATAGTGTAGCACCAGCAGAGGACTGGGTAAAGAAAATATGGCATGTACACAGTGGAGTCCTATTGGGCCACGAAGACAAACAAAATTACATCATTTGCAGAAAAATGGGTGGCAGTTGGGTTTACCATGCTGAAAGAAATAAGCCAGACTCACAAGACAAACATCAGTTTTTCTCTCATATGTGGAACTGAGATCTTTTATAGATATGAAGGTAGAAGGGGAAATATTTGGGAAGAGGAAGGAGATCAGTGGGAAGGGGAGGGGAAGGAGCACAAGTCAATATCATCACATCATAAACATGGATGTAGATCTCATATGGAAGCCTGTTATTATGTACTTATTAGCATATGCTAATAAAAAGCTTAAAATTATAACACAATTGTTAGTTATAATGACTCATTGGCTTATATAGTGTTATTTTTTTATTACATGTTTAGTAATTCAATGTGTATGTATATCTCTCTCTCTTTGTGTGTGTGTGTGTGTGTGTGTGTGTGTGTGTGTGTGTGTGTCCATGCAGAGGTCAGAGGACACCTTACAAGAGACAGTTCTGTCCTTACAACAGGTGAGTCCCAGAGATTGAACTCAGGTGGCTAGGCTTGGTAGCATGCATCTTTCTCACTGAATCCTCTCGCCAGTGCCAGCGCCATTACTTAGGTATGTAGAGTGTTCACTGTGACTGGCTGGCCTCGCCTCTCTGGCATTAGCTGTACATCTCATTTGTCATGTCTCTTGATTGCAAAAAGAGACCATGTGCAGCAACTGACCACAGAGGTCTGTGGACATGCCCTCTGTGATGTCACACAGCAATGAGACCTCCCAAGGACTCACTTCCCGGCATGCATTTGTCCTGTGATGTGACAGCAGTACTCTCTCCTTCCCTGTGGTTCTGGGTCTCTGTTCCTGGCCAACAGCATGCATTCTGCTGTCTCCTTAGAAGACACCAAATATTGAAATCAGATTTGTCACAATAAATTACAAAATACAGCAGTAATTAATCAAAGGTATGCTATCAGTCACCTTGAACCAATTTCTCTGCATCTTGATTTGATGTGAAATGACTTTGGAAGAGATTTAATTGTGACAACCAATAAATCTCTGCATTGGTTCCTAGCTTCGTGCATAACTAAGATGAGCCCACAATGTCTTCACTGAACTACAATCGTATTGACGAAAAGGAAATTTCTGCAATTTGTGGACATTGTACAAACACGTGGGAATGTCTGGAAAATCTCTGCCGTTCAAACACACTTCATCAGCCTTATCAAAACACCAACTCAAGCCACCACTTAAAGAAAATGGCTGAGATCAAACAGCAGCACGCAGCAGAACATTCATTCGCTTCAAAGAACACTCAGGAAAATGGCTTTTAATCAGCTCTAGGATACTCTAACCTCTGGGGGTGAGTGATGTTTTCCTGCCTCTGTAAGACCACTGAGTTTGCACCCACTGGATTTGACATCCATTTTACTACATGAGGCTTGCCCAAAGATCAAATACAAGGCGCTGTCCTCCACCAACCTGGGTCCTCCTCACTGTTTTTAATCAAGAAGAATCAGTTTTGCAAAAAGCCTTCAGTAAAATCATCTGAGCTCCTCAAATGAGCAGGGAAAAGTCTATGTATCCAGAGTCTCACACAGGGGTTGCAGAGGTGGCTCTGGGTAAAGAGCTTCACAGGTAAGCTTGAGGACCTGAGTTCAAGTCCACGGAATCCATGTGAAAATCCAGACACAGAGGGTGTGCTTGTAACCCCAGCCCTGGGGAAGTGGAAACAGGAGGGTCCTAGGGGTCACTGCCAGCCAGTCTAGCTGAATCAGCAAGTTCCGGATCCAGTGAGAGACGCTGTCTCAAAAAATAAGGCAGAGAGCAATTGAGAAAGAGACCTGATGTGGAAAGTGAGAGAGAGACCTGTTGTGGACCTCTCTCTCTCTCTCTCTCTCTCTCTCTCTCTCTCTCTCTCTCTCTCTCTCTCACACACACACACACACACACACACACAGTAATTAGTAACAGACTTGGCCAATATTTTCATGAGAAAGTAAATATTAAACAGGCTTTTACAGAATAATTCTTGTGGTCATAACAAAAGTAAATATGCATTCAGCATTAAAATTAATACAGGAGAAAATTAAGCCATTAGGCCAGGCCCTGGATAAGAATTATTATCACCATTTGAACAAAACTAGTCCAGGAGTCAGCAAGCTACAGGTGGTGGTCCAAATCCAGGGTAACCCAGTTCGTCTCTAAACAAAGCTTTCTTTGAACAGCTATGTCCAATCACACATCCATGACAGTCTTCCTGAGAGGATGCCACAGTCTAGTGGTTGAAGCAGACCCACTGGTCCACGGAGCCTAAAATCCTTATCACCTAGGTCTGAGGAAAAAAGTTTGCCAGAGCCTAGACTAGACAGGGGAGGCTTAGAAAAGAAGACGTAGATGTCTAATTACAAACCAGCTTTATTTCTATAAAGGGAATAAATAGAAACAATGAAACATTAAGATATCAGCTTGCTTAATTACAAACATCTGTATTTGTCAAGCCAGTGCGGATATCCACCAGAAAAGAACCTTTGGGCTTTCAAAAGATGTTGCTTTTCCTGCTTTCCTCTGCCACTGCACTCATGGAGAGTCACCCACAAGAATTTGTCAGAAGACACAGCCCCTTGCAGCCCCTTTCTACAGCTTCGAGCACGGTCCCATCATGCTCTGGGGCGCTGACTTCCGTTTCTTCCATGACTTCTCCAAGCTGACATTCTTTCTACCGCTGACTCAGTTCCAGCCCAGCAGGCTCTGACTCCAATTGCAGTCTGTGCCCCAGGTTTTGGCCACCAGCCTACAAACATTCGTGCTCATGCACCTGGCCTGCCCTTGACTTCTCTCTAGCTGTCTTGATGACAGTGTCTCAGAGGGTTGTCGTGACACCACCAGGGTCAACATCAAACACAAACTCTATAGATGCATTTGAAGCATTTTTTTGAAGATAATATTTCAAGAGAATGAATACGTGATTCATTCCACTTAGGAGAGTTTAAATGCTTGCAGGTGAGAGCTAAGTCCCTTGAACTACAAGAACAAGGCAGCCATCCCACTCAGCAGATTGGCCAAGAAAAAGTGCAATGCAATGCACTGGGGTGAAGATGGGCAGTCGGGTCCTCTGCAGACCACTCAGACTGGAGGGCATTCTGGCAGCTTCAATTCAAATTAAAAACTTGATTGTATGTGCTTCATGAGGACAGAGACGTGCTCACAAGACCATCTTGTCCATTGGCCATGATGTTATAATTCAACTTGTTTTGTTTTGTTCTTTTCCTTTTTGTGGAGACAAAGCTACACTCTGTAGCCCAGGCTGGCCTGAACCTGAAGCAATCCTCCTGCCTCGGCCTCCTAAATGCTGGGATTACTGGGATTACAAGCAAGTGCTATCACACCCACTCTCAAAAACTATGATGGAAGCTTAAATTGTTCCGGTCTTCATGACATACAATCACATGTCTCTATCAAGTCCTGTTTGCCAAGATTTCCTTTTATCTTTATCTTTTCCACCCAATCAATGGTATATAGCGGTAAGGTAAATAAATCCAGTGAGATGGAGTGAATGTTCAGAGTATTTCCTTGTGCTGTGCATGCATGAGGTTTTTCCTGCAAAGACACAACATACACATCCTCTCACCCCAGCTAGGGAGCCCATGGCAGACCAAAGTAACAATTTCACCAAACAAAGTGTAACTTGATGAACCAATGAGTGTATTGGGGTTACTGTTAGATAAATCGGGTGGGGAGTCTCCACAGAAAACACAGGAGGACTCCAACAAAGTAAAATTTATTGTGGAAGGTCACAGGGGCCGGCGTTCAGCTCAGGAGTGAAAGCAAGCAGCAGCCTGCTGACTGCTGGGGAAGTTCTCATAGAGGGTTGGGGAATGTGGAAGGTGGCAAAAATAATCTTTACAAGTTCGGGAGGAAGCAGGGGTCTGCACATTGTGAAACTTATCAAGGGGAAGCAGCTTGAGCTAAGATGCCTTTTGTGGTCATGGGGTCTGGGGTCATGGGTACAAGGGGCCTGTTTTTCTGTCTGCAGATGGTCAGCATAGCTGTTGACTCGGTTCCTGCATTCCATGGGGCCCTGCAAAACTTGTCCCTCCAGGTCTTGCAAAATTACAAGGCTTTGCTGTATTGGGGGAAGGGGCACTACAGGCCTTGACTGTAGCAGTTACTGCATGAGGGATTACTGACAGGAGCAGAAATGATTCAAAAGCAGTGCCATCTCCACAGAAGCCCAGCCCAGGTCGAGTGACATTCAGGCTGCATCCCTCCGTGTAGCTTGTGGACAGTTCCGCAGGGCTGAGAGCCTCCACTCGGCCACTTGGGTGGTCAGTCTCCTCTCTGAGCCACTGTTTCCTGCTTCTAAAACCCCAGGGAGGTGACTCCCGAAGCTTCTACATTTCAGCTTTCCAGGGCCTGTGAAGTTTGGTTACTTCCTGTGTCTCACCCTATTTCCTGGAGAGAGCATTTCAATTTGGAGGAAACTGCTGCACTTTTCTCTTTACGCCCAACAACCAATGAGCAGATGGAGAGGGTGTTCTGCAGAGCACATTTTTAAGGAAGCTGAGAGCTGTGAAATCAAAGAGGTGGCTCTGGGCAAAGATAAACTGAGATCACAGGGATCAGAAAGCCTGAGTCCAGCACAGATCACCCAGTCATATCATGCAGCAGTAACTGTCTTGGTTTTATCTCACTTTTAACTATAATCCATGTTGCATCCCTGCTCTGATTGTGAGAATTTTGTGCAAATAACTCTTCTTACTTAGTTCCCAGCCTCACTTTTATTGTAGGCTTGCAGCATAGAGGGCAGAACCTAAGCTGGACCCACTGGAAGGTACAGAGGTGTATAAGGGCTAGTTTATGTTTAGACAACATGGTGTTGATAAGGATTTCTAGCATGGACCAAGATGGGTAGCACTAGACATCCAGAAGGCTATGAGTCAGCATGAAATGGTGCCCCTGCCACCAAAGTAATCAGTAATGTAATCTGTTATATAACCATTTCTGGAAGAATGCCACTTTAGTGTAGATTTTATATAAATATCACCTTGAGGTCAGATGTTTAATCCTGTGCCTTTGCCAGACTGCCTGGGTCTGTCTGTGGGCCTGTGGGTCTCTCCCTGTGTGGCCTGGGCATCTGCCAGTGTCCGCCTGCCTAGCAGTCAATGTGGCAGCCTTCACCTGCAGTATATCAACTACGTCATCTGTTTATGACTCCCACCTCCCAGGTCCTGTCACCCTCCTTGATTCCTTATTAGAGTTTAGATCTCACACCCATATTCTTATAAAAGGTGCATGACCAACAAACGGGTTCTGTGTTCTTTAGGGACATCACTGGTCAGCCTTTATTTCCCTCTGTCTGCTGTTTGTTTTGGTTTTTGTTGGGGTGGTGGTGGTTTTTAAAAACACTCAAATAGCGTGGTGTATGGTGGGATGAGCTACATCCAGTTCAAGACAGAGCTGTCTGTCCTGCCCAGGGAGACTGGTGACAGAACGAAATGGAAGTCACATGGAGGGGCATCACGTTAGACTGTAGCATATCCTGACCTAGCCTGTGTGCCCAACAGTGCACACAATGTGCTCTGCAGGAGCTCTCCAATTTCCTGGAGCCCTTGGTTGATCAAACCATGAAGGTCACTGGACTGTCATCTTATGCTGTGACAAAACAGCTGGGGAAAGCAGCTTAAGAGAAAAAAAGGGTTTATTTCAGCTCAGAGTTTGTGGAGCCGGAATGAGGCAGCTGGTCCATCACACTGCATTTGCAATCAGGAAGCGGAGAGAGATGAGTGCTGGTGCTTAGCTTCCTTCCACCTTCATGTTCAGTCCAGGACTCCAGCCGGAGGGATGCTGCCACCGTTCAGTATAGGCCGTCCTTGCTCAGTTAAGCCTTTCAAAAGCACACACCACAGAGAGGGAGATGGGGGAGAGAGAGAGAGAGAGAGAGAGAGAGAGAGAGAGAGAGAGAGTGCTGACAGTGAAAGTTAAGTTACAGTGACCATGGGGATTTCCTTCCATCTAGATGCTCACACACGATGACCCATGTGAGCACTTTCCCAGACATTTTCATACATGTCTCTTAATGTTCACATGGGCCCTCTGGAGTCATTTCTAGTCATATTCACGTTGCACAGACAAGAAAAACGAGTCCTAGGGAGACTAGCCATCACGTCCAAGAACCAGCAACTGATAGGTAACATAGACTTTAAAATGAGCCAGAGCCTTCACCGCTGGCCGTTACCCATTGACATGTTCCAGGCCTCAGCCAGAGCCCTGTGCTCCAAGCAGCACACTGATCCATGATGGAAGGGATGGTTGAAAAGATGCCCTGAAGAAAAACCACAAGTTAAACTTAGGTTCATGGATGTTGTTTGTCAGCAAGGTAGAGCCACTAGAGGCTTATGAGCTGGGTGGCATTATGAGCTTTGTGCTTCCAAAAGATTAATCTGACACAAAGGCTAGAAGAGGAGAGACAGAAAGAGACCATTTCAAAATTCTCTATTAAAATAGCCCAAGCGTGGCTCGATGAAGGCTTAACCTCGCTTGTAGAAAGAGTTTGAGATTGCTTCAAAGGAGCGCTGCGCTTCTTTCACTCACCCCTCCGTTCTGTCTTCGCGTCGCAGGTCTGTTTTGCCTCCTTCAGGAAGCACAGCTTTCCTTCCCTGTCTGGGAACAGGGCCCATTCTAAACCCTTCTCTGCCTCCACACTTGTGTTTGGCATTAACCTCCTGTACAGCCATATATTCTGATGCCTGAAAAATGTTTTCCACAACTCCAGAGAGCGAGTTGTCCTTCTGAGCCAGGAGCATTAGGTTAATTACCTAATAATTTACCACAGCAACTGCATCTCGAGACATTCTGATGTCCGCTAATTGTGTACCGAGCAAAGGGAACATACTCCAGCCGTGAGAACATGTCAAGGGGCAAGTGTCGCCCCTCTCGTGATGCATGAGCCTGTTGCTCTCCCAGTGAGCACAAGGTCACCAAATGGGAAGCTGGAAAGACCAGCGACTCCACAGTCCCCAAGGACTGGTTTAGTAAAGATTTCCCTTAATAAGTCCGAACCGACCTGCACCATTCAGAGACACTTGCTTGAGTGATGCTGATACAATTAGATGGCCCCAGAGCTCTTCGTATTGATGTTCATCCTCTGCAGAGCCTGGGGATGCTGAGGGGTGGCTGCAGAACGGGATTGCTGGAGCAGGGGCAGAGCAGGAGGGAAACGGTTAGTTATGAGGGAGGCCAAATCCAGGCTCAGAGTCCAATTACTGCAGTGGTAGCCGGGTTGCAGGCAGCACCCAGTAACTACCCAAAGCAGCCAGCTCTTGCATAAGCTGGGATAAGTGGACTGCTCAGTGGCATCATCCCGAGGGCTGAATCTGAAGATGACCTGGGGCATCCTTCAGTTCCCACGCTTGTCTGTTGCAGCATGGCCTGTCTCTGTCTCTAGTGGAGTGACCCTAATGGACTCTGATTCTCTATCTCTGGCTTCAAGGATGTGTTGGAACTTGAACAATCAAAGAGATATGTCCCCTGGTCCTAGGGACCAAGTTAAGGACACATTTCCCAAGCTAAGCTGATCATGCTGACTATATCTCAATCAAATACTTACCTTTCAGAGAGAGAGGGATGCTCAGATTATGTAAATAAAGGATGCCAGCTCATAATTGGTAGCTATCATACTACCAAAAGAGAACTGTATCATGAGTGAGGTCATGGGAGGAGCCAGGACCACACACACACACACACACACACACACACACACACACACACACACAGTCTGATCCCCAGAACGCATGTAACAAAGTCAGTATGGTGACAGGCTTTTGTAATCACAGAGCAGAGGAGGCAGAGACAGGAGGACCCCTGGGGCTCACTGTTTCCAGCCCAGTTTGTTTGGTGAGTTCCAGTACCAGTGAGAAAACTTGTCTCAAAAAACAAAGTGGGGAGCTGGAGAAATGGCTCAGTGATTAAGAGCACTTGCTGTTCTTGTAGAAGACCTGAGTTCAGTTCCCAGCACCCAAGGTTGCTTATAACCTATGGTATGTAACTCCAGCTCCAGGGGCTCCAACACCTTCTTCTGGCCTCTGTGGGCACCGCATGTAGGTGCACTACATGCAGACACATACACACACATAAGTAAAAATAAGAAAAATAAGAAATCTTTGAATAAAACAAGGTGAGCAGAACCCGGGAAGAATACCCCAGGTAGACCTCCTTGCATGCACACCTACACACATAGGAACATGCACACATGCATACACACAGAGAAAACGTCCTATGGGGACACACACAACATCTATAGTATAAGCACTAAACTGAGTGTGGAAGTCAAAAAAGCAGCTGCACACATCTGCTATGTTTTAATTTTTAACAATGAAAATTTAGTCATGAATTACTTATGCAATTAAAAATTAACAAGGAAACACTAGAGGCAATTGAAAGTAACCTCAGACAGACTAAAAGAAACCAGCACATTCTGCACAGTACTCAGGTAAACAGGAATAAACGGAAAAATACCTTCAACCACTTCCCGAAATATTCATCAAAGGGATGAAAATCAAGTTGATTGGCTGAATTACTTTTTTGCTGATTTAATTTTTTATTTATTTTTCATCATATTGCTTTTTTTCTGGCAGTGTTACACACAATGTAATTATCTTTTTCTCCAAATATCTCTCAGTTGAATGATCTTGCCATGTGCAAACAGGTTTGGCACAATGGTTGCATATTGTTGAGAAATTATCATCAACTTTCTTTTCTTTGTGGAAAAAAATTCACAATGACACTGATGAGTTCTGTTGTTTTACCTTCTAATACCTTCACCCAGATGAAATCCGTACTCTGCATAAAATCCACAAAGCCTGACCTTCATGGCAGATATTCCTGAGTGAGACAACATTGCATCCAACACACGGCTCTTCTGGGCTCAGAACACGTGGATGGATGTAAATCCCCCCAGACCACACACCTCACATGACCTTTGTGGGCTCTGCCCCATAGGTTGCCCCCTTTCTTGGGATTATAGTTCATTTTTAAGATTTTTTAAATTTTTATTTGTGTGTATGTGTGTGTGTGTGTGTGTGTGTCTGTTTGTGTGTGTGTCTGTCACAGAGGTCAACTTCACGTACCTTTCTCTGTCACTCTCCATCTTATCTTTTTGAGGCAAGGTCTCTCACTGTTCTGGGAACTCGCCATTTTGGCTAGACTGGCTGGCCAATGGGGTCCTAGGATCCAACTAACTCTGCCCCCCAGTGCTGGGGTATAAGCACATATGACACACTTGGCTTTTTATGTGGGTTCTGGATCTGAACTCAGGTCCTCACACTTGTGCCAAAAGCCCTTTATGCACTGAGCTACCTCCCTAGGCCTCTTTCTCTATTTTTCCTGAGAACACAAAATAATGCATTTCATTCTAACACAGCACACAGGCATATCGACTTTGCTCTCATGCCCCCATGACCAAGCCCTCTTTTCTCTTACTAATCCTCCTTCTTTCTCACTGGACCCTCTTTCTACTTTCAAATCAAGCATATATATTTTTTTCTTTTGATCCAGATTCCTCATGTGAGAGAAAATGAGGCATTTATCTGAGTCTGACTTTAATTTAGCAAGAGATGATGTCCAGTTCCAACCACTTTCCTCTTAATCCCCAGAGGTGTTCTACAAGGTCTCTGCTCTTACAAGACCTGCTCTGGACCCTGAAAAACACAGATCTGCTTGCATCCACATAAGAGACTTCAAACCCACATACATGAACCCATGAACATGTCTTCTGTCCCCCTGATGACTTGTCCATTCTCATGACCTTTAGGTGCCATAGCTCAACAACAAAAGCTCACCTCTTTAGTCCAGACCCCCTTCTCTGGGTTCTTACGACCACTGCCCCAGCAGCATCTTCACTGTGATAAAGCGTATGCATCTGGGAGTGTCAGGGAGAAACTCTGGTTTGGCTGGCCCAAACCTTTCTCTTCCAGCTTCTCAGACTCAGTAACACCAACATCCCAAAGGCAGTGGCTATTCCTATTGTCTCTGCTGATTGTCGAGGGCCCTGCTAATTTGACTGTCAGCATTTCTAACACACCTTTCTTTGTCTTCATTGTACCACTGCTCACCTGGTCTCCTGTTCCATCCTTGCCCCCATTTACCTTGAGGACACTCACTTGATTTTAATCCCTCAGTGGCTATCTGATCTACTTAGATAAAATCCCTTTTTTTAAATAAAACTATTTTTGAGAATTTCCTACATGAGTGCTGTATTTACACCATTTACAAGCCTCCCACTCCCCCTTCCAAGCCCTCCTGTGTCCTGCAGTCCCTCTCAAATTCATGACCCCTTCTCTAATTATCATTGTTTTAGACATATTGTTGTGTTTTAATTATATCATATATAGTAAATAACATGTAATTATATAATAATCCATAACAATTATTATTGTTTTCTATATTTAACTATCTATACATATATATAACATATATACATAAAACATATATATAAAGCATACTGAGTCCATTTAGTGTTGCTCTTACATCCCTGTATTTAGGGCTGACCACCTGGGTTCGAATAATCTATCAGGCGCTCCTCCCTAAAGAAGAACTGATTCTAAAATTTCTTCATTGGAGCCCAAATGCCCCAGGAGATCAGAGCCCACTTGACTCCCAAACTATGTCCTCATCCCCCGACGGCTCAACAGCACATGTGAATCACAGGTGTTGTCTCTCGTGCCATATAAAATCACCTTTTCCTGCCATAGTCTCTTTCTTCTGGAGTTTTGCACTCGTGACCATGACCCCGGTCGCTCTCACCGCAGTGGCTTCGGTAACAGCTCCATGTGGTACCTTCCTTGGCCCCCCTCTTAGCCAGGTCCCCCCTAGCCAGGCCTCCCCTTAGCCAGCCCCCCCCAGCCAGGCCCCCTTAGCTAACCCCCCCCCTTAGCCAGGCCCCTGCTAGAGCATGGCCTCACTTTCTTGGCAGCACAGGTCACAAGCACTAATTCCACTACCCTGCGGTTAAAGAGCTAGGAACCATCTCAGTCTTGGTTACAGCTGTTGGCCTAGCTGATCTCAACAGCTGGCGTCCAACTGAGATACAAAAGCATTATTTGTAGAATAAATAGATCAAAAACATATTAATTCCTGTGCCATGCATTTAGCATTTTGATAGAAATGGAGGCATGGTTTGGAAAGGGCATGGAATTAAATGTCTAAATGCCATTCTCTTTGCCCTTGAAGATCTTGCATTTTATTAAAAAGAAAAAATCTGTATAGTGAACCAAAGTACATGACATGAAGCAGTGTGTTTACACGCTACTTTAAGTATTAAGTTGTGTCCTTTGATTATATTGGGTTGGCCAGATGGACTTTTCATGATTTGCCTACCAAATGGTTTCCTGCTCTGAATGACTGGAGTAAATAACAGATGCTGGAGAGGTGGAAGTGGTAATTCTAGAGTATTCAGGAATGGTTCCATGAAGGAGGTTGGACACAGGCTACGCTGAGGTAGGGCAGATGTAGTTAAAGCTCCTCAAAGCCACTTCCACTGTGGAGTCTAAGGGCTGAAGCAGAAAGTAAAGGGCTCACCCCAGCTGTGGTGCACATGACTGCAATCCCAGCACTTGGGAGATGGAGGCAGGAGGATCATGTATTCAAGGTCATCCTCTACCACACGGGGAGTTTGGGGACAACCTGGGCCACATGAGACCCTGGCTCAACAGAAAACAAAACAAAGAAAAGCAGGACAAAGAAAAGTAAGGACCTGATTGTTTGCCAAAAAGCAGGGCATTTTATTATATCCCTAGTACCTTCCACACTTAAGAGCAGAGATCTTTTCCCTGGTTAGTTCGGTCTTGGAATGGAGACATAAAAACCAGACAGCTGCAACCACTCTGCCTTTGATCCAAAGGGCTCTTCTCCCAGCTTGCCCCTGCCAGCCTTGGTCAACGTGAGATCATTAGGCTCTTTTCTCTAACTAGTAACAAATTGTGACTTTGGGAGACAGCTGGTGCTCTACAACAAACCTCAGAAATCTTACTAGCCAGAGGCAAACAGATGTTCTCTGCCTTTCCACCTTGTTTACCAAGGGCAGTAAGTGGTCCAAGGCCTCAGGCATACTCAACTGACAGATGAATCCTAGTGCAAATTAACTGAGAAGGAAGAAGGAAAGAAAGGAGTAAAAAGTGCAACAGCTCAGCCACTCAAAATGTTCTGTCTTAAAATCGGTGCCTACATAATGTGAAGGACAGAGCAATGTTCGATTGTCCCAATCGCTTCCGAGTTCACAGCTAAAATATTTTTCTATATTAGACCATCATAGGCTTAGTTAAGACACATACCAAGAAATAAAGCATTCCTCCCCCTGTACTGCAATGCTCCAGAAAGAGTTTAAGAGCCAGAGGGGACAAGACACTTGTTGCTAGCTAATCCTAGACATGACAGGGAAGCAGCACCAGTGAGATCTCCACAGTGTGGTAGTCTAACAAGGTCTGTATAATGACAACACCAGTTGACACGCCAAGGTGGATGGGGCAAATTCATGGAGACTCACCTCCAAATGAAAAGCTACAGGCTCCATGGCTACTGAGGGAGGGAGAATCAGGTTTCTTCATGAATGAGCTCCCGGAGAGGTTTTCTAACTCCAAGTGGGAAGCCCTAAACACAAGTAAACACAGACACTACTAAGTGGACTCAGTGAGTTATATATACACATATGTTTATAAATGTGTATACATGTATGTGGCAATAATAAAGAAGAGGGCAAGGAATTGTGAGAGAGTTGGGGGGACATGGGACGAGTTGGAGGGGGACTGGGAGGGGTAGAAACGATACAAATACAATACTCGTGTATGAAATTCTCAAAAGTTAAAGGAATTATATTTATAAAAAAGAATAGAGCATTTCAGTTGAAGAGAGGAAGAAAATTGGGTTGAGGGGGAAAGTTCTACATTTGATATGCTAAAAAGACAAAAAAAGGCTGGGGTTGGTTCCTACTGTGGTTTGAATGAGGAATGTCCCCCCTGAGCACTTGGTCCCCAGATGGTGGCATTCTTTGGGAAGCTTGTAGAACCTTTAGGAAATTGTGCATCACTGAAAGAAGTGACTCACTCAGGGTAGGCCTTGAGCCCAGCCCCACTTTCTCTAACTCTCCGCTTCCTGAGTGAAGGTAACTGACTAACCAGCCTCCTGCCCGACTGAAGATGAGCATTGGAACTGCGTGATTAGGAAGGGAGAATCAAAGGCTGTAACCAGTGGACAGGAGCAGGTGAAAGCCTGGAATAATATGGTCACCTTGGGAGGGGAAGGGAAGATACCAGACACCCTTCAGATAACCACAACAACATTCATCATTTAGGAGATTCTAGAGATGAGTCAGAATTCTCCAAGCTTGTGGGTTGGCAGGCTAAAAGTGAGGCCAGCCAACTCAGGAGGAGGTACAGGTGTGGGGAGGGAGCCTTGACTCTCTCACCGTAAGGGGATCCCTATCATCATCATGATGCACATGATAGGTGAGTAATTTATGTTTGTGGGGTCACCAATCCAACTCCAAAAGCGCCATTATATATCATGTCTTTTATGTGACAGATCTGTGTCTCTGCCTCCCTGGGAAGACACTGTGCCTTGTCAAATTTGCATGTCATTTGGGCTTTCTGTTGGTTTACATTTGGCAGGAACTTAATATTTTGACAAGCAAGAACCCTGCCACTGCATCACCATTTATGAAGCACCATTCAACACACCTGTTTGTGCCTGCAATATTGAAGATACAAAGTTAAGTTCATCTGACTCCTCTGGATACTCCAAACCGCTATCCTCTCCAACCAGGAATCTGTGAAAATTAGAGGCAGAACTCCACCCGAAGAAGCATCTTACTTTACCCAAAGAGAAATGGAAGGCGAATCCTTGGACTTTTCTCCTTTCCCTCTCTCCAGAAATCAGAATTTGTTCATGGTCCCCAAGGACAGAGCACAGCTCATGTTGACAACCATAGAGATCACAGCGACCATACGCCAGCATGCAGCCCGTGTTCAGCCAGAGAGACCAGTGACTCACTGCAACTTTAGAATGGTTTGATGCCCACGTTGGAAAGAAAAGCTATTTTCCAGAAATATTTTCCAAAGGCTTTCCATAGACGTGGTTCGGTCTTCATTGGAACTCTCTGGTGTGTTTGGGGATCCTTCATCTAGTACGCTTACAACAAAGGCCCCTCTCCCAGCTTGGGATACGGGGGAAAGCCCTTCACAAAATAAAAAATTCTACCTGTGAGAGCAAGTGGACAGAGACTCTGGACACAGCCATCGCCTAAGCAGAGAAAGCGTGACTGGGGACAGGAGGGAGGGCTCCAGGGCTGTCTTCATCTTTCAGTTACCACAGTGCTCACTGCTGATCAAAATTCTATGGCTTGAAGGCTTTCTTTGAGCTTGTTTTAATCCTGTTTAAAGTGCGAAATAGGAAGCCTGCTGTGGGGAGACACAGGTGTGTTTTTTAAAACTCAGCATACAGAGTGGCTGTATGAAGGCTGCACCACTAACACAGCCAGCATGTGCCTGGAGCTTTCTACCACCCACTCACCATTCCCAACCCAGCCTGCCACTCCAGCAGCATCCCCAAGAGCAGCCTTTGCAGCAGCTCCATGGCTGGATGGAAGATCCATGTCGACAACCTCATGGTGAATGCGAACTGTCAGAACTTGGTCATTAGGCTACAAGGACTTGCCCTCCATCTGAATCGACATCCTTGTTGGCCAAGACCAGTCAAGTTTTTATGTGTGTGAGTGGCCTGACACCTGATCTGGGAGCCACTGCCACAAGAAGGGGGATTTACTATGGATCTCCACACCAAGAGCACCAGAGGAGTGCCCACCTTTAATGTCACGGTCACCATGATGGCCAAGACACTAGTCCTGCTGACGGCAAAGAAGTTGTCCACACTGGTTTGGTCAAATGCTATGAAATGGCCTCCCACCGGCAGTGTTCCCAGGGCTAACCTCATCTGGCCCTCCCCCACCCTCTCTTCAGCATTCTGCACCCCTCCTCCAGCACACACATATCATTTGTACCTAGGGGGCCATTACCCGGTTCCCCTTATTGCTGCCCAAACTACATGGGCTACAGGCCAGGGATGGATGGAGAGGTTCCTCCCCCACCCATAACCCCCTCCTGTGTGTGTTTGGAAAACATGTTTTGGTTTGGGGATTTTTTCTGAATAAAAAATTATTTTACTAAAAACTGCCAGCATACAAAGTATTAAGGTTCATTATGGCATTTTCAAACGTATTTTTGGTATCCTTGATCCTCCTCCTCCCCATTCTCCCCAATACCCAGCCTCCACCACCGTACCCATCCTTCCCATGAAGCCCCCTTTCTGCTTTCATGGCACATGTGTTCATCATCCTCCCCTACTTCCTCAACATGTCTTCTCCCCTCTCATGGCCCCCTTTCCATTTCATGACCTGTCTCCACACTCACAGCCACATGCATATGTATACACAGACATTAAAAGCTAGGATCCATGTATGACAGAGAACATGGAACATTTGCTTTCTGAATCTGGGTTACCTCCTTTAATATAGCAATTTCCAGATCTACCCATTTTCCTGAAAAAGTCACAATTTCGATTTTCTTCCCAGTTGAATAAAATTCATACATATATATGTGTACATATATATACATATATCTATATATCACATTTTCATTTTCCATTCATCTGCTGATGGACATTTTAGTTGATATCACTTCTTATCCATTGTGAATGGAGCCCTCATGAATGTGCAAGTGTCTCTGTAGTAGGAAATAGAGTCCTTTGGAGTATATCCCCAGGGGTAGTATAGCTGTGTCACATGGTAACTCTATTTTGAATATTTTTTAATTGTCTAGTATTCTTTAATTGAATAAATATGTGTTTCTTCATGAATTGAAGGTTCCTATGTCAAACAAAAATATTTGTCAGACCTCTCCCATGTAGTCCCCATAGCACTATGCACTGTAAAAAAGGGATGATTTTGTCATTGTTTTCATGAGAAGTATATCTGTATTCTTTTAATTTTTCTTTTGTTGTTTTTAAAAATATTGATCTTAAAATGATAGGGATGAATTATATTACTCCTAAAACCTACTGACAAATTATACATAGCAGATCAAGAAATATATGTCTAGGTAAGGTTTATCTGAGAACAACTGGTCTTTGCCCAAGATTTATCTACATGGCACACAGTAATTAAAAATACCAGACTGGTGGAACTAACCTTCTTGGGTGTTTAACAGACATACTTTGAGGCCTAGAATAATTTGGTCAAAGGGACATAAAGGACACTTTTTGCTCCTTGCCCTCCTAGGTCGACTACTTCCAGGGGACTATGAGCATCTCTCAAACTGTCCTATAATGGTGGTGGGTCACCTGTCCTCTTGATCAAGGAGGCCGAGGAGACCCCACCAGATAGACTTGAACCAGTGTCCAGTCTATAAAGAGGAGGCAAAACAGAGGAATCATTTCCTCCATGCTTCTAAGCGAAGCCAACCATGGTGAAGCAGGACCTTTGACTTATCTTCACATAGGTGGAACTGGTAAAAGAAAGGAGCCAGGGGCTCCTCCCAAGCCCATGCGACCCCTGAGGAACAGATCCTCAAACGACCTTAAGAGTAAAAATAAATCGGTTTTATCTGGACCAACTGTATGGCCTTAAACACACAAAAGGAAAGTATAACCAAAGATTAAATAGGCCAACATAAGTTCATAAGAGTCCATATGTATAGCTAAAGGCTCTATAACAAGCAACGATGCCAGACAGGCGATACCTTCTTTTGAGTTGCTGGCCAGGGTGGCCAAAGGGACTCCCAGATAGTAACCCAACACAGAACTGGGAAAATGAACAGCAGACCCCAATCTTATCCAAAGAATTATAGACAACTGATTACTGCTAGCTGACCTCCTAAAACAAAGACCTCTAGGTAGGCTGACTAGATTCACCAGAAGGGCAAGTATTGGGGAATGGCTGGGGGTGCCGACAACACAGCAGACAGTAGCAGGGATATCAGAGTATAAGGGCTGTAGTGGGGGGAGGGAGGCTATGGGAGGGTGCCATCTGGGAAGTGGGTGTAAAAAACAATAAAAAAAAGAGCAAAGTCCATTTACAAATTATTTCTGTACATTTTTTTTTTTTTTTACTTCCTAAGAAGAAAACGATCTTACTTTGGCAGGAGAGACCTGTATAATTTCAGAATAGGTGTGGAGAAGCATTAGAGAAAAACATTAGAGGCAATTATTTTGAATATTTTTAAGATTTATTTTTTACTTATGTGTATATGTATGTGTGCACATGAGTGCAGGTGCCCTTGAAGACCAGAAGAGGATATCATGGATACCCTGAAGGTGGAGTTACAGGTAGTTGTGAGCTGCCCAACATGGCTGCTGGAAACTCAACTCTAGTCTTCTATAAAAGCCAGGGCGATTGGAAGGAAGTGAATCTTTTGTTCACTATTTCTGTCCAATTCAGATCATACTAATTATGAGGCTTTAAAACTGGCTAAACCCAACCCACTGCCTGTTTTTAAAATAAGCTCCTATGGAAGCTCCTATGGAAGATCTGCTACAATGTCAGAAGACCCTGAGGCTCTCAGGAACACATACCAACTCTTGGTTTTTTTGTTTGTTTGTTTGTTTGTTTGTTTGTTTGTTTAAGGCAGGGTTTCCCTGTAGTCCCAGCTGGCCTGGAACTCACTATGTAGACCAGACTGACCTCAACCTCACAGAGATCCACCTGCTTCTGCCTCCCAAGTGCTGAGATTAAAGGCTTGTACCACCATACCTAGCTCATAGATTACAGATTTCCTGAAGCTTCGAGGTCCTCTCACACACTGGGGCTTGAATTAGCCATCCATTCCACCTACGGTATCAAGCAGACCCTGTTAAAATGTGGCTTCTTAGTGGGGCATCTCCTGGCTGGGCCATCTAAAAGAGAAGTTGCCCACCCCTCTCTAGTCCCTACCATGGCCTTATTTTTCTTGATCCCAGTGCTCACCTCCCCTACATAAGGCCTGTCTATTGACTGTGCTATGTACATGTGGTCTGCAGCTCTGCAGTATAGCTCAGAGGTACATCTAGGATGGGGTATCAATATGTTCTTCTCCAGCATCCAGACTAGAGCGTGCGACTCTGAGACACTCAACTGGGCAAGTGAATGACTGAACATCACTTCCCCTTCCTCTTCCCCCTTCCCTGAGCCCATGAGATTCCAAGTGCTGATGGTACTAACGAGCGTCCCTACCTCAATGTGCGCATTCCTGTGTGCCAGGCATCATCCTGAGCCCTCTGCTCTGCACCCATTACTCTGGCTAATCTTGGCAAAGCCTCAGGAGGTAGTAATGATTCCTCACAGAGAAAAACATGACAGAGATGAAAATATTTGCCCAGGGCCACATAGCCAACCAGCCTCAAAGCTAATGTTTAAACTCACTTGGGTCTGACTTTAGATGAACAGACCAGTAAATGAGTAAACAAGTATATCCAGAGAACCAATAGACTGGCAAGCTAGAGGAAAGGCCAGAAGAGGCACTGCTTCTGTGAATGAACTAAAAACATGAAGGACCTCAGGGAGCCATGCCACCTTTCCTCCTAGACTGATGTGCACAATGACCTCAAACAGGCTGGGCAGCCATCTTAGTAAAGTGCTTGCCTTGAAAGCATAAGGACCCGAGTTCAATTCTCAGACCCATATAAAAACAGCTGGAAATGGTGGCTTGCAATCCAAACACTTGGGAGACAGAGAAAATTGGAACCCTGGGTCTCACTAGTCAGTCAGCCAGCCAGCCTAGGCTACTTGGTAATCTCCAGGCCAGTGAGAGAGCCTGTCTCAAGAACACGGTCACCATTGTTGTAAGTTCATATCAGCAAGTTCCCAGAGGCCTGAAAGCCTCTGTTTCCTTATGTTCATGTACCCACCCTGGCTCTCACAATCAATCAAAAACCCAGGATGGAGTAAGGGAGATGGGTCCCCAACTCCAACCACTGATCGCTACTAGTGAGGGAGACTAGATCATCCTTAGGGAGTGACTCTAAATAGGCTGACTAGACTCCAGTGGATGAACTTGTACCGAGGAACATCTGGGTATAAATGCTTGACCAGATACTATTTAACTTATATGACAAAATGCATGAAATCTGGTGGGGGGTGTAAATGAGGAAGGGCTCTAAGTTTGATTAATATCTATTATATGAAATGCACAAAACAATAAAAATAAAATAAAAACAACAACAAAAGAACTTACTCAAAGTAGACAGCTCCTGAGGAATGACATTTGAGGTTGACCTCTGGTGTGGGTGCTTGTTCACACGCACACGTGTGCACACACGAGCCCACACATACACACACACAATGCTCAAATATCCCACATCCCTTCAAAAATATTCTCTAGGCCACATTAACTTGACCATCCCTTCAGTTCTTCTGTTAAGATGCAAGCAAACGCCTTGGCTAAACATGGAAATTATATGCCTCCTTCCCTTGAACATGCTCACAGGACAGGCAGCCCCCTCCTGCCCCCCCATAGTGCTTGGCAGGAAGTGGGGGGGAATGCTAGCAAAGAAAGGTCCGCCCAACCCATGTTCACCAATAAAGGCTGATTTATTTGGAGAAAAATAAAAGGTCTGCCTCCCAGAGACAGCCCTTGCAACCAGATCCCCAATTAAAGGGGAGCTTGTGCAATCTTTGCGTTTAAAGGGAAATCGATGCCATTGATTGAATCAAATAAGAACAGCCACATATGAACACATTATGGCTCTGACTGCTGCAAAACAGTGTTTTGAAAAAGAACTTTTTAAAAAACCAGTGTGGGTGTCAATGGCCCACGTGACAAGGGCTACTCCACAGGGGTGCTAGGAAGCTCCTCTTTCTGCAAGGAGTCTAGTGCGACTGCTTTGCATCCAGTCTTGGCTGGTGCCGGGGCTCTGCTAAGCCCTCAGCATCCAGTCATTTGGGTTTATATAACGGCGGGTGAGGACTTCAGTGTGGTTCTCATCACCTTTCCACACAGCAGTCAATTAAATTAGCACGAAACTTTAAAAGACACCACAGTAATCGGTTTGGGGGTGGAGGAGGGTTGGACCACATGGGCTCCATATCTGTTTTTGCAAGGCAACCTTAAGTCTCCAGTCAGCTGGGCCCTGGAATTGAATCTTCCTTCACTGACAAGAAATCTAACAGTGGCAGTGAGGCTGGCAGAGCTGCAAATCATCCTTCGATTTTCAGACTGCCATTCCAGGCCGGCTCCCAATTTCCATCTTCCTGGTCTGGTCAGTCTCAGGGAAACTGATGGAAAAAGCCCGGGGGCATCTCCAACTCCCCAACACTGACAGACATTAAGGTGTTAACATGTATGAGTTTGAGTTATGTAAAGAGAGAAGCCTCAAAGCCAGGTTGAAAAGGTGTCATAAAGATCTGCGCCACCGCCCCCAGCCGCAGCTCTTTTTAAAAGAGTCGTTGGGACAGGGTTATGGTTCCATCAGTTACTGGGTTTGATCCCCAAAACTGCATAAACTAGAGGAAAAGGCCCACACTTGTAATCCCAAGTCTGGGGAAGCAGAGGCAGGAGAACCAGAAGTTCAGTGTAATCCTTGACTGCATAGTAAATTTGAGGCCAGACTGTAACACCTAAAACCAAGTCTAAAAAAAAAGCAATAAATAAATATCTCATATTTGGGAGAATGGACCAGATCAGGCACCAGAAACTACTTGGGAATATTTATTCTCAAACCGTGGTCTTCCCTGCAAACTTCTACATAAGAGGAAGCCCCTGGGGAAGCCTCAGAAGAGATGATTTTCCACATGAGGCTTTGAGATAGAATTTCAGGTTTATCTCAGTTACATAAAGGTGTGGGGCTTTTATGTTGCTTATATCCTAATAAAATAACCTGGAGATATTTTCATCCTTTTATTAGAGTTTCCATTAAATCTGATGCAGGAAAAAGACAGCAGCCTTGAAAGGAGAATTGAAGAAAAGCCACAGCCAATTTTCATATCTCTAAATGAGAGTGAAGTGAGATGAAAACCATAATGCGGAGAATAAATCCCAGGATCCTGGAAAATTTATCTCAAGAGCTGAATAGCAAACTACAAATAAAACTAAACTAAATAAGAAGAAATAAAGCCTGTAAAAGCCAAGAGCTACAGCCCAATTTTGGGTCTAAGGGGTGTGTGTGTGTGTGTGTGTGTGTGTGTCTGTGTGTGTGTGTCTGTGTGCATGTGTGTTCATGTGTGCTGGTGCATGTATATGTACAGATGCATGTGCACCTTTGTGTGCATGCCTGTGGGAGCCAGAGATCAACTTCTAGTGTCTCCCCAAAACAGTCTACCTTGTTTACTGAGACAGTCTTTCACTGACCCTAGAGCTCGCTTCTTCAGCTACACTGGTGGCTAGCAAGGCCCCAGGACTCTGCCTATCTCTGCTTCCCCAGTGCTGGGATCACAGCACATACCATCACATGCAGGTTTTTATGAGGGTTCAGGAGATCAGACTCAGATCCTCATGCTTTTGCAGCAAGCACATTACTGACTGAGCTATTTCCCCAGCCTGTATGGTTTTTTCACTTCATAAATTCATAGATTGAAATACTATTTTAGAGCGCTTGTATGTCAGGTGTTGGTCTAAAGGCTGAGGATGCTACAGCAAACAAAACTGACAGAAATCCCTGCTGCCCTCTGGTTGATTTTCTGTAGGGAATGTCACATGCAAGCAACACGGCAGCAGGTGAGTGCTCGGGTCAGCTGCAGGGCCACAGGGGCCCCAAGAGCATCCCTGTTACACAAAGGCCATCCCAGGGATCCATCAGAGAAGGGCATCCAGTCCTCATCCTCACCCATCTCCAGAGGAGCATGAGAGGCCCGGGAAGGCTGGGTGTGGACCTCCCTCCCCCTGCCTGTAGAGAGCAGAGCTGGTGTAATTGCATGTCACATCACAGAGGTCAAGCACTGGGGTCAGGGGATTCTACCTTGGGGAGGAAGCCAATTGTCTTGATACCTGAAGGTAAGTGCTTCAGATGGCAGCAACAGCATGTGCAAAGGTCTTAAAGCAAAGATGCAACACCCCAGGATGATGGTAGAGCAGACTTATTTAAATAATTAAGGAAAGACTGAATTATAATTTAATCGGGTCATGTTTTCATTCTGAATAAAACATAGACATGTTCCTTTTAGCAAGAACAAGAAAGACCCACCTCATTCCAGCCAGCCTGCTTTGAAAGACCCTGCTCTTCGACGATCAGATAATAAATAGGAGCTTAGAAAATCATCACATTTTAATAAACCTTACGGAGTCACAGTCTTGTATCACAGACAGACGGCCCTGCTACAGCCTTCAATATGCTATCAACCAATAGACATGAATATTTTATTGTGAACCAACTCCTGGCTACGAGTGACAGCCACCACCAAGGTCTTTGTGAGACATGCATGCCACAGGGTGAGGAAAAATAAGCAAAGACATTAACTTACTTCTAACACCATTGCTGAAGGCTACAAGGTAATTAATTAGCCTCCGTGGGCTACAGAAATTGGGAGAAGCAAGGGGCTCCCTCTGAGCCCAATCCTTTATGTGTGAGTATATATCCTTTATGTATATATTCTTTATGTGTATTTTCCCAAGGGGAAAAATGGAGGTATTCAAATGGGAAGGGAGGAGGGACGGACATACAAGAAACCATGGGGGTAAAGGGGAAGAAGGAACTCAAGAGGGGGGATAATAGGAGACAGATATTATCAAGGGGAAAATGGGGGCACTTAAACTGGGGAGGGAGGAAGTAGGTTAAACAGGGGGAGAGAGAGAGAGAGAGGGAGAGGAGAGATAAATAAAGCTTAGGTTGTGTAAAAAAGCCAAAGAGAAATGTATTAACTCAACGCCCCTCCCCCAAAATACTCATAGACTACCTGAACACAAGTGCGTGGGTATACCTAACGGCTGTGTAACAAGGAACACAGTGCCAGACAGGGGAAATCTCCCTTTGAATCATTGATCAGGGTAGTCCAAGAGACTCCCCAGATAACACAGGCTATTACCATAGACCTGGATCGCCTTCCAGAACTTGAAGGTATGACCCTATTGCTGAAGATAGGACATACTTCAGACACAGGACTTGGAGCAATGGAGCTGGGACTGACCTACAAGCCTTCTCCCTGAAGACTAGCTCTCATAGTTCTAGAGGATACTACACAAGCTGCTATGGGAGAAAAACAATCAATGGTCCAACCCGGCTCCAAAGCCTAACCACAATGACCAGCACAGCAAACGATCTCTACTGGTGCAGTGGTGGCACTTTTATCTAGGGGGTAATCAACAGCTACCTAACTGGACTTAGAGCCCTCTCAGTCGGAGGACTAAAGCATGCTCATGTGCTCATGTGTAGCACTGTAAATACAGCCAAATACACATGGCCGGAGAGGTCATAGATCCTAGAGAAAACCATACATCTCTCATATCTCTAGACAAATGAAATTTCTTACTGTATGCTAAATATGGGTTCCTTCTTAGAACAGAAAAGGTCACACTGGTTCCTAAAATATGAGAGGGTACTCACCTGGAGAAGAGGAGGTCAGAGACTGTTCCAGGCACAAGGAGGGTTAAGTGCTTAAGGAGGAAAGTATCAGATCTGCTGAGAGCTAAAAGAGCCCAGTGTGGCCAGCACAGGACCAACAAGAAGTCCCGGGAGAGGCAGAAGGAGTTGCTTCTCCACATCTACAGCTTGCAGAAGCAATGTGCCTATGTCCTGTGTGCTGCAGTGGGCAGTGGACGCCACACCAGGCTGTGAACTTCCTGTGTGCTGCAGAGGACAGTGGACGCCACACCAGGCTGTGAACTTCCTGTGTGCTGCAGAGGACAGTGGACGCCACACCAGGCTGTGAACTTCCTGTGTGCTGCAGAGGACAGTGGACGCCACACCAGGCTGTGAACTTCCTGTGTGCTGCAGAGGACAGTGGACGCCACACCAGGCTGTGAACTTCCTGTGTGCTGCAGAGGACAGTGGACGCCACACCAGGCTGTGAACTTCCTGTGTGCTGCAGAGGACAGTGGACGCCACACCAGGCTGTGAACTTCCTGTGTGCTGCAGAGGACAGTGGACGCCACACCAGGCTGTGAACTTCCTGTGTGCTGCAGTGGATAATGGACGCCACACCAGGCTGTGAACTTCCTGTGTGCTGCAGAGGACAGTGGACGCCACACCAGGCTGTGAACTTCCTGTGTGCTGCAGTGGGCAGTGGACGCCTCACCAGGCTGTGAACTTCCTGTGTGCTGCAGTGGACAGGACGCCTCACCAGGCTGTGAACTTCCTGTGT
>NW_008340140.1:448146-490688 GCF_000622305.1 Nannospalax galili | reverse complement strand
GCAGTGGGCAGTGGACGCCACACCAGGCTGTGAACTTCCTGTGTGCTGCAGTGGATAATGGACGCCACACCAGGCTGTGAACTTCCTGTGTGCTGCAGAGGACAGTGGACACCTCACCAGGCTGTGAACTTCCTGTGTGCTGCAGTGGGCAGTGGACGCCTCACCAGGCTGTGAACTTCCTGTGTGCTGCAGTGGGCAGTGGACGCCTCACCAGGCTGTGAACTTCCTGTGTGCTGCAGTGGGCAGTGGACGCCTCACCAGGCTGTGAACTTCCTGTGTGCTGCAGTGGGCAGTGGACGCCTCACCAGGCTGTGAACTTCCTGTGTGCTGCAGTGGGCAGTGGACGCCTCACCAGGCTGTGAACTTCCTGTGTGCTGCAGTGGGCAGTGGACGCCTCACCAGGCTGTGAACTTCCTGTGTGCTGCAGTGGGCAGTGGACGCCTCACCAGGCTGTGAACTTCCTGTGTGCTGCAGTGGGCAGTGGACGCCTCACCAGGCTGTGAACTTCCTGTGTGCTGCAGTGGGCAGTGGACGCCTCACCAGGCTGTGAACTTCCTGTGTGCTGCAGTGGGCAGTGGACGCCTCACCAGGCTGTGAACTTCCTGTGTGCTGCAGTGGGCAGTGGACGCCTCACCAGGCTGTGAACTTCCTGTGTGCTGCAGTGGGCAGTGGACGCCTCACCAGGCTGTGAACTTCCTGTGTGCTGCAGTGGGCAGTGGACGCCTCACCAGGCTGTGAACTTCCTGTGTGCTGCAGTGGGCAGTGGACGCCTCACCAGGCTGTGAACTTCCTGTGTGCTGCAGTGGGCAGTGGACGCCTCACCAGGCTGTGAACTTCCTGTGTGCTGCAGTGGGCAGTGGACGCCTCACCAGGCTGTGAACTTCCTGTGTGCTGCAGTGGGCAGTGGACGCCTCACCAGGCTGTGAACTTCCTGTGTGCTGCAGTGGGCAGTGGACGCCTCACCAGGCTGTGAACTTCCTGTGTGCTGCAGTGGGCAGTGGACGCCTCACCAGGCTGTGAACTTCCTGTGTGCTGCAGTGGGCAGTGGACGCCTCACCAGGCTGTGAACTTCCTGTGTGCTGCAGTGGGCAGTGGACGCCTCACCAGGCTGTGAACTTCCTGTGTGCTGCAGTGGGCAGTGGACGCCTCACCAGGCTGTGAACTTCCTGTGTGCTGCAGTGGGCAGTGGACGCCTCACCAGGCTGTGAACTTCCTGTGTGCTGCAGTGGGCAGTGGACGCCTCACCAGGCTGTGAACTTCCTGTGTGCTGCAGTGGGCAGTGGACGCCTCACCAGGCTGTGAACTTCCTGTGTGCTGCAGTGGGCAGTGGACGCCTCACCAGGCTGTGAACTTCCTGTGTGCTGCAGTGGGCAGTGGACGCCTCACCAGGCTGTGAACTTCCTGTGTGCTGCAGTGGGCAGTGGACGCCTCACCAGGCTGTGAACTTCCTGTGTGCTGCAATGGACGCCTCACCAGGGTGTGAAGCAAGGGCCTGGACCCTCCCCACAACACTTGGCCTGTAACAGGAAAGAACGTCCTGAATCTTCCCATGACCTGAGTCTCTATGATTTTTTTTTCCCACCGTGCACCGTGCCAAAAGAAATTCTTAACAGCTCCACTTATTAAATAATTCAGTCCCCCAAACTGGTAAATATTTATGTCCTAAAGTCTTAGCAGTCATTTGAAAAAAAGTAATAAAACCTCTAAATTGAAAATACAGGGGATAGTTTTACTTTACTCTTAAATACCCCACAAATGCTTGTTAACGGGATGTGCGCCTGCTGGAAACCACACATATCAAACCTGGGAACAGATTGGAAGTGACTACCTTTATTTCCTGCTACATCTCGATCTTTTATATATCAGAGTATATATCAGCATGTATTGATTGTTTCATTGGGACATTTTCTACTCATTCCCCATTACAGCACCTTCTTACACAACAACTGCTGAAAACGCAGCTCCACACCATACAGTGCCACAAAGGGGAAAGGAACTCAGGAGGAGGGTGAAACTGGGTCCTAACTCAAGCCAGGAATTTGCTCAGTGCTGCCACTTAAAAGACCCTGGAAACTGGACCTGCTAACACAAGGACTGTGATTACCAGCCTCTCTAGAGGCTGGGACAGGAGAATGACAAGTTCAAGACCAGCCTGCGTTACAGAGTAAGTTCAAGATCAGTCTGAGCAGCCAAGAGAGAATGTGTCTCAAAATAAAAATTAAAGAGGACTTGGGATGTAGTTCAGTGATACAGTACTTGCAGAGAGTGTGCAAGACTCTGGTTCCATCTCAAGTACTCCAAAAAGCAGACTAATGCGGGACATCCTGCAATTCCCTTGGAGGTTTGAGGGTACACAGTAAGGGCTGCTTAGAACCCTGGGTAAGTCAGTAAAGTTGTGACCTCATAAAGTGCCTTTCTAAGGGAAAGGTCTTGATCCTGTGGGGGGTTGTTTTGTTGTTGTTGTTGTTGTTGTTATTTGTTGATTTTAATACACTATTTCATAGACCAAAATTTTCCTTGACACTCTGTCTCTCAAACTATCAAGTTAAAATGCCAATTCATCTTTCTAAATGGTCCCCTGACATTCAAGTTCAGGAGAGAATGACAAACGTGGACTGTTGATCTTTCTGTCCCTGTCTCTATGTGCTGAGACTGGACTGGTCACATCCCAGCCTGGGTTCCATTAATGTGATCTGCTGCCCTGCTGGTGAGGGACATAGTGATGTCGGGGTGGAAGCAAGGTTCAGGTACCGTTTCAGGAACATAGTGGTGTCAGGAACATAGTTGTGTCAGGATGTAAGCAAGGTTCAGGTACCCATTTCAGACTTGCCTAAGTCTTGCTATCTCTACCTTCATTTTAAGCTTGAAAAAATTTTTTTAAAAAGTAGTGCTCAGCCATGTTAAGAGAAGTAAATTGATTTGACTTGTGAGCTCTCCTTTGCAGTGACTGACGGCAATGAAGATAACTGGGCCAACGTGATGCAAATCTCAGCCAAGGACTCACCTCCAAAATGAATGGATGACTATGTAAACTGAGGATAAAATTTTGATACTTAAGATATCTGATGATAAAAAACAAACAGAGAGACGAGAGGTTATGAGAACCACTGTCTTTGTGGTGTTACCCTCTGGTGTGTGTTTTCAGTGATACTGAACCCTTAGCTGTCTAAGTGTAAGTGTCAGAGCACAGGACTACGGGCTCCGGTCTCCTCCCTGGCCACCATTCACAGCCACTGCATCAGTAGCATTAAGATGCAGTTCTTATGGTTCCTAAGAATTGGAGACCTGGATGAAACCTCAGGATCTGTGAGCTGGGCTGTTAGAGGCTCTGCCAGGCTCCGCTACCCCGTCTTTCACGCTGACTGTTGACTGAGGGCATCTGTTTTCTGCTGGCTGGTTTGAGTCGCCCATAGCATGTGAACTTGAGAGAGCAGGATCATAAATACACTTTTCTGCCTTTTTGCCAGTCATGATTCAAGTTACCTCCCTGAGCATCACCTCATTTTACCTTAATCTTGCCCCAGCAAACGCTAAGCCTCATTTATTCATTCAAGGCTGTTTGTTGATCGCTTGTCCTTACACCAGCCGGTATAAGATACTGGGAATCTATAAGTGAGTCAGACAGACACCCACCCTGCCCTTTATGGAGTCAGGCATCTCCGTGGCAAAGACAAATATAATAAGGGGAATCCATAAATCATTGAGTAATTAAATTTGTGATGTGTTCCGCTCTACTGGGTGTCTACTGATTCACATTTCCAGCATCAGTGAGCTCTGTGCCTCCCTTGGCTTTTTCTTCTACTCTGTAAACTACTCTGGGTGGTATGATTTAGGGGTTGACCTCGCCCTATGGACACACAAGTGTTCCAGGCACCGCCATCAGCCTCTGTGGGGAGTTCTGAGATGAGCAGGTAACATATATTTATTAGATAATGAGAATTCTTTGGGAATGATTAAGTGCTGAAAAGCTGTGTTAAACTAAACCAGGAGCCAGCAAGTGGGGAAAGGCACTTGCCACCAAGCCTAAAGACCTGAGTTCAACCCCCAGCAACCACATGGTAGGAGAGAGCTGACTCTCACAGGTTGTCCTCTGACCTCCACACTCATACTACAGTGTGTGTATGGTTGTGCACACACAAAGTAAATAAATAAATACCACTAAATTAATTTTTTTGAAAAAGAAAGACAGCCAGGCTAAGAATGACTAAAGCCAGAGAAGAAAATGTGCAGATAAAATCTTCACAACCCTTGAAGTCAATCAAAGTTGTTGTGTGTATGCATGAGTGTGTGCATCCTCATGTGTGTGTAAAGGTGTGTGCCTGCCTCGGTGTACATGTAGAGATTTCTCATGTAGAGATCAGAACACGGCTTTGGGTGTCAGCCCTCACCATCCACCTTGCTGATGTGCAGCCCATGCTAGCCCAAGCGCTTCCAGAGGTTTCCCTGGCTCCACCTCCCACCTCACTATAGGAGCTCTGGGATAACATGCTATCATCTCCAGCTTTATGTGGGTTCTGGGGCATCTGAACTCTAGTCCTCAGTCTTGCACAGTAAGTGGCTTTACCCACCAAGCTTTCCAGCCCAAGGCTTTTGTTTTGTTTCATTTCAAATAAATTTACTTGCCCTTACAAACCACAGCTAAACTGCCTGACAATGAGATGGCCCAACACTGGACTTGGGACTTGGTGTCATCCTTACCTGTCTATGCTAGGTGGTGAGCGGCAGAGAGGGAGCTGATGGGACAGGACCTGAGGTCTGAAGCCGGATCCCACTCACTCGAGGCTCCCTCCTTACTCCCTCCTCAGTGCCCTGCACAGGGTGTGTGTTCAAGACCTGCTGGAGAAATGAAACGAAGAATGAACCATGAGACCCATTCAGCTCGTTACACCGTTTACACTGTATCCATTAGCCAGTCACTCTGCACAGCAGACTGTGGCTCACTTGCTCTCACAGCATCATGGGCTTTGTCTAAGCTCTATCCCTCATCAGAGGACAGCTGAATGACAGAACGAGGGGCATGGAACAACGCTCCTCCTGCTTTCTGCATCCGTAACATGGGACAGCTCACATACAAATATTATGTGTTTGTGTGTGTATGATACGTGTGTATGTGTGTGATATGTGTATGATGTAATTCCCATTTTTGTAAAGGCAGCATCCAGTCAGCAACCAGAGAGTGGACGGCACCTTCCAGCTCACAGCCAGGAGGAGAGAGAGGTCTCCCAACACTCCTACAAACCTGGAAGCAAATCCTTCCCGGCTGAAACTTCATGTGAAAACACAACTTTAGATGACTCCTTAGTCCTCGTTTTACAGAAGACTTAGGTACCCACAGAAAGCGCTAGGTCATAACTGTGTGCAGTTTTAAGCTGCAAGGCTTGGAGGAATTTGCTACAGGGAAGTAAACAACTCATACAGCATAGTCACCCAGGGCCAGGCATCATTTCATCAACCCTTTCAACAAGCCCATGGGGCAGGAACTATTGTTTTCTACTCATTTTATAAATACGGACATGAGGCTTCAGTATCTGTTCTACCTATGCAAGAACATAAGCTAGGAAGTGGCAAAGTCCAAATCCAAATGAGACTGACTCCAGACTCCAGTTTCTGCTCTGCTTTGTGCTGTCTGCCCACTCTGTCCCCCTCCTTTATCTTGCCTGCTCACAACCTCCACAATGCCTTCCCCTTTGTTGAGAGTATTGGGTTCCAATGCCTTATGAGTTATGAATATAAGTAATTCATGTTTTTATAGCGCTAACTGTATTCCCATGTAACATACACTGCTTTATTTGACTCTCCTAATAGCCCTCTGATGGAGGAAGTACCACCCGCCATTTTAAAGATAAGGACATGGAGCCAAAAAAGGATCCAACAAGATCAACAGGAATCAGGTCACAACCACAGGGAGTCTGGCCTCTGCCATCATCTTGGAAACTGCTCTGTAAGCTATGGCATCTGTGTTGTGATCAAGGTCACCAAGCTTAGGAACCACGAACCTGTGCATGATGAACCAGATGGAAGTCCCTCACGATGGAAATGCCATTCTCAACCCCTCTCTTTCACTCCGTTGCCTCAAACCGAAGAGAAAGGAACAGAGTTGCACAGGGTCACACTGGCTCTTCCCACAGAGATGGTTGTTGATATGAACATCATCCATCAGACGTGTCAACACAGAAGAGGTTTATCAACTACTGACCCTTAGACTCAGTCCTGGACTTCTTAGTTTTGGATTCAAGGTGCTCCATGGCTCAGTCGTGACCTGCAACTCCCATTTCAATTCTTGTAATTCCCATTTTGTAGAATCTGTGTTCCAGCTAAGACAAACTTCTAATACACTCCCCACATTCAAATTGAAAGTAAATGCTCTCTCCCTCCAACCTCCCAACCTCTGTCCTCTGCCTTATATCAGTCACCAATGCACCAGTGATGAGCTAGTGGTGACAATAGGAACGACAGAAGAGCACCTGTCTTTCCTGTGTGTGTTCACTGCACCAGATTGAGTGCTGGATGACTTTCTGTGTCTTTTTCCTTGAGGACATCTCTGTACTCTGTACATCTGTAATGTCATCATTCCCCAGTGCAGAGACAACCCTGAGGCTTCAGAACAAAGAAAACGAGATTTTATTTATTTCATGTGTGTGAATGTTTTGCCTGCGTGTGTGTAAAAGTACCCGTGTCGTGCAATGCCCGTGGAGGTCAGAAAAGGGCGTCAGATCCCCTGGAACTGGAGTTATAGATGACTGTTAGCTGTCATGTGGGTACTGGAAACTGAACCTAGGTCCTCTTCAAGAGGAGCCAGTGCTTTTAACTGCTGAGCCATCTCTCCAGCCCCAGAAAATGATATTTTAAAAGAGGAGAAAAAACAAACTTTTCCCTGAAGTTCTCTGTTCAGCAGAATCCTCAAAGTTCCACCTTAAAGCAGAAACTCCTTTCTTTGAAGACAGAAAGCACCAAGAAAGATCCTTCCATTTACAGCTGGGGCTGACCCTTCCCACAAGTGAAAAGGAAGCAGGTGAGGCAGCTCCGGGAGTTGGGCTGACCCTATCTTCCCTCGGATCACTTTGAGTTCAAGCACAGATTCTAGTCAAGAAGGAATGTGTATCCCTATTTTTCAATCTGACAGTGCTATTTGTGGGAAGTGAACCTCGACATCTTTGGGGAACTGTATGCTCTTCCAACCTGAACTTGGGCACATCTATACTTTTTGACCACAAAAGTGATATTAAATATATAGTAATAATAACAGCTGCCAGGTTGTAAGTTTAAGACTTCATATGAACCTCTTAATGCCTTTTGAAAAAGTCTTATCAGCTAGTGAATAATACTCCAGGCTCCAGAATCTATGTTTGTAACCAAGAATGTTACATACAGGACAATTATAAAATAAAACAAGTAAAACTTCCCCCAGAGGAAATTTCTGTTCAGTTTCTTCTGTGTTCCTCCACAGAAGAAAACAGCTTACTATTGTTCTTAAACGAAAATAGGATCCAACATTCATCGAGAATCTGTTGTGACTCACCACCACAAGGGAAGCTATTAACCCCACCTGCAAGCTTTCATTTACTCTCACAATAAACCCCACAAGCTAGGTACTCATTAGGGCTACAGTGTGTAAGGGAAAGCATAGCTCCAACAGGTTAAGGATTCTGTTCGAGGTCAGAGGGAACAAAACAGAGTGGGATTTGTACTCCACACCCACAGGTTAAGCCTGTGATCTTACCCTCAGTGCTGAAGTATGTTGTGGGATACATGAAGGGATGGGAGAAGTTTGCATACAGCCCCTCAGCAGATTTCATTTATTGAGAAGAACCAAAAGATCAAGGAGGATTCCACCCTCATTTTCAAATAACTAGTCATTTTTATTCTAGCAACATTAGACGTGTGTGCAATAAGAAGTAAAATTGTTGTTAGATACACTACTATGTCTAAAATACCTTTTGAAAGCATCCCTAGATCTTAAAAAGAGGAAAAACATTGGAACACATGTAAACAAAACAGGCTTAGCTTGAAACTGTAGTGAAGGACTGTAGTTGTAGCGGGAAGCAAGGTGGACACTCTAAGCACGGAGCCTCCCAGCACACTGCTATTTTTGTACACGCTTGATGGTTTTCATAATTATCTACTCCCCAAAAGTAAGGGGATTACAAGAATAAAAAGTGCAATCTTCTCTGACCCCAGGTCACATCCCTGTCTCTTTCTCCCCTAAAACCATCACTGTTAGATTTGGAGCACATTGCTCCAGAAATTTTCCATTTATATACAAGTGAACGTGCCTGCCCTTCCCTTTAGGTGCGCCCCAGGTGCCTTTCTGGCCCCTCTGTGTGTGGGAAGCTCTCCCTCCCTCTCCAGCCCTTCTTACCATGTTACCAGGTTTATTTCCTTTACAGCAATGAGCATGCATATTTGCCAGCACAATCATTTACTTAGGGGTTTCATTGTTTTGGTTTGGGGTTTGGGTTATTTTTTTTTTTTGAGGTAGGGTTTCACTATGTAGCCCCACCTGCCTAGAACTCACTTTATAGACCATCCCAAGCTTGCCTTGATCTCACAGCAATCAGCCTGCCTCTACCTTCTGAGTGCTGAGATTAAAAGTATGCACTACCATGCCCAGTCTTAGTTGGATATTTAATTGAAATCCAATTCATGCATTATACAATTGCTAGCTTGGCCTGGACACGTCAGCTGCAGTTAGCACTTGCACAATGCCAAGAGACCCTGACCTCTGCCTAGTGCCAGGCATTTCAACAACCCCATAAAGAATTCCTGCCCCATTCATTATCAACAGTACTATCGCTTTCTTTCTCCAGTCCCTGGTGATGACCCATCAGTGTACTGTGTATGTGGATTTCCCTTTCTGGGTTTCATAGAAATGGAATCAGGCCACATGTGACCCCTTTGGCTGGCTTCTTTCACTTAACATGAACCATTTTGAAGGTCAGTCCACGTCAAAATACAATATCCATTAAGTGGATTGATCACATTTTCTTTCCCCATTCATCAACTGATTGACAACTCACTAATCCCACCTATTAACTGTTGTGAATAGTGCTACTACCAGCACCCACAGACAAGTGTTTCTAGGAATGCTTGCAATGACTTCATGCCTAGGAGTGGAACTTCTGAGTTATGTGACAATCCTCTGCTTGGCTTTTGGGTGAGCCAGCAAGCTCTACAGCCCAGTGGCTGTCCTGTCTTGTGCTCCACCAGCAGCATGCCCCCATGTCCTTGTCACCCATCGCTGTGTCACCACGTTTTGGTTGTTGTTTCTTTATACAGCATTTTTATAACTGACCCATCCACTAAATTACAGATTGAAGGAAATCAGTACTTCAGTGATTCAAATGTCACACATCCGGCCTTTAGCACAAAGCTTTTCACACAGGGGTCTTGTACGCATTTTCTCAAAGAGTATATCAACCAGTCACATAAGCAAATTCATGCACAGTGACAACTCACAAACCTGCTGCAGTCCAGGGCCGGTTGTGCTCGTCCCACACACAGACTTGACCTTGTCTCAGCCCAGATCCTTCAGCACCTTCCCCTTTCCATGGAGGGCAGCAGAAGTCATTACAGAGGGCTGGCAGTACCACACTGTCTGCCCCTCCGCACACTTAGGACACTCCTCTCATCCTCTCCCGCTCATCCCCCCTGGTTCCTCCTCTCCAGCACCACTGTTCAGTCCATGCAAGCTCAGCTGGCCGCTATCTTAGAACCTTTCACACCCCTTCCTTCTCCAGGAGCTCCTCCATCAGATAGCCAGGACCTCTTCCATCAGATGACCAGGAGCTCCTCCATCACATCAGATGACCAGGCACTCCTCCATCACATCAGACGACCAGGCACTCCTCCATCACATCAGACGACCAGGGGCTTCTCCATCAGTTGACCAGGCGCTCCCTCTCTTGGCCACGTCAAGCTTTTGCTCACACTTTGTCTTCCCAGAGGAACTTTCCTTGACTATATTAAAGACACACACGGGTATGCAGATACACAGGCATGTATATATATATGGGGGAATACATATATACACAAGTATGAACACACCACACAGAGATATAGAGATATACATGTATACATAGGTATACACACACACACACACACAAACAGAGGGATACATATACATATAGGTATGTACACAGAGGTAAGAACACACAGAAGTATACACACAGGCATGCACACAGAGCGATACATATACACACAGGTATACACAAAGGTATGAACACACAAAGGTACGCATATACACAAGTATACACACACAGGTCTAAACATACATGTATTTGCACACCCAGAGGCATGTACACACAGAGGTATAGATACACACAAAGGCATACACGCAGGTATGCTCACACAGGTATGCACACACAAGTATGTACACACAGGCATGCACACACAGAGGAGGTATACATATACACATTGGTATATACATACAGGTATGCACAGACACGTATACATACACAGAGGTATGCACATACAAAGGTATGCACACACACATAGGCACATAGATGTGCACACATACACACAGGCGCGCACACACATGGGCATGCACACGCACACAGATTCTCGGTTAGTGCAGCCAGTTTTTTCCCTGCCGTGCCTCTCTTTTCTATACACACAGCCTCATTTTGTGTCTGGCGATCCTATCCACTAGTCTATCTGTACAGCAGCTTCCTGAGGTCAAGGATTTTCATCATTTCTGCACCCCGTCCGTCCTACCCTCAGAACAGATGTGTGTAGATGAAGGAACGTAGTGCTCCAGATCCACGCCCTGGCGTGTGGGGAGCAGCTGCTGCAGCCACATCTGCTCACCCCTCCACTGGCACACACTTCAGACTGACACCTACCTGGCTGTGTGAATTCTATGCTATGTTGTCACATTCCAGAAGCCTAGCAAATACGTGTCCTCCTGCTTTCCCAGCAAGCTCTGGGTTCCTCTATTTAGTCCTGCCTCAGCCAATACGAACTTAGCGTGATCAGTAAGGGTGACTTCTGGTATGTTCCCTGGTGGGTGGGATTACAGGCAGATCAGCAATGGGCCTACAACAAGCCAGAGAGTAGCCACAGCTGAAATATGCCATGTACACACACATACACACACACACACACACACACACACACACACACACACACACACTGTGTACCTAGGCAGCATCTTCAGAAAGCGTATAAATAACACCTTCCCACACAGTGAGCTGAGCTCTTGGGTGATAACTCTGACTCAGTATCCCTGGGACTCCCGAATCGGAAGCACAGCCTGACCCTTTCCAGCGGGGCAGCTATGAACACATCCTTCACCTCACAAAGCCTCAATTTCTCCACCTTCAAAATAGACACAATAGCAGTCCTGCCTTCCTAGGGATGAGACGGAGTTAAAATAAGGGCCTTGATGTGAAATACAGGGCACAGCACTCACGCACAGTGGGGTGCAGAAACACATTGTCTCTTTGACATCAAGTCTTTGCTAAGTACTGTGCCACTCTCTTTGCCCACAGCAGGTAGAGGCTGACGCAACTGTCCCAGAGCTTCCCTTGGAGGGAAAAGAAATGCTAATTGTGCATGCATGTGTGGGACAGTGAGACTTAAAACTCAAATGAATATTCTGAAGAAAAGCAATAGTTTTCTTGGAAAGTGAATCTTCTAATGTAGTACAGGCAATCGTGGATGGCTTCCTGGAGGAGGTGACCCTCCAGTAGGCGCTAAGGGAAGAAGAGCATTAGGTAATGGAATAAAGAATGTTCGGAAGCGGGGGAAGATGTTTCCCTTAAACTTGAGTAATGACAGATTGTCTTAACTGCATGACTTGGCTCGGAGAGGGGTGAGGATACCCTGTCATAGCAGCTGCTCCACACAATGCCTGGTGAGAACCTGGAGCATCCCAGGAAGGAAGTCAGTCCACTGTGCCTTCACCCATGAGCATGTGCACTGGAGGCCGGCTCTCTGCAGGACTGAGACACAGAAGTAAGACAGGTCCTGCTTTGCTCAGGATTTTCATGGTCTTAGCATTGAAATTCCTATGATCCAGGAGAGCTCTCAATCCCAGGTCAATGGAAAAGATTGATTATCTTGCATCAGAAATTTATGTGTAAGGCCTTGAGGCAGGAGAGTGACCAATGTGGCCACTTCCACACTGGCATGGGAGAGAGTAGGAAAGACATCTTTTTTAAAAAGATTATTTTTATTTGTATTTTATGTGTATGACTGTTTCGCCTGCATGTATGTAAGCACACCACACGCATGCAGGGGTACAGAGGCCAGAAGAGGGCATTAGAAACCTTGGAACTGGAGTTACTGGTAGTTATGAACCGGCAGATGTGGGTGCTGGAAACCAAACCCCATCCTCTGCAAGACCAGTAAGTGCTTTCAGCCAGTGAGCCATCTCTCCAGTCCAAGGAGAGACATCTTAGAAGGCTTCATGCATCACATTAAGGAATTTATCCTGGTTCTGAGAGGCAAGAGAGAGCCACAAAGGAGTTTTGACCAGGGTGACGAGACGAGCAGAGGCAAGACTTTGAAAAAATCCTGCTGCGAAAAGAATATACTAAACACACAAGGACGAGAGGAGATCGTGGCTCAGTAAACACTAGCCCTTGTGAACGTCATTCTTGTGATTTCGAAGTCGGGGAGACGTACCAATAGAGTATTCCCATTTGGACTGGGGGTGTCTGGGCTGAGGGTGCAGAGGTGCAGAAGAGGAACGGGTTCTGCATTTCCCCTCAGCTTAGCGTCCAGAGAACAAGGACACAAAGTCTAAAGCGGGCTTTGACAAGGTCAGCCATAGCAGACTGCTCCCTTGTGAAGCAGTGAATTCAGTCAAAATTTAATTTTTTTAAATAAATAGAACAGAAAGATTGAAATACTGCCAGCATAAATAAAGATCCGAAATGGGAACTCACTCAGAAATGGCTTTTATATCCTATCTGATCTGTTAATGACTTTTCTGATGGAATCTCCTGGCTTTGTCCTAGTTACTTTTCTCTGGCTGTGATGGAACAAGATGACCAAAAGCAACTGAGAAGATGAAAGGGTTTGTTTCTGCTTATAAGTCACAGTCCAGCAGTGAGGGAATCAGGGCAGGGACTCCAAACAGGAACCTGAATCTGGAACCATGGAGGGTGTTGCTTCTAGCTTTCCCTCTGACTAGCTCACAAGCTAGTGCTTAGCTAGCTGTCTTATATGGCCAAGGACCATCTGCCTAGGGAATGGTTCTTCCCACAGTGGGACAGGCCTTCCCACATCAAATACTAATCAAGACAATCCCCCACAGACATGCCCACAGGCCAATCTGCTCTAAGTAATTCATCAATTGAGGTTTCACCTCTCAGATGACTCTAGGAGCTGTGGAGCTCATCAGAGCTAAAGGATGAGTGTACTAGAAACACTCCAGTTCTCTGAAATCCTATGTCAAAGACTGCTACCATCAAGACCCTAATGGAGGACACACTTAGAAAATGCATGTGATACATGGTTTTACTTAAATCGGGCATGTCCAATCTGATGTCTAGAGGTCACAAGTGTCCCAAAAGAGCTACGAATTCAGTCCAACAGATGACATCATATCATAATGTCAAACAAAGCATCATGTTGTGGCTGAATGAGAAATGTTGCCCCACAGGCTCATGTTGAACGCTTGCTCCCCAGCTGGTATGCTCTTTCCAGAGGTTATGGAACCTTCATGAGGTGCAGACTTGCTGGAGGAATGTGTCCCTGGGGGCAGCTTGGGGGTTCATAGCCTTGTCCCAATTCTTTCTTTCTCTCTTTGTTTCGTGTATGTCAAAATGTCATCTCTCGGCTTCCTGGTCCTGCCACCATGCCTGCTCCACCATTATGGACATTCAGCCCTCTGAATTTATAAGCCATGGTGATTTATCACAGCAACAGAAAAGCAAACCAAGGCACATCCCTACAGATTCAAAAGGCAAAACCCAGTACCCACAGCTACCCTGACTCCTCTCTTTGGGTGGTGATGATGATGCCTCCTGTCGTTTCCCATCCATGCCAGGACTGTGCTCATCCATACCTGCCTCAACCTCCCTTTCTTTCTGGGTGACACTATTTCTCCTTTAGGACCAGACCAGTTCAGTACCACTGCCCATAGGAAGCTGTCCCCAACTTCAGGTTGCATTAGAGGCAGCTTATAACTATGACCCTAGGGAATCTGTTTCCCCTGCACTGGCTCCACAGATGAACTACACTTTTCCTTCCCCTCCCTCCACACTTGAGACCGCAGGTGGCAGGGGCTCTATCGGCCTTTGTGCCGGTTGCATTTCCAGCACATGACACAGACCCTAATATGCACCAGATGCAAAATGAATATGTGTCACATGCTGGGTGCCTGATCACTGGTGCTTCTCCCCAAGGTACTCAATTACATGGCATGCTCTCTCAAGATTACCTAGTGTTGTGTGTTGATTACCCCCAACACACAACTCTATAAAGGTGATATAACCATTGAACAGACTGAGAAGCTGGTCATCCAGGACTCCATGAGTCTGTTCTCAAATAAACAGCAGGTATGGATTCAAATCCAGCAAGGGACTTCTGTTTTGGCTTTTTGCCAGCATCTCACAGAGAAGCACAGTAAGAATGTGCACCCGGTTATGACATGAAGAATCCTGTTTTCTTCCTTCACCTGCAGTGAGGAGCACATTTCACTTTTGGTGCCCTCCTTCCTCCAGTAGAACGATAGCTCAGGGTGGAGAGATGAGGCCAGGGCCTGTTCTGAAGTCTAAACTCTGTCTGCCATGAGCAAACACTACTTGTTGCTAATGATCTGAAGTCAGGTTAATGGGTAATCGAAGCACTTTCCAATCACCCGCCGAGTACAGTGATGAACAGGAAGAAGACATGGGGGTCTGCATTTGGTGAACGCATGAGGCAATGAAGTAGCCGGGGTCACCCAGGCTCTGGGCACTCAGGTAGGTAGAAGGAGGAGGGCCTCATTCAGGGGGTTCCCTGGGTACCTCTAGGACTCAAGCTACCAGAGCCAGTGATGGAGGTGGCGATCCGTGGAGGATAAGGGATATAAGCTAATGGGATAGAGGCCAGGAGTGCAGGCAGAGCACGCCAGTACCCAGGGCATGCTGGACAAACCAGTGCAGAGTAGCAATGGGAGTCTGACCAGCCAGCCCTGGGAGGTAGCCTCTCCCACCACAGCCACAGCCAGCACCGAATGAGGGCCCCACCTGCACCCAAGTGGCACCGTGCTCGGACTGCTGAAAGTGCTCTCCTCCCAGACACGAGGCAAGGCTGTGCCCAGCCTTCCAGGCATGATAAAGACCAGTCCTAACTCTTCCCAGAGGTATTGCCTCTGGTAGGTGATATGGGTGCTGAATCTGGGTAGAACAGGTCTGGATGGTTTCCTCTCCAGACTGATACTGGGACACCAGCAAACATGACCCCATGGGACACTCATCTATGGGATGATGCAACACACCAGGAAACAGCTTGGTTAAAAATGTTTTTTTGTTTGTTTTAGAAATTGGGGGCTGGAGAGATAGTTCCATGGTTAAGAAGAGCACTGCCTGCTCTTCCAGATAACCTGGGTTCAGTTCTTAACACCCACATGGCAACTTAACAACTTCCATAACTCCAGTTCCTGGGAATACAACATTCTCTACTGACTTCCTAAGGCATTGCATTCATGTGGTGCATGTATATACATGCAGGCAGAACACTCATACACATAAAATAAAAACAAATAAAATATTCTAGGAGCTGGGGAGAAGGCTCAGTGGTTAAGAACACTGGCTGCTCTTTCAGAGAACCCAGGTTCGAATCCCAGCACCCATATGGTAGCTACCAATTATTCATAACCCCAGCCCCAGGGGACCTGATGCCCTCATCTGACCTCTGTGGGTGCACTCATACCCATAAATTTTTTAAAAAAATAATAAATAAATAAATAAATATCAGAAGATCTGATAACAGGAAACCACCCTTCTCCTGGCAGCTCCTCCTTTCAGATGGAGCATGAAGGACCAGTTTGCCCCAGTCCTCAGTGGTCCTTCACATTCCCCAGTGCTCCCTAAAACCAACAGCACTGTACTGATCAAACTGTTCCTATCCTAGCGAGAAGTAAGTCCCTCCAGCAGGAGAGAGTCAGTGGGAGATGCTGACACATCCCAGTTTCCTCATCAGGTCTTATACCTTTCCCTCCCTTGGTCTGTTCTCATGGGCTAAGGGCTTGTGGCTCACACTTCAGAAGGAGAACATTGATTGGTATTGTGTCATGAGAGGTAATTAATGTCACTGATATTTTAACATGTCCCTGCTGATCAAGGAGTCTAAATTGTGTCCCCCTAAAATCACATGTCGGATTCTCAGCCCCCATGGTGACTTATTGGGGGAAAGGGTTTATGAAGAAGTGATGAGGAGGATAAGAGATGACTCAGTGGGTAAAGTCCTTGCTGCACAAGCAAGAGGGCCTGAGGTTGAATCTCCAGCACTCAGTGTAAGTGCCAGACACGGCCATGGGCTGAGGGCTCAGAGACTGACCAGCCAGTCTACCTGAAACAGTCTCAAAAAGGGGAAGAACAGGGGAAGACATGTGACATTGACCACTGGCCTACACATGCACATACATGGCCAACCCCCCAACACACGCATGTGCACACACATGCATATACGTGCATAAAATACACACACATAAAAAAAGATGTAACATGGGTCAAATGTGGTCATGTGGACATGGGTAGAGCCCTGATCCAACAGGACTGATGCTTTATAATGAGAGAGATGCCACGCGTGTATGTGTGCAGAGAGGAAAGGCCCTATGGGGCACAGTGAGAAGGTGGCCATCTCTACATCACGGAGATGCCTCAGGAGAAGCCAGCCCTGCTGGCAATGGATCCTGGCCTCCCATCTCCAGAACAGAAAGATGTGAGCCTCCGCTGCCTAAGCACCTATGGCCCCAGGATGTCCAATTCTCTTATAAGGTACCATCCTTCCTCAGTCACATACGGACACTCTGTCCTGAAGAAATCTGTGGTGTAACATGCAATTTTGAGGCATCCTCACATCTTTATACCTCTAGCATGTGTGGACCCAACCTTCCTTCTTCCCAGAAGTTAGGCTGTCCGGGCTTCTCCGTTTCACTGGCCTGTAGCCCCTAATGTGAAACTCAGGGAGTCAGATACGTTGCTGGGCACACGTAGAACTGGGCTCAAAGGGAGCGCTGAGAACAACAGTTCCCTAAAAGCTGTAGACAGCAGATGAGATCTCTGATTAGTCGCACAGAGTGTTGCATTTCATGTCGACATTTTCTCATTTACATCATTGTAGTTTATATTCACTCCCCATTACCCTCTCTGTCCCCCCACTCTTTCCATACAGTCCCCCTTCATTTTTCATAGCATGCCCTCATGTGTGTGGGGGGGGGTGCATGTGTGTTTGTGTGTCTGTGTATGTGCAAAATCTAAGTTCCATCTGGATATAAAACATGCAACATTTTTTTTTCTGAATCTGGTTGTAGTTAACATGATGATCTCCAGTTCCTGCAAATGACATTTCATTCTTCTTTATGCCTGAACTCCATTCTACACATATACCACATTCATCCATGCATCTGATGATGGACGTTGAGACTGATTCCATGATTTGGCTGTTGTGAACAGTGCTGCAGTAAACATGGGTGTGCAGCTGTCTCTGCTGTGCTGACTCGGATTCCTTTAGAAACACTCCCAGGAGTGTCACAGCTGGCCTATGTGGCTGCACTGGTTTATTTGACCATGCTCTTGCCTTACCTCTCAAGACCAATGTTTCTCAAAGGCTCTAAGTCTCTTCCACACAGCTACCATCTTACTCCAGGGCAGGTCTTGGCTCTCTGTCTCCTCTCCCATTCCAGAAATGCTTCAGGGAACAGTTCAGTATTCACATAAACAGTGACCAGTAAGTGGTAGAGACTGTGTCTGTCTTTGTAGCTAATCCCAAACCCAGAACACATCTTAATATGTAAGTCAGCTTTGTGTGTGTGTGCTGAATTAATATTAACTTTTATTTATTTTTTCATTTAAAATTATAGATGCGCAGATTGAAAATTCCCTGTAAAAGAGGCTCCTGATGCCCACCCCTAGCTGAGGAGCTAATGGCAGGTGATCACTGCTGAGGGAGGGAGAGTCACTTTTTTTGGTGGGGGTGGCCATTAGTGGGTTTCCCATGTGTCAGTGGATGACCCCACACACGTGCATGGGGCAGAGCTAATTGAGCATAGTGGGTTATCAAAGAAAGACATGAAGTCGGGAGAGAGATGGTAGCTGTGTTGGGGGGACACGGGGCGCTAGATGGAGTGGGGATGGATGTGACCAACATACATTGTACACACATATAAATAAAGCACAGGAAAAAAGGATGGTGGGAAATGCTTCTGACATGACCGCTGCGTTTCTTATGCAGGAGGGGGTAGACGGCAGGGCAAGCTGACTTGTTGCTGTTAAGCAGGTGAAGAAAGAAATGAACAGTAAAACTGTAGGAAAGAGATGGCGTTCCCAAAATTCATATGGATGCTTTTATCCCCTTCCCACACCCCACACCCACTTCCTAAAGGAGGCAGCCATCCCCTAGCCTCGGTCAAGGAGGATTGTGCAAGGCTGACCGTGTGCTCCCCATCGCCACCTTCCCACGCCACTGTTGGCAGTGACCAGCGCAGCCTGAAGATGAGTGGTGTTCACCCAGCGCAGTGATTCCCTAGAGTCTGTGGGGACTGCTTAAGAGAAAACCTCTCTTTTACTGATGGAGATGAGCTGGAGGTATAAACCTAGAAGATAAGATTATTCAGGGACACCCCAAGAACCTGGCCAAGAATAGGGTGGCGGATCATGCAGTTAGAGCCACAGCATGCGCTCACACAAGCTCCTGGATCCCACCGAACCTGAGGACCATCAACCCATGAACTTTTTTTGTTCTTGAGCCTATTTCTTTTTCAGTGAAACCAATCTGAAGTGGGTTTCCTTCATCTGCATTTGAAATGATCCTGATGGATGAAGGCCATTATGTTTGTTTCAAGGAAGGATACAAAGAAAGTAAAAAACAAGGACCAGAAATATTTAATTATGTAACACAGGGACCATATTTTTGGACACCAGCTACATGACAGCTCCAGGCCAGACCGCAGCACACGCTGGCCGTGTGCCTTGCAACACCCTGCCATAGAACCTTCCGGCTATCTAATCAACTCTCAGAACTCTATTTTTTAAGTAAGATAAATAAAACATCCAAATTCCAATACCTAACTCTTTCTCTTGCTCTTTTAAAATGAATTTTGTGTCTCGGTTACTGTTCTTTGTGTCAGAGGGAAGAAAAACAGGCAAGCAGGAGAACCACCCCATAAATCAATCTTTATTCCATTTCAAAGCCGGCAAGCTTCTCCAAGCATTCCAAAGGTCTCCTTTCTTGAGTGAAATACTACATTTATTTAATAAAGCAGGCAGGATTTACTATCTGGGCACGGGTAAGCACTTTTTATTTTTCACAAGATAGATGACAGCTGCCGAAAGCTCTTCTCCCTTTTCCTGCTTTATTTATTTATTTTCTTGTCTTCTCGTCTCTCTTTTGCTGGGACTGTGCGACTTTCCTATCACAATTGAATTACCTACCAGAGCCATAGGAAGATTGTCCCTGTGGGGGTGCTGTGGAGGTTACAGGCTCTATTTCCTTTTAAAGATGGCTTTAAAATATTAGAAATAAGTGTTATCAACTGTGGTTTTAAATGATACTGACTTACAGTTCTGAGGAAGCTATGCTACTGTCCTTCCCAGTGTGTGTCTGTGTGTGTGCGTGTGCGTGTGCATGTGTTTGTGTCTGTGTGTGCGTGTGTATGTGTGTGCGTGTGTATGTGTGTGCGTGTGTATGTGTGTGTGCATGTGTGTCTGTGTGTCTGTGTCTGTGTGACTGTGTCTGTGTGTATCTGTGTGTGTGTGGTATATGTGTGTATGTGTGTGTCTGTGTGTGTGTCTGTGTCTGTGTGTGTCTGTGTGTGTGTGGTATATGTGTGTATGTGTGTGTCTGTGTGTGTCTGTGTGTGTGGTATATGTGTGTATGTGTATCTGTGTTTATGTGTGTGTGTATGTGCATGTGTGTGTCTGTGTGTCTGTATGTCTGTGTGTGTCTGTGTGTGTCTGTGTGGTGTATGTGTATGTATGTGTGTGGGTACACACTCATGGAGGCCACAGGAGGAAAATCAGGTGTCCCTCTCTATTACACATCACCTTCTTCCCTTGAGAGAGGGTCTCTTATGGAACTGGAGTTTGACGGGGGACCAGCAAGTCCCAGGGATCCTCCTGTCTCCACTCCCCCGCAGCACTGAGATTACAGGTGCATGCATGGCACACCTGGCTTTTTAGACCATGTAGGACCTGGGGATCAAACTCAGATCTTCAGGATTGCAGAAAAAAACCATTACCTGCTGAGCCATCTTGCCACCATGACCCAGGCCTGGCTTTTTTACATGGGTGCTGGGAACTTTGAACTCAGGTGTCCTCATGTTTTCATAGTAACACTGGGCCTCTGCCCAGCCCTTCAACTGTGTTTTTAAATGACGCTGATTTACTGCTTTGAAGAAGCTGTGTCATTTCCCCTCAAAATTCAGACATATGTCTCTCACACACATACACACATACATACACACATACATATATACATGCATACACACATATACATGTGCACACACATACACACCCATATACATACATGCATGTACAGATACATTGTATACATGCATACACACATACATACATGTGCACACATACCCACATACATACATGCATGCATGCACACATTGTATACACATACACATCTGTGCACACACCCATATACATACATACATACATACATGCATACACACATTGTATACACACACACACACACATACACATACACACATACACATACACACCCCAAACTTGTTCATCTTGGCAGAGATCAGAGGTGGAAACCAGAGTTGGGAAACTGGACGGTCTTTGCGCACCCCCAGCCAAGACTTGCCAGAAGACAAATGCTCAACCAGATTTTGGTCCCCTGGCTTGAAATGAGTTAAGGAGCCAGTGGTGCTTTAAAGAGAGTCACCCATGGAGGAGAGAGAACAGCTGGGAGAAGAAGAAAAGCAGTTTGTTTTCATTTGCTGCCAGCAGGACAGAAGGTGAGGGTTTCTCTCTCGACATCTTCACCCATAAGTTGGGCAGTAAGCCAGTTTGCTCTTTGGCAGAAAAACTCCAATTAAAAATGTATGACTTCGGTCTTCCAGAGAAGAGGCAAAAAGTCAATGCTGGGCTGTGCAAACACTGGGGCAGCAGAAGCGAAGGAAGACCTCTCCTCACCTCACGTGCCGCCTGCTGTCTGGGAAACAGCAGGGCTGATGCCGGGCAGAGGGTGGGGAAAACCCAAAGACATGATCATCCACAGCCCTCACCAGTGCACATGGCATCACCATGAGCTCCAGACCACGGTTCTGATGGGCCACATGAGGTAGTCAACAGATAGCATTAACTACCCTTCTGGTTACCTGCATACATGCACATATGCAGACAAACATATATACATTCAAATGCACACACACACACACACACAGAGCTACTTAATGGTATTTGTCTTCAGCTCTAGCTCGGGGTCATGGCTTATCAGGGTCTCTGTTCCCTTCCTTCTTCTTTAATCCCTCAGGCTTTTGTTAATCCTGAGCAGTGACTATACTGACTGCACCGATCTTGCTCATCTCTGCTCCCAGCATTCAGTGGGTGCCATATTTGTTTCATGAAGGAATACATGAAAGTGCCCGTTCTCCATCACTTCCATTCTTGTGGACGCTACCAAAACTAGCAATCTTCCCTTGTGTCCTCAGCTCTGCCATAAGATTTCCTTTTCCAAAGCATTGCTACTTCAGGCAAGAGTTTCCTGGTGATTTTATTAAAGGGAGAGAGACACAGCAAAGTCAATTTTCTCCGGAGTCCTTCTCTAAAGCTCACCTCTTCCTCAGATATTGGATCTTCCCAGGAGATGAACGCGCTTACTTCCTTCTTATCAGTGGTATCGAGCAATTCCACTCTGCGCTCCACTTCCCAATTTGCATTTCAGTTGCACCACCCACAGAGCAAGGCCCTCCCACATCACTCAACAATTAAGAACATGGCCCACAGATGGACATGCCCACAGGCCAATCCGATAGAGGAAATTCCCCAGTTGAGTTTCCCTCCCCTTCAGGTGTGGCAAACTGACAACAAAGGCTGTCCTACACACAAGGGAACCCAGGGAAATAAAAGTAACGACAGCACTAAAGCGGTGAACCACAGCTTGGTGAACCCATGAGTTTTTATTGGGGTTACTAACAGGAGTGTGGGTGAGGGGTTACTTACAGGAGCAGGGATAGCTCAAAAGCAGTCGCATCACCAAAAAGCCCAGCCCTACACCATGGCCACTCCCAGAAGCAGCAATCCCTGAGCTCTCTAGACAGCTTGTATGTACCAGACACAGAGCCTTTCTTCTCACAGATAAATCTCTTCTCTGTAGCTCTGGGAAGTCGGCGTCTCCTCTCCCAGTTGTTTACTCCTTTTATAAAGCTGGGAAGGGACCTTCCAGAATCTTCCAAGTTTATGCTTTCCCAGAAAAAAAATGACCTTTTTTTGTCTCCTGAGTCTCATGAGCCCTCCTCACTCCTGGAGGGAATGTTTCAATTTGGAGGGAACTGCCTAGAACAGCATTTTCAATACTGAGAGAGAAGTTCCATCTGAACTCTTCAAATGACACTATTGTGGAATCAGAAACACCATTCAAATCTCCCAGTCCCTTCAGGAAAGGGCTTGCCTCTCAACTGCAGGGCATAAGAACCAACAGACTCTAGCTACCAGCATCTTGGAGTGTGCCCAACCCCAAAACCATGCCCTCTCTGGGGCAACCTGCAACTGGTAAGTGGGCAGAATGGTTGGGTTATGGAAGACCGGCCACTCGGCCCAATGCAGGACTTGGTCATGGGTCATATGTGATGTAGAACTCACAGATGGAATCAAAGCAGCTAGTTGGCTTGTATCTCTGACTTTTCCTTCTGCCCATTTGGGCTACCTCTACCTTCCTTAACATACATTGATGTCTCATTAAGGTCTTATGGCCCAAACTGTCTCAGCACCCACTTCCTGAGAATCCACTAGAGAGGTCCACTTTATTCCCCTAGGATGAAATGCCTGCCACAGTTTATTTCCCTTTCCACCTCCACCCTCCAGTGTCCTGGCATTGGGCTGGCCTTTTCGTCAGGGTGGTCATCTCCATCAGTTTAAGAACTGTCTCTTCTCAGGTCTTGTTACTCAAGGTCTGGTCTAAGAAATCAATATCAGTATCAGTTGGTGAACTTATTAGTGAGTTGAATCTCCATGCCACGCCAGCCTGACTGGGTCAGAATTGGAATTTCAACAAGAACATGTCAGAGTTGGTCAGCATTACCCTGTTGATTGGTAACTATATACAATTTCTAAAATAAATCTGAGTCTATGGGAAGGGCAGACTGCCCCACTTGACTGGGTTTCTTTCTATGTGAGATCAAAGTTGAAGGAAGAACAGGAAGCTCACGGTTTTGTCCTGTGGATATAGAAACATCTCACTTGGAGAAAAGACACAAAATGCAGAGGAACGTGGCCAGCACTGCCCAGCTAGCTCTTAAAGGAGTCTTCCCTGGAGAAGTTTATAACTGAATCCCATGCCCCCCCACCCTCCATCAAACCAGGTCCCTTCAAATCAGACAAGCTTTACAGTATTCATCTGTTCTGGTCCAGTAAATCAGTACCATGAGTGTGACCTTGGCCTCATCCAAGACATGTGAGTGAGGATCTGGGCATTTATCACTGCAGCACAGCAAGGAGACAGAAGCATGTGAAGAGCTCCAGGTCAGCCTTCAAAGAGGGATTTTAATTATCTTGCCATCCTCAAGCATTTTGATAATCACAGAAACTAGAGGAGGAAATGAGAGCCTTGGAGGGTCATGCATCGTGTGCCCTCGGTGTGGGACCGGTCTCTAGTGTGTGCTCTGTAGCGCTTCCTGCAACAACCTGGATGAATTCCTAGAGACCATCAGCCATGAGTGCACACTTGGTCTTTGCTTCTCTCTCCTAGAAAGGTCACAGTTCAAACGCCACTCTGCTCATCAGCTGGAGCGGAACGTTACTGTGAAATATCATGTCATATTTGTTGGAAGTCATGTCTCATCTAGATGGACTAGGAGGACATGGACACATCTGCAACAGCAGCAGCAAAGTATGAGTCTCGATGCTGAACGCATCAATTGTCTATTTTTCCTCGGACTTCGTGACAACACAAGTCAGCAGGGGCTGTTTATCACTTAAGATATCTCAGTGTGTTTGGCCCATGGTCTCCAGAGGAAAGCGACGCTAACGAGGCAGGTCACCCCCATGGCTTCCTGAAAGTGCCATGGGCCACATCTCTCTTTTTTCTGGTGTGTCATGTAGCCACATCCTTGTCGCGTGGCAACACCTGTATGTCTCAAAGGGAGAGAGCCCGATATGTTGGTGGGCGACATGAATGATTTTCACAAGAACAGCTTCTACAGCAAATGCTGAATAGTCTCTCTCATTCCCAAGGCCACCTAATGATAAGAGGATGACTCTGCAAGATGGACAGGAGGCTTTAGCATCCCTCCCTCAATCAGAGGATTCTCACTGACCCGTGGAATGGCTCATTTTCTAGGTGAACTCGAGGAGGACACAGGACGCCCAGCTCTCCTGGGTGCCCTCATTGTATGTTTCTGGAAGAAAAAGGCATGTGCGCTGGCGAGCTGAATAAAGCCAAGGCCGCATCCAGCCCTTGGGGCCTGGACAGGATGAGGAAGTGGAGGAAGGCTGGATTCACTCTACCTGGCTGCTGACCCAGAACACTGATCTCCTGCTGCCCTGTGCTGGTTCTCAGGCCTGTATGCACAGGTGGGAATTGGCTCCACCAGTCCTCAGCCCACAGGCCTTCAAACCACCCAGCAGATTCCCCAGCTGCAGCTTTCAGAGAGCAGCTCCTCAGACTTTTCAGCCCCCCCCCCCCCGACATCAGCCAAGACCTTAGAGCAAATCCTTTTAGGGATGCAGCTCCTATCAGTTCTGTTCCTCTGGAGATTTGTGGCTGACATAACCCCCACCGGGTCAAGGCTCACAGTGACAAAAAGAAGGTCACCTGGGGATGGAAGGCATATTTCAAAGATGGAAGAAAAGCATATCCATAGATGAGTCAGATAATAAAGCTAGCATAAAGCAAATTTGCAACGCAGGTATGTAGGGTGTGTGTGTGTGTGTGGTGTATGTGTGTGTATGTATGTGTGTGTAGCCCTGGATGATTAATCTGCATTGTTGGTACCTATGCAGGATGAGGAAGGGACCCGTATGGACAGGGCAGGACACCCCCTGAGAAGCTGAACCCGACAGTGAGAAGGGTGTTTGCATAGGGGAAGAAACCCAGGACAGCGTGGCATCCAGCAGGCGAGGAAGGCTCTCACACAGCGGGGAGGTGGACAGTAACATGAAAAGCTACATTGTGAGTGGAGAACAGAAGCCCACAGAGGACAGGCAGAGGCGGAGACAGGAGACTGATCACACAGAGGGTGAATCGGTACGTAAATTTAGAACTGAGGGGCAGAGTGCTTTTCAGAGAATTAAAAAGAGACCATGAGAACAAACTGGACTTGAGGGCAACGGGGTAAATCTAGCTTGGATGGCTGGATGGATGGACAGATGCCCGTAAGTGTGTGTTACACACACTCACACTCCCTGGATGGTCCACTGAGAATGCTTATGAGCACCAGCACCAGTAACAAGCAGATCTATCTCCCAGGTCTTGACTTCTGAGTAACAATCCCACAGAAATGAACCAGGCCCTTAGAGAAATGTCTGTTTCCCACACTGGGGAACAGGAAGCACAAGTGGAGTGTGGAGTATCTCTTCACGCACAAAAGATCATGCTCAGCGACAGAAATGTGTTTTATAAATAAACCAAACTAAAGGAGCCCCTGTGATCAAACTGGGAACACTTGAGCATTTAAAGAAATAATGGTAGTAAAAGATTATATCCAATGAATAAATTCAAACCAGAAGTACATACAAGAATAAACAGCATACACAGCTTGGAAGAAAACGGGAACTCATGCAGCCAGAAAGATCTTCCCACAAGTACATCTTAATTCCAAAGGGGGAATGGGTGTAACAGTAAACAAGCCTGGAGGCCCCACCTTGGTGATCGGAGGAACAACAGAAGAAATTGGGACAAATTTACATCGTGTTACCAGCTACGATGCAAGTAGTGGCATTTCCATTAAGTCCCTGGCAAAGATGCCTAGTGGAAATCCAGCCATGAGAAGATAGCAAACAAACCCCAAATGAGAGACACAGAACAAAACAAACCCCTACCACATAGCCCTCAGCAGAATCAAAGTCAGGTCTGGGGAGATGGCTCAGTTGGCAAAGTGCGTGCCTCACAAGCATGAGGGCCGGAGTTCAGATCCCCAGCAGCCACATAAACACCAGGCACAGCAGTGTGAGCCTGTCATCCCAGCATTAGTGAGTCAGAGGCAGGAGACTCTCTGGGACTCTGGGACATCGCTGGCCAGCCAGCCTGGTGAAATTGCAGAGCTTTAGATTCAGTGAGAGATCCTTCTCGAACAATACAGTAGAGAGTGACTCAGGAAGACACATTGTGTTGACCTCACCCTTCTCAAACAATACAGTAGAGAGTGACTCAGGAAGACACATTGTGTTGACCTCACCCTTCTCAAACAATACAGTAGAGAGTGACTCAGGAAGACACATTGTATTGACCTCTGGCCTCCACATATGTGCAGACACAGATGAGCACACACAATTGAGTCAAGGCCCCAGGAGGTAGCTGGTGAGTGAGAAGCTTCCGGTGTAAAGGGATGTAGCCACCAGAACGCTGAACATGGCTTCTACGCGGAACCTTTAGCTATAGAGGACACGACACGACTGGGACAAGTGTTGGAACCCAGATGGATCTGAGAACCAGATGGTGCTAATGTGTCTGTGGTCATTTCCAGAGGTTTATGGTTGCAGGGTGGCTCTGTAGATTGTCCTTGTTTGTAATAAATGCATGTTAAAGTGTTTGGGGATGAGAGGACATGTCTTCAAAGGGTTCAGGAGCAAAACTATGGCTCAGAACTACTTTTTTATTGTTTCAAAATAACAAAAATGTTCTACTAAAAATGATGAAAATACCTAACAATAGGTTCACAGAGCAAGACAATTACAGAGCAAAGGAGTGTGAGACCAATTTTGCTCTTTAAGAAGGAACATAACATACAGGTATGTGCACAGATGCCCCCCACATGAGGGACCACAGATGCACACACACATGCATAAGCCTATAATATCAATAATAATGATTTCTTCTTCCTGGGAAGGTCAAGTCTGGAGCTCGTGTTATTGCAGGTCCAAGTTGCCCAAGTTCATAGCCATGCACAGGCATTCCAACCGTGATGACACGGTGTTCATTTTCAAGGTTTGCAAGTTTTCCAGCACTACAAATGAAGTAGGCACAGCCCTGCAGAGTGCACAGTCTCACACGGGCAGCAAGAGAAGGACCAGAGGGAGACCCTGGAACAGAGTGTGACTCTGCATATCCTAGGTGCCAGGCTTGTCTAGCTTTGCCGGTTGCAGAGAAGATATGTTGAAACTTCCTCACAGGGGAGCAGGGCCATGATTAACCTCACAATTAGCAGGCCCCAGAGTCTATCACTAGCAGAAATCACTGGAAGCCTGGCTGACTTTCTTGGCTTCCTTGGAGCAATTTAAGGCTCCATAATCAGTGAGAACATGAGCATACCAGGGCTTCCAGTCAGCCTGCTCGCCAGTCCTGAGGACTGGGGCTCCCCAGGGCTGAAACCTGGGGCCTGTTAACAAGGCTTTGCCCTATTTCTCATCATCAGAGAGGCAGGCTGGGGAGAGAGGCAAGACGTTTGTGTCAGCTTCACTACGTGTTCCGAAGGTTCTCACACACACCAATAACTCCATCGGCACTGAGCAACTTTTGTTGACAACACTATAGTAAATTCTAAATGAGTCATATATGGAATTTGGCACAGATTTTTTAATGAATTTTAAATGAAAAGATGAGTTAAGTTCAATCTCGTATTGTCCCAATGCTGGATCTAACCCAGGGTTTTGGACACGCTGAGTAGGGCAAAGTTTCTTTCAATGACCTACGCTCCCACCCAAAGTCAATTACGGAGATATTTGGAAGGTTTCTTTAACTTGTCACAGGGGACATGTGGAGAATGTGTGAGGAAGAAGACAGACCTGTCCTCACCACCACTACAGACCCAACAACTCACAGACCCGACCGAGTCAGCAAGAAGGGAGACCAGTCTGTCTGGGTTTTGTCCCACAGGTGGCACTTGACTCTTGCAGCATTTTAATCAAAGAAGCATTAATTTGATTCTCCAAAAAATTTAGGGAAATATAAACAGCATAAAAACTGTCCAAGCTGGTATGAATTATTCTGTTGAGAATGTAAAGTCACCTCTCACTTTGACAATCCTTCAGCTGGCTCAAACTTAATGGCTGCTTTAAGAAAGCAACAGTACAGGGGCTGGCTCAGCAGTCAAGAGTGTGAACGTGCCGCTCTTGCAAAAGACCTGAGTTCTGTTCCCAGCACCCATGTCCAGTGGCTTACAACCACTTGAAATTCCAGCGCCAGGGTGATGAGACACCTCTGCTTCCTCCACGGGCATGTGAGCGTGCACACACACACACACACAGACACACACAGATACACACAGACATACATAAACACACACACACACACACACACAATTAAAAAGAAGATAAAAAGAAAACAATAGACTAGGGCAGGTGAGGTGGATCAGCAGGTAGAGGCATTGACTCCCAAACCTGATGACCTGAGTTCAATTCCCAAGACCCACACGATGGAAGAAAAGGACCAAGTCTTGTAAGTTATCCTCTGATCTGAACATGCATAACACGGTACACATACTTATACTTGCATGTTCACACACATATACAAATACAAAACAAAATGTTCAAAAATTAAAACAAGAAAACAGTAGGCAGTAAAGAGATAATCATTCCTCATGGTAATATTTTTAAAAGCAATCTTCACATTAGGGTGGTCCTTTGTGGTTTGCAAAGCCCAGCATTTATCTTTATTTAACAATCATTTTCAAATGGTAACGTGAACAATTGATATTAGAATCCCCTGTAAAGCTGGGTGTGAGGTCCCACTTAGAATCCCAGCACTCATATACAGGAGGCTCATGGGTTGGAGGCTAACCTTGGCTACATAGCAAGACCCTAACTTTAAGGAAATAATCTTCCCCTGTGGTACTAAGGGAACATGCAGATTCCCTCACTCCCACCCTAGGACTACAAATTCAGAAACTCAGCAGGGCAGAAAACAATATAACATGTATATCAAGCATCCCCGGGGTTCTTAGGCAAGGTGAAGTTTAAAGATAATTAGAGAGACTCTAAGTCTCTTGGGGAGGCAAGGAAGAAAATGAATTGACCGTTTACCTGCCCAAGGTCACTCAAGGGCAAAAAGGGAGACTTTCACTCCTGGTAGCTTTGCAATAGCCTTCAAAGTCATGGAGTTCCTGAATACAGAGAGGACACAAAGGCCCAAAATTCATTTTCCAGAGCCAGTGACACTTTTTAGAAATTGAACAAGGAAAACCAATACACAGCTCCCATCTGCAGTGCCAAAGTCTCAGGGCCACCCCGGAAGCCCTATCTCATCACTCCAGTGCTTTCACCGTGGTAATAACTGTTGAAGGATGGCTTGTAGCAACTATCAGTTTAAAGCACCTTGTTGAGTTCATCATGCTTTAACACTACACTCTGCGTTCATGCGCTGTTTCCACCCACAACATGCAGAGACAAGTGCCAAGAACTTCAAGATGTATTGTAGTGAGGCAAGGCTAGGCTCAGAATATGGGGCATACAGTAGGCACAAGGTAAGTGTATGGTGTTTCTTCAGTTTAAAGACACATGGGAGGCTTGGGAAGATGACTCCATTGGTAAAGTGCTGGCCTCATAAGCATGAGGCCTATCCCCAGAAGCCATGTTAAAATCCCAGGTCTGTAAAGTATGTGTGTAATCCCAGCACTGGAAAGGTAGAAACAGAATTCCCTGGAGCTCTCTGGCTACCATTCTAGCCAAATTGGTGAGCTCCAAGTTCAGTAAGTGAGGTGCCATGTTTCAAAACTAAGGTGGAGAATGACTGAGGAAGAGACCTATCTTCGAACTCTGCCCTTAATATGAACACACACACGCACACACAAATACATGTGCACACACAGGAACATTTACACACACATGCACATTCAAAAATAAATAATAAAAAAAATTGGTCTTTTTGAGACAGGGTCTCCCTGCAGCCCTAGCTGGCCTGGAACTCATAATGTAGACCAGGTTGGAACACACAGAGCTCTGCCTGCCTCTGCCTCCCAAGTGCTGGGACTAAAGGTATGCACCACTGCGCCCAGCAATAAAAATGTTTAAAGCCTGCTTAGGGGGAAAAAAAAAAAAGCAAGAAAAAATGGATGCCCCCCCAAGTCCCAAGGAATGTTTTTTTCTTTACTTCCTCCCTAACAGTATCAGCCTTGAACTCTCAAAACACCACAAATGACTTTGTGCTCCTCATCTGACTTCAATTTGTGGCATTGTGCCACCTCCTCATTGTAAAGGAGGACTGGGTGTTTTGTCTTTTACTTTTAACAACCGATTCAGAGAAAAGGAAATCTTGCATAACAGGACTTTTTAATGGCTCTTATGAGCTCCACGCTCCCTTTACGGGTATACTTATAAAATATTGCCTCATCATCTCACAAGAAGGAAAAGCGGGCAATGTCCTCTGTCCCCTGAGGTCAGCTCCCGATGCTTCTGATGTCACTCCTAAATCCTGCCTTCTGTGGAAGCTTCAGCTTCAAGACTCCCTCAGAGGCCAGAAGGAGCAAGAGGTGGCTTCCTGCCAAACTCAGGAGTAGCCTCCTTGAATTGCTGAATGGCAGGGCCATCGCCTCCCTGGAGAGAAGTTACCAGACTCTCTCAGCAGCATTTTGCCTTCCAATCAGCCCAGCCCGGGACTGGAGGGCAGATCTAGTGCCCTTCTGCTGTGGTTCAGAAGTCACCCCTAAGGAGGAGGGAGCTGAGTCCTGACGGCTGCTGTGGCAGAATCCTTCTATCTGCAGAAAACTGAGCTTAACACTCAGGAAAAGAAGAAGGGGGTGTGGTGGGGGGAATAACACTGAGTCTGAATAGTATCAGCCTCTAACTCTCAAAATATCATATGAACTTAAAATATCAAAATATCAATTTCATTCTTTTTCACTGAATTCTCATGTTAAATTGCAGTGAAGTGTTATGACTTTTTTTCCTACTTTCATTTTTGCTGGATTCAGTTTTTCCCCTTGTATACTCTATTTTGAGCGAGCGCTTGTTTTGTTAACATTTCCTTCATTTGTTTTTTACATGGGGGAGAATCATGACAGTGTTTCACTGCGGTGTTAAAAATACTACTGAAATAAAAGTTATTTTAAAAGAAATATTCATGACTGTTTATGCATTTTTAAATAGTGAATGAAAAGTATCTTAGAGGAAAACCTCTCAGAGACAAAAAGAAACAGAAAATAATCAAAGACGTCATCTCAAGAGTCCTGTCACTCAGCTGGCCATCAGGCTAGTGAACCCGGGAGGTGGAACATGGGACAGTGACCTGGGGAACACAAAAGGTAAAGGGTGCTCTTAGAGATGTAGAGATGGCCCCATCCCCATTAAAGCAGGGGGAACTGAGTTTAAGCCCCAGAACCCATGTAAAAAAGGCAGACATGGGAGTATGCACTTGTAACTCCAGCACTAGGGAGGTGAAGACAGATGGATCCTCAAACTCACTGACACACCAGCCCAGCCAAATTGGTGAGCTCCAGGGCCCACCAACAGACCAGGCGTGTCTCAAAAGCCATGGTGAACAGCTCCTGGCCTCTATATGTATGTGTATATACATGTACCTGCATCCCCACACATACCCCCCATCACATATCCCCCACATACACAATGCACTCACACAAACATGCACCAACACATACTCCCCACATACACATGTACCCACACTACACCCTCACACACACATGCACCCCACATACACCCAAACACACACATGCACCCATATGTACCCAGCCACATATACCCCTCACACACACATGCACTGGCATACACACAGACCCATACAACCCCTACAGACACATGTATGCACGTGTCCACTCACATGCACATACACATAGAACAAGTTTTGTTGTGGAAGCTGGGCCTGGAGATATTTTCTGGCTTTGACCCCAGTGCGAAGGCGGTCTTGGTGCTTGGCCAGTGGCCAGAGCCCTCCTGCCACGTGGCGACAGTGATCGAGAATGCAGCCCCGTGTTGCAGCAGTCATTCTCACAAGTAACAGTTTATGTCGGCAGCTGGGCAGCTGCTCGGTGCACAGCAGGGGCCTCCCCGTGTTTTATCTCTGCTTCTTGGTTTTCATCCCTTTCTCTAGAAAGATGCGAAATAAAGCCACAAAAAGACTCCCTCAGGGGGATGGGTTGTTTAAGCCACGCTCTTCCTTTTGTCCTGAACATAAGAGTGTTGCAGAAACGATCATCCACTAGGAATTAATTTCCTTATATTTCTTCCTGTAACGATGATACTTTGCTATCAAAGTTTAAACATAACAAAACTAGAAAAGCAGTAAGGAGAGCAGAGGAGATGGCTCGGTGGGTAAGAGTACTTACTGGGTAAGCATGAGGATGTGAGTTCAAATCCCCAGTACTCACATACAAAGCTGGGTGTGGGAGCACACACCTATAACCCCACGACTGAGGGGGCAGATACAGGAGGACCACTGGGTCTTGCTGACTGCCAGCTGAGCTCCAGGTTCAGCAGGAACCTGCGTCAAAGGAATAAGACAGCTGACATCCTCCTCTGGCATCTGCATGCATGCGTCCATGGGTACGTGCACATGCACACACACACACACACACACACACACACACTCAAAAGGAAAAAAATACATCAGAAGGACAGAGACAGAGATTTAAAGAGGCTCTGGATAGAGATAGGTGAAGCCTGCATCCATCATCCGAAACCAAGACTGTTCAGCAGTAATTTGTGGGAGCCCTGCTCAGCCCCACTGGGATCTCTCAGGCCAGTGCCCTCCAGGATTTCCTCGGTGTCTCTGGCTCTCAGAAAGTGTAAATCTATGTTCTCAAGGTAAGCATGGTAAATCAAGACCAGGGCTTATAACAACAAAATTTCTCAGAGCTCTAAAAATTATCAACATGGGCTGGGGGTATAACTCAGTGGTAGAGTGCTTAGTGACCATGCATGATGCCCTGGGTTCAAGACTTGACACCATCCCCCCCAAAGAAACAGTAATAAAAAGAAAGAAAGAAATCAATAAAGCTGTCTGAATTTTCATAAACGATAAATGTACAGACAGGCTACCAAGAAACTGCTGGTTTCATCAGCTTTTATATATACTCTCAGCCATCCCCCCACCCCCACCCTCTCTTCTCATACCTTACAGCAATGTCTTCTGAATCAAGAGACTCCACATACTGCCATTCCCAAGGGGAGCACTTTGGTCACAGAGGAAAGCAAGCTGTAACTCCCTCTGTGTTTCAGAGCAAATACTGGCCTGTGAGGAGGGTCCCTTGGGGCTTTCTTTCATCCCGAGATGCCATTTACTGTGGATGACTTACCTGTGTCTTCGGGCCAGGGGTCCGGCATCTTTCCTCAGGCAGACTCTTCCTCTGTCAGCCTCACTCTGTGCACTGGAGCTCCTTCGTCACAGAACAAAGTGGCTGGGTGACCCTCTTCAAAGCCTGGGGCTCAGGGAGTGCCGGTGCTCACCAAGGTTAGAGTAACCACACGTTTAGTCACACATAGATCCTGGAGCCTGTGTCAGAGGAAAGAAAATACCTTGCACGTGCATGGGGTCTGATGACAGGACCTGTGGGGACTTTGTTAGATTGCAGCTGCCTGTTGACCAATGAGGCAGTTCCAACACAGGCAGTTTTACTTAGAGATAGAGCTTCAAGAACTTTGTAGTGCTTAAAATTCAGGACATGAACAGATAATAGTGGGGCAAGTCAGTAAGTCTCAGAAGATGTCAGGGTCAAGGTCACAAAGTAGTTATTCCTCATAAAGGTCAAGGGTAGCAAAATAGCAAATGTGTGCTTATAGTTTTAATTTTAAGAATATTTGAAAACCACACTCATAGCTGATGGGTATTAGAAAGTGAATGTTACCTACTCAGTTAGAAGTCAACTTCTTCAATTCTCCCCTCCCCTCCTCTACCAAAGAGGAGAACCAAACACTTGAGGTCCATGCCGCTAGTGTCCAGGCTTTGCGGGGGGACAACTGTCAGAGCCCGCACCTCTGTCCTCAACACTTTTTATGACCATCAGGTCGAACCAATATGGGGGACTTGCTAAGCCCAGTGGACACTGTTGTTCAAAAGACAGCTGGCTTATACAGTATAGATGGGTCGGTAAAACCGCAGGGCCTCAGCAGGAACACAATGTCGGACCACACCTGCAGATCCCTGTTGTTTCTTGTAAAGAGTTCATCTTTGTTGGGGCTCAGGGCAATCTGGGAAAGGGAGATGTCACTAGAACTATCACCTCAAGACCTTGCAGCCCAGGACCGATCATGAGGATAATTTCATCCATGTCGATGACATTTATTTCAAAAATTAAAACAGGAGCTGGGGAGATGATTCAGTTGGTAAAGTACCTGCCACACAAGCCTGAGGACCTGGGTTCAGATCCCCAGCACCCATGTAAAGACCAGGTACAGTGGCATGCACCTGAAATCCCGGTGCTGGGAAGGTAGAGACAGGGGAGTCTCTGGGGCTCACTGGACAGACCGGCTAGGCAGTTGGTGAGCCCAGGTTCAGTGAGAGACCCTGCAACAAAATAAGGTGGGAAGGGCTGGAGAGGTGGTGCAGCCGCAAAGGCTCAAGGTCAAAGATAAAGTGGTGTGATGAGGTGTGATCGAGGAAGACACCCGACATTGACTTCTGGACTCCACACACATGCACACGCAAATAGGTACATACCATATACATACATACATACACACTACATACATACATACATACATACATAAATACACCACATACACAGTAACCGCTAAAATGCACAGGCTGAAAGAAGACTATGAAAAATACCAAAAACATAAAGGAAAGGGGGACAGCAAACCTAAGTAAAATAAAGAAGAAAATTTTAGATATAATTAGATCAGAGAAGCCGAGCCAAATCTGGGGCCACGAGAAGCTCACCCAAAGCAAGGGGAAGGCCCGCATCAGCTCGATTAGACAAGGGCCCAGAGGGGAGGAGAGAAATGGACGGCGGGTCGGCACTAGACTGAGAACTATTGGAGACTGATGGCTGCTGGGTGAGGGAGATGATAACTTACCTACGACCACTGGATGGGCTGAGTAGACTACAGTGGACACATTTACACTGGAGGACATTTGGGTACAAACATCGGAATGAACAGGACTTAGCATCTAGGGGGGAATACATGAGGTTTGGTGGAGGGAAGCGGGGGCAGGGATGGGGGAGGGGGTCTGGCTTTGATTGAGAAATGTATGAAATTTTAAAAGCTCAGTAATTTTTTTAATTTATAAAAATAAAACTTTACTTCTCTCTGAAAAAAATGCAAGTGGAATCGGGGAGACCCTTCGCCCAGCCTCGGCTTCCTTTGGGTTGGTTTCCACAGGTTTCTTCCAGGAGGAAACTGCTGCTGACTGAGACAACAGCTTGCATTTGGGGATCTAGAGAGCGCAGACTAGACAAGAAGCTAGGAGGGAGGGCACTGGCTCTGCTGAGTGCAGAGAGGCCCAGGGGAACACACGCGCCATTAGCATTTTTATCAACCTGGCGATCTCTGAAAACAATTTTCACATCACAGAACACCCAGGGAAAGCCTGGTACAATTTCTGGAAATACTTCCGACGCCACCACCTCCATCCCACCCCCAACCCCCCACCCCGCTCTTACTTGCCACTCTGTGTTAGGGCTTTAACTTTCTGTAATCACAAGATTTAGTGATTCTGATGGGAATTCTAGCTCCGAGTGTGTCCCTACACTTCCTCTGTCTTACTTAATCCTCGCAAACTACTTCATGTTTGAAAATAAAATAATTAAGATTGCTAGGCATGGTGGTGCACTCTTTTAATCCCAGCACTCAGGAGGCAGAGGCAGACAGATCTTCCGAAGTTTGAGGCCAGCCTGGCCTACATAGCAAGTTCTAGGCCAGCCAGCGCTACACCCTGAGACCCTGTCTAAAGATAAAATAAAGCATAGCAAAAACCATAAGTAAAACTCAGAGCCATAAAAAAGAACCTCTCCAAGGTCACAGAACAAGAAAATGAAGGTCAGAGGACTCCATCCTGTACCTGTCCAAATGTGGGTTCTTCTGGCTAAACCTTTCCACTTCTGGTGTTTACTCTCCCATGACAGTCCTATTTTCTGGCCAGTGTGTTTGAGGTAGCTCTTACCTCCCAGAACCTAGTTAGAGTTGAGTGTCCAAACTCTCACCCTGACCTCTTCCCTCCCTCTGCTTGGGGCCCATCATCACAGACCTTCTCTATATCTGATAGCCACGGTCTCAGACCTTTCTAAATACACCCTCTGTTGAAAATTTAAATGAAGTCTCCACTCCAAGATGTATACACCAGAACTCAGGAGTTAAAGCCAAGGGCTTTGTCAATGTTCAGAAGAGCAAGAAAAATAAGGGCAAGCCCCCAAAGATGGCTACAAGCTCATTTATGAAAGGCTTTTCTACATGGACCTATTTTGATAACCATCCCACCATAGGAGTTCATTGGTAACTCAATACTCTGGGCCCATTTTGCCAAAATAACAACTGACGGATCCATTCACGTATGATTCTCTGCTGTGTGGTCCAGACACAGAATCCACACACATAGCTTTGGTGAAAGTGACTGCTAGGTAGGGCAGGTGTATGGTTAGAGGGACCCACTGGCCTATAGGGGAATACCACCTTTGCTCTCTCAATGTGCAATATTGAGATTTTTTTTTTCATATTATAAAATCAAAGTTACTTCCTGGAAGCCAGCTGGGGATAACTCGCACCTAGGATTGTTGCCAAAACTCCAGAGAATTCTTTCTAGGAAAGAGGAAAGATGTCCTAGGGATGACTGAACATTTTGACGTGGAAGTTAATCACAGTCACACCGGAAGTCATGCCTGCATGCATCTTTGTAACATGTTCCTGGCTGCCTTCACTTACAGGAGGAGCACTGGCCCAGAGATCGCTCCTGTTGGCCACACACCAGGAAATGAAGTCACATCTCCAGGGTCCTACCTAAAAAGGGCCACACCCATCTGTTTGCCTTTCAATGCTGAGAGCAGGAAGAAGATTTCCCCAAGAAGTCAGTGTGAAAATGCCGGGCTTTATACCTATCACTAGGTGTTCAAACTGGAGCAAACTGGTCATATTTCAGATCTTTTTCACCTGCTCTCCCTTACAAGTCCTTGTGAAGGAAGAGTTTGCTAAGTTCATTGATTCTCTTTTGGCAAGCTTGCAACTCCTGGATTTGAACAGATTAAACACAGTAAAGATTTCCTATACCAATTCAGAGGACATTACCTGAAAACTCACGAAAGTTTTTTTAACTTCAGGAAAAAAAAAAACAAGAGGAAAGGAGGAAAGACTGGAAGGAGGGAAAGACAGAGGAAGGGATAAACCATATAGAGTACACATTCCCCAAACAGAAGGACCAAGCAATTCCACTAACATATTATCATCTTTATTCTGCAACAGAGACATAAATAATTTTGTGAATTCATATGACGTATACAAAAGACAAAATAAGATATTGTAATAAATTTAGTTATGGGATATCTGGATTTAATATTTAGCTAAACAGATAAATATATACAATTTAGGGAGTTAAGGCAAAACCAGATGATACTTCAAACACAACAGGAGATTTGAAAAATAGGTGTAATTAAAAACAAGGGCATCCCATCTCCAGTTAATAAAGTGGCCATGTCTAAGGGAAAAAGAATCCCTTATGTTTTTAATAAAGTGGTTATTATCAATCATGTTAATTAAAGTTGAGCAACAAAGTAAGACTTTCCACCAAGGAGAGCTATTTTGCCAGGGTTTGGGGACTGAACATTTAGAATTCAGGTAAGCAACATTTTCCTCATCAGATTTATGATCTATTTTTTTTCCTATTAGAAAATATAATTTGGAAAATATGACTCTTTCACATATATAATTAAAATACAACTATGAAGCATTCATTTTAGGGTGGGGAGGGAGTCATGTTGGGAGTTGAGCTCAGAGTTTAAGGTAAATTTTGAGGCAAGCCATTCATTACCTTATTGGTAGAGAAAACACAATGGCAAGCACTGCAAAACAATTCCCGATCACCTCAAGAGAGCAGAAGAAACATTTCAAAGTAATAAAAGAGCAAGTATAAGTGTTTAACACAGAATACGTTCTTTGGTGGCTTCACACTAACCACTGGTTGAAGTCAGAACTTTCAAGTTCTCTCATTCTCAGACCCGCTTGTCAGTCTTTTAACAACAAAAGAAATTAAAAAAAAATCCCACATCTGCAACAAATGCAGTAATTGCAGGAAACTAAATTCAGAACAATCTTGAGACAGCTTTTGACTGTTAACATGTAAGCATAGATAAGTATTTTTCTGCTTCAAGTTCCGATCCACGTATTTGGAAATGTGCACACACACACATGAAAATAATCTGTGAAACTTTGCGTTGGTCCAGACAGGTCTAGAATCCTTAAAGAGAATCCGTATCCACCCATGAAAAATAAACAATGAGAGACATGAATCCAGGACGAAAGAAGATCTTCCAGTAACTCAAGGGTGGGCTGCCCCTCACTGTACGGACACCGTAGAGAAACCAAATTCTATAGGGGGAACACCAGAAAGCCAGAGAATGTGGAATATTGCCAGCCACCAAGCAAGTTACCTTTCTCTAGTTTCAGGTAAACCTTGTCTTCTTTGTCCAGGTAGAGCAGGACTCCATTAGTAGCGGCCTCACGGGTCACGTCTTTATCCCCAGCAAAAGCAGATATCACTGGTTTTCCATTTAACATCAGATTAACCTAGAAGGAAAACACAACCACTGAGAAGTTCCCTTTAAAATCAAAGCATCTACCATGGAATAAGGTCTAAGAAGACTTCTCTGGTCACATACATGATATTCAGGAATTATTTCCCTTTCCCTTCAATCTGGACAACAGTGGGGTCAGACTTAACATATCTACACACAAACACACACACACAAACACACACACACAAACACACACACACAAACACACACACACACACACACACACACACACACACTGATATATGCTCGTGCGTATACATCTATAAAATTTTCCCATGGAAGTTTCCTTAAATTCCCACAAAGATAGCATCATCCAGAGAGCAACCTAGTCATGAGAAAACTGGTTCCCTTTCAGCTTGTAAATGAAGCTTACTGCTGGTCTCATGTACTCAGCGGCAATCTTTTGGTAATAAAGTGGATTGGTGGCTTCCCAGTGCTGGGATCTGACAAAGCCAGACACTATCAGACTCTGCCAGCATTATGTAGGTTTGGTCACTGGAGCTTGCATAGCACTAAAAGTCATATGAAATGTCAGAGAGTTTCCAGGGAAGTGCATGTGTGTTCTACACATTCCCATTTTCCGTGTTAAAATTAATATTGAATGAATTAGATTTAAAGCTAGTAAATTGACTGATCCACTAGACTCCATAAAAGTGACAGATCACTTTAGATGACTGTAACATCCATTCACTCACAGAGACATAACACGTAATACAAATGTTAATGCATACAGTAAAACATATCCTAGAATCCCAAAGGCATACACTTGTACTTTTTATAATTAATGTATTATAATACTATAGGAACTATCTCCACAGTGCTCCAGAGTGTAATGTCTAGTTTGCAGTCTGACCAGGCACAACACAAAATATATTGCTAACCACAACCTGCTACTGCTAAGACTTTTACTAGTACCAGAGTGCCCAAGCATAAGCATAGCACATCTTCTTTCTAAAGTATAATAAATGGTTGTCCCTTCATGGGCTTATTTTAATAGTTAACTACATCTCATAATTTTTAAACAATAGTAAATTTGTTTTATTTATTTATTTATTTAGCATGAATTTATAAGTCCCGATATTTTTTACAAGTCATTTTTCCTTATAATGTCAAATAATTTTTGTACATGCATGATCTTCTGAAGAGACATGTCAGCAAATTTTTGCTAAACCATATTTTTTACATGTTTAGCTGCAATCAAGATAATCACATCAATTCCTGTTTTTCTATATGCTATTTGTCACACACTTGAATGGCTGTTGTAATGAAGAAAATTGGAAACTAAATGTTTTAAAAGTAAACTATAAGGGTGGCTGATTATCTTTACAATGCAAACACATCTTTGAATAAATACTTAGATATACAACCCACTAGAGATAAATAGATTTTTAGGAGTAGAGACAGAATGGGTCAAAACACACACCTGGATTGTTTGACTCTGATAGACTTTAATTACATGAAAACTGAAACTGTAAATTCCTTTCCTTGGTGCCACGAAGACAGATTCCAATGTGAAAAAATTGCCCACGTTAACTAGGATCTACAAATAAAAATAATAGTAATTATTGTCATTTCTTCTGTAAGAAAAAAATTCCCTCCTTCTTCCCTCTGCTCCCCCCTTCCCTTCCTCCCTCCCTTCCTTCCTCCCTCCCTTCCTTCCTTCTCCTTTCCTTCTCTCAATAGCCAGCTTCAGAGACCATAGAGAATAAATCAACTGGTTCTGTTTTCTCCTCTTAAGTGATGGGAAAACGGACTTGCACAATGGAAGGCTCTTCTACGTTTTAAATAGTACAGGTAAAAATAACTCTGTAATATTCACTCCACAATTTCCAGGCCTGATATCTCTGGACTTATCAAGGTAACATGTGAAGGCTTACACTAGCTTTGCATTTAGAATCAGAGTACAGCATCTCCCATATCCCCACCATCTACAAGCCTCAGCAATGTCCAAAGTGACGTTGCCCAGCCAGCCAATCGACATTCATGGGCTCTCTGTAGTCCCCCAGACACATCACAGAGGTATCCCACCCCTTCCACCAAGAGGCATCATCCACGACACTGAACAGTTGGTGCCCACAGGGACAGGAATGCCTGGCTCATCCCTGAGCCTCCAACCAGGGCTCTCCGGAGATCTGTGGTCATCCTTTTCATTTCTGTGCCATGTAAGCCTTAATTACAATGCATTGGGAATGAGTCAGCTGTCACTGGCTGCCAAAGGGGAGGGCACATATAAGGCAGACAGTGAACCAGGCAGCCTCACATGTTCCTCTCAGTGGCATGACTTATCTTCCTATCAATCACCTGCAATTCATTTGAAGTATAAGGGTCAAAAGTGAAACTAAAAGCTCTGTTTCTAGGAAAGCTACAGTGCACTTTGTATGCCAGGATGGTTATGAAATAACTCTGAATTTCAGTAAGTGACTCCTCAGTCAAATTTCAGTGCCTCAGAGGTGAATCACGTCCTAAGAGAGAATGAGAAGTAAACAAAACAATGAAGATGTCTTTCATGTCTCTCCAACAAATACATTCATAAAGGGTGCCCCCAAAATGATATACACCTATAAAAATACATTTCCTATTTATCAATGGCAGCCTGTTGTTATCTCTTTTAAACAGTCCTTCTTGTCAACATTAATACATCTTCATACCTCTTCAGTAATTTCCTCTAAGTGCACTATTGACTGTATACAGCAGACAGAAATGTCAGGATGGTGAGATAAATGCACCAGGCTCAGCCCCTGCCTCGAGGCGAATGTATGTGTGTGACTGTATTGAGATTCTGGTTTCTTCCCAGTAGGCATCAGATTTCTGTTCTCTGACTTGATACCCGAAGGACTTTCAACACCAAGCCACCAAACTCTATAAGAATCACCAGAGAAACCTTTGCCAAAAACCAATTTTTCAAACGCATTTAAAACAATGTAAAGTTCTTAGCAGAGATTTCCTGATTCACATACAAGAGGCATCCTTCATTGGTGATCATGTAGATGCCTGATTGGTGTAGACTACACAACGAAGCTGGATGTGGACTGTACAGAGTAACTGGAACATCCACACACATCAAGATTTATAACTAAATGTGTTTTGTTGTCTCTGAGATGCATGGCTCCCTGAACAGAAGAATAAATCCTTTTTTTCCTCTAGTGGGAAGGTCACTGAAAAGAATTCCTCACACAAGAGATAGTTCAGTGTTCACAGTATTCCAATATTTATTGCATTGAAATACAAACCAGGGGTGGTGCCAGACTTTGTTTCATCACTGTGGAAAAGACTGCAACAAAATCCCCAAAGGTACTACTTGATTCTCTCTCTCTCTCTCTCTCTCTCTCTCTCTCTCTCTCTCTCTCTCCCTGTGCACCACATATCTTTAGCTGTCAAGTTGAAACAC
>NW_008340140.1:441209-448012 GCF_000622305.1 Nannospalax galili | reverse complement strand
TCCATAGTAAGCCTCCAGAGAGGCATTCTCTATCTCTGGCTAGTTGGGGAGTATATTACTTGGGAAAATTAAGTGTCGAATACAAATGTCACCCAGAGCCTTTCCTGGCCCATCCTGCAGCCCCACTTACCCAGTCCTCCCACAAGCTATGCACTGCGTACAGCTGTGAACTGTGACTTTGGAATCAAACAGATTCCAGGTACTGCTGGGATTGGTTGGAATCAAAACACTGGAGTCAGGCTTCTGCCCTAGGAGGCTTTGCTAAAGCTAAAAGCTGATGTCCTGGAGTAGTGCATCACTCCCATCCACAGAGCACCACGGTAGCAGCTTTGATCAATTCAGCCCCAGTCCCCTCCCAGCCAGCTCAAAGTCTATGTATGTTTCCCCAGCAATTTACAATGCTCTCAAAGAACCTGAGCCCGGGAAGGGGGCCCAGCTCCTCCAGCGCAGCCCTAAGGGAGCTCTGTGCAATTAATCAATCCCTTTTCCTCCCTCCTAGGCAACTTTTCTCTAAGTATCGAGAAGGGCTTTCTGTCTAGTCCAAGCAGGGTTAGCTGCTCTAGACCATGCAGGGAGACCCCGGCTATGGAGCCCTGGAGGCAAGATCTGACCCTGGACTGCTCCCCACCCTCCCAGTCCTCTGTATCCACCTACAGGGTCTCTCTGCACCATGTGGCACCCCAGATCTCCCTGGAGAGAAGCAGTTCCATCTGAAAGGACAGGTCAAACATTAACTGGTTGTCTCCAAGGACCCTGTAGAAACATCTCAGCACCTGTTAAGAAGCCTGAGCTAAGGGGCAAAGCTCTCTACCAACAGATCCCTGTGTCCATGGATCTCTTCAGCCCCTGCTGACCTGTTGCTTTTAAACTTGTCCTGGGCTACAGCTGCCTGCCTCTGCACTACCAAGCCTCCCCACCGCGCCGGCAGCCTCTGTTATAGACTGAGAGGGAATGAGGGTCGGGGTTGCCTGGGAAGGGAGGCGGCTGAAGTTCCGGACTCAGGTACATTTGGGGAGGAGGGTGCCTGAATTGTCTTGCAGTATTCTAATCATACCAGCTTAATCTAGTCAGGCAGCCCCGATCTGAACTATCCAGAGACCACCCACCCACTGGGCGGGTTGCATCCCTCGGGGTCTGACCTGATCGAAGTAAATGATGCGGGTTTTGTTGCTCATTTCAGACGGCTCGTGGTTAGTGCTCCGCACCGCTGAAAAGGCCACCTTAGAGTTTGCCGCCCGGACCGATATCCCCAGAGGGGAAGAAGAGGATCCCTTGGAATCTGTGGCGGGGTTCGAGTCGCACACCACCAGACACTTGCCCTCCAGAACGATGGGTTCGGTATCATTCTGCGCCCAGACAGGCAGCCCGGGCAGCATCAGGACTAGCAGAACGGCCGGTACCACGGACAGCGCCCGGAGCGCGGAGCCCATGGTGAGCCGCGTGGGCAAGCCGCAGCCGGCTGGGGCTTCTGCTGGCCGGCGTCGCCTGCTACCCGGGATCCCGGAGCTCGCGAGGATGCCAGTGGTTAGAACGACAGCGCGGCTGGAACGTCGGCGGCGGCGCGCACACTTCCACCAATTCTGTGGGCCGAAGTCGAAGTCACCCTTGGCGATGTGTCGCTGGCTCGGATACCTTTGTCCTTTAAGGAGCTCATTCAGAACTCCCAACTCGACCCTCCGCCGCCCCACGGTCAGCCGTGCCTGGGGCCCCCGCACCCACTTTTGTCCCTAGACATGTAAAAGTCGCCAGTCTCTCGCAATCACACCTCAAAGGAACAAAATAAAATCTCACCCCAAACCCAAGTACCCCCGGGTGATCACGGAACTGGAGACAGAGGGTACTCAGGAGCGCAAGGGTCGAGGTGCCCAGTGGTGCGTTGTCGATCCCGTCCGAGCGACTCTAGCTGGCGCAGGAACGAATGACAAAGGCGGAAGGTGTTTCCGGGGATGAGAAGAACGCCGGGCTGTGTTAACCGCCAGGATGCTAGAGACTCCCACTCGCGCTTGGTCAAAAACGCCCCAAGGCCGAGTGTCCCTCCGACGCAGGTAGGCAGCGCCTCCGCCTCGTCCTCCGCGCCAAAAGCGCCAAGGCACCGATCAGTTGTAGGGTGCCGAGCGGCGGGGCTGCCCAGGGTTCCCGCGTCCCTGCGCACAACTTTGTGTCTCCGCGCGCAGCTGGGAGGGACAGCGCGGAGCTGGCATCCGCGCGCTATTTATAGGAGTGCCGCGTGCAATGGCTTGTTGTTCAACCCGCGGATCCCCGGAAAGCAGAGGCGTCCGGTGACCCCAACCGAGCAGCGCCTTGTGACGTTGAGTGCACCCGTAGCAAGCGGGGCGCACCACACTGTCCGCTGCAGAGGTCTGAGGCCACTCGGCCCCCTGAGATCGCGCCGGGTGTGCGCGCAGAGAAGGATGCCCACCCCGCCGCAGCGGCCCGGACTCCGCGGCTGCTGGACCTGGACCCGCCGAGGGGGCTGCGGGTACCCTTGTTCCGCCCAGCGCGGGACTCTGCCCAGCGCCCTGCGAGCGGAGAGCGAGCGGCGCTGCCAGCCCTGCTGCAGAGACCGAAGGGCAGGGGAGGATCCGCGCTGCGCCCTGCCTGGATGCTGGGGGAACCCGCCGGCGTCCCCAACTGCCCCGGCGGGGAACGCGTCCCACCGAGCCCTGGAGCCTGGCAAGCTCAGAGAGCCTTGGGGCAGCTCTGTGCCTGTGGGGGCGGCTGGGAGGAGGTGCCTGATCCCTCCCTTCCGCTCTGGAAGATGCGCCTCAGAAGCCACAGGGGCGCGCCTTCCCCTTCACAGCGCACATCCACCCCAAGCAAGGCCAGAAAAAGTCTTCATAAACTAAAGCCCCTTAAGTTTTTTAAATAAAATATTAAAACACACAACCTGAGGCTACTGCATTTCCCCTTCCCCCCTCTCCCCCGTGCACTCCACTGCCATCTTGGTCTCTGATTGGCAAGGTATTTTCCTCTTCTGCAGCCACCACCAGGAAGCAGGGAAGTGGAGCTTGGCTTTGCAGTGGGCTGCATGAACTTGGCCAAGTCACTTTCCTTCGCTGAGAGCTCAGCGTTCATCTAACCAAGGACCCCCTGGCTTTATAGTTCCATGTTCTTTAGGGTTATGACACTTCTAAATTCTTTTTTATTATTATTTTTATTTTATGGGCATGAGTGTATTGCCTGCATGTGTACAAGTATGCCCGTGCCATGCAATGCCCGCAGAGGTCAGAAGAGGGCGTCGGATCCCCTGAAATTGGAGTCACTAACAGTTGTTAGCAATCATGTGGGTCCTGGGAATCAAACCAGGGTCCTGTGCAAGAACATCGACTGCTCTTAACCAGTGGGCCATCTCTCCAGCCCCCTAAATTCTTTCCTGACTCCTGGAGGGCAGATATCATGTTTCTTTTCAACATCCCATGAAAGGCATTGCTAATTTCTTTGGAGTTCCGCTGGCTGTGCTGGCTGCTTTTGCTTAAAGGTGGCTTATTGACTCATGCTCTTGGGACAGGAACTCCACAATTGTCTTCATTAAAGAACATCTTTCTTAGAATGGCATTCAGTCTCCTCCACAGCAGAAACTAGACCTGCATGTTCAGTGTGGTGTAGTTAAATTCTCCAGGGGGACTCAGGCCATAAGTACTGTGGTGTTAGTTCAAGTGTTAAAATCGAAGGTACAGCTATGATTGGTCCATGGCCCCATTTTCCTATAATGATACAACTAAAGGATTGATGCCTGGCACCACAGTCAGAAGGACTCCAGAGGAGCAGCGCCAGCTCTGAATGGCAGTTCCTCTAGTGCCAAGCCGTTACAATTGAACATCCCTCATCTAAACTGAAAACAAACAGGTGAATTATCCCAGGCCTTTATGATTGTCATTACGGACCTGATGCCCATCGTAATCACACAGCTTCCCACTTGACCCTTTCTGGCTTTGTAACTCTTCCATTTTCACTATGGGCTGTCTGTATAGCAGTAGAAATGTCCCTTGTTCAGTTCAAGCATGATGTGTTGTGTTGTGTGTTTGCGTTTGCAGGTGTGTTCACCTATGTGCATGTGAGGCCAGAGGAGGATATGGTCCTGCTCCATCACTCTCTGCCTTACTTCCTTGAGACAAGGTCTCTTACTGAACCCAGAGCTAGGTTGCCAGCCAGTGAGCCCCAGTGATCCTCCTGTCTCTGCCCCACACCCCCAGCACTGGGGTTACAAGCATACACAACCATGGCTTTTATGTAGGTTTTGGGAATTTGATCTCATGCTTGTGTAGCAGGCACTCTTACCTGCTAAGCCATCTCCTCAGCCCCAATTCTCCTTTGAGAGCAGATACCAAGTTAAATCTGGTTCCACTTTTTCTTCTGTAGAGGTAGGACCCTGCCTTCCTTGTCCAAGATGGCGGTTCAGTAGGTAAGCCTTGAGCTTCTCAGTTCAAGCTGGGAGGAATTTGAGAAAGATCGCTGTTGACTGAGAACCGTTTAATATGCAATATTCATCTTCCACACAAGCCCTGACATATTCTTTTGTAATCCTCTTTATTCTGGCATTTTTTGTTTATAAGAACTCATTTAAAGTCATTTCTTTCTTCTCTCAGTGAAAGTAGTCTTTGTAGCCTCAAAACCTAGCATCCTTACCATACTAAGGTCCCAGTGACTGACTGAGGACTGACAAAATACTTCCAAATAGAATGTACTACACAAACTAATTTGAGTAAGGCTCCTCCCGTGAAATGTGAATTCAGAGTCTGAATCATCTGGGTGGAAGTACTGGGTCCTTATGGAAAGATGTTCTACTGTTCAAGGTGCTTGGAAGGTGTGGTCCTCTGCTGAGAGAAGCTGTAAGATGTACTGTCGTATCTTTCCACATCACAGTTGCCTGAACAGGGAGAACTCAAGGTTCTAGAACTCACAATCCTCTTGAGACCAGAACTTCATCATGTGCAGGACCCAACATGGACAGTTGAGTTGCAGCTGCCATATTTTCTCCCTCTGGGATTGGACTGAGTTATTTAAATAGCATCTGGAGGAACCGGGTGCTAAGGAAGAAAGGTCTGTGGACCCCTAGACTGCTGGAACTGTGTCAGAGGCATCTGAAGGCTGAAGCAGCTTCAATGGAAGGCCACCACACTGAGGAAAGGCAACCAAGCCTAAAGACTGAGGTGTCCTGAGAGGCAGAAGTGAACGAATCAGCTCTGTTCTCCAGTTCCCAACTTCTGCTCACAAGAGGTCCAGTAGCCCTCCAGCTACTTCCTGTTCCTTGTCATGAAGTATCCTCACTAGAACGGTGTTCCCCAAATCATACACTGGGAAGATGAGAAAAAGAATTCCATTGACTGAGGATTATTAAGTTTGCGGTATTTGGCTCCTGCCAAGAGACACTGGCAAAGCCCATCTCCTGCCTGGGAAGCGTTTTCTGAATATTAGGGAAAGGCTCATCCACTGCCTCATCCCCACCCCCACCGAAACTCCAGGTGCTCCAGGAGAAAAGAATCAAAATCAAGACCAAGTTTCTCTCTCCAGCCACATTACTAAATCTGCTCCCTTTTTTCCAGTCAAAAAGATGATACTAGAAAACTTAGTTGTGGCTCAAATGTTTCCCTTTTCTAAGGTTCCTTGATGCCCAAGGTTTCTGTTGCCTGTTATTGTTACCAGGCCTTCAGAGGCAGTGTGGGAATGCATTCTGCTATCTCAGTTCTCTGTAGCTGGGGTCAACTCTGAAGCAAATGAAAATGGGAACCAATTTTGCACAGGAAACATGATCTGGTGGTCAATATATTCAGTGCCTGCTTGCCTGACCACCTCCTGGAGAAGTCAAGAAAGTCAGGATCTAGGAGTGATGTTCTGCTTCTGAAGGCAGTGACTATGAGAAGCAACGACAGACACACAAGGTGTTCCACTCTTGAGGCTTCCCTGGGGCTGAGTGATAGGAGATTCCAGACATCATATAGTAGAAGACCACCGCAGGTCGGTCATACAGAAGGTGCAAAAATCAAGAGTTGGTGATCTGAGGCTCACTCACATCACAGCCAGATGAAGGTCCACTGAGTTGTTTAATTACCCTTGCTCACTACAGTGATAGCTATCTGCCCAAGAGAATGTTCTTTCTGAGAGAGAGTAAGTGGCTTAAGGAGAGAAAATATTGTGAAGATGTGTAGGTGCCATAAAGTTACAGAGCCGTGCTGAGAAGACCCTCAGGCTTCCTTCTGGAGACAGTGAAATGGTAGACCCATTTGAAGACAGAGTCATGGGGAAAACTAGGTGGATTATTTAAAAATCTTTCAAATTAGACCCACAATTTAAAAATTGTTCATAATGCTCCTCTGTGTAATTTCCTCCGTTCAATGTCAGCCAACAAGGCATATATCCAAGATGTGAAAGAGTGCTAAGGTTTCTTGATCATGGTTGCAGTCAGATTTTGATCCCATTTTGTTCTTCCCATGATGGTCTGTGTTTCTCCCAGACATTATATTTATCACGATTTTTGTGATTGATTTATTTGTTGTATTTTCCATGGCTACGAACTCTTCAGGAACACAGGCTTTAACAGTGAGTAGAGATTAATAAATAAATGCTTACTGAAAAAAGAACTTGTTACTGAGATTATTTCTCACTGGGAAAACAATATCACATCAAACCACTATAAGCGTAAGAAGAAAAGGAAACCCTTTCTTGAATTTGGGAGAACTTAAATGTTTGGTCTACCCTTAGCTACAAAGAATAGGAATCCAAGGACACATGGAGGGAATTTATTGGAAGGGTATCTTACAGATCCAAGGGCGGATCTGAACCTTGGGGATAAAATCAATCTCTCT
>NW_008340140.1:434585-441186 GCF_000622305.1 Nannospalax galili | reverse complement strand
TCTCTCTCTCTCTCTCTCTCTCTCTCCTTCCCTCCCTCCCTCCCTCCCTCCTTCCCCCAAAGCAGGCCTGCATTATTGTTTTTTTCACTGATAGAAAATTTCAATAGACACCTTTAAAATTTACACAGAGGAAATCTACCTAAAGGTAGTGCCAGAACCTTCCAGAGAAGAGACTCATATGAATTCAGAGACCCAACCTTTATCAATCATTTTGGTTAGAGACACAGGAGTATATCACACACAGAACTAATTCCATATTCTCATGAACTATGGAAAACCAGGGTAGAGGTGGAGCAAAGTCAAGTCTTAGAAAGGTAGTACATACAGTACATGATAAAGTGGGAGAGAACAAACTATAGAATAATTGTATTGTGTGATTCTGTTAGCGCCCTGTAAGCATGCACAAATGTTTACATTCTAACATAAGAAGGAAAATGTGAAAGAATTAGACAGCAACGCTTTGACTTTAGAGGAAGGGAGTAGAAGGGAAAGACTATTAATTTTACCTCAGATGTTTGTTATTTGAATTTTCCTAGCAATCATGTATTATATTGTGAAACACATTCTAAGAAAATTCATTTGCTTTAAAAAAAGGAAAGGGATATTGGGCAGATCTTCTAATTACAATTAAAATCCATAATTTTTTTAAATTTTTAATTATTTTTATTTTATGTGTATGCGTGTATTGCCTGCAATGTAAGTGCACCCATGTCATGCAATGCCCGTGGAGGTCAGAAGAGCCTGTCGGATGCCCTGGGACTGGAGTTACAGACAGTTGTTAGCTGCCATGTGGGTGCTGGGATTTGAACCTGGGTCTTCTGCAAGAACAACCAGTGTTCTTAACTGCTGAGCCATCTCTCCGGCCCCTAAAATCCGTAATTTAAACTGCATAAAGTTTGGAAAGAAAAAGAAGTAAGATTCTTTCTCATACACGGCCTAGGTAGATCAGCAATTTCCCTTCTTTGGTTATATTGATCGAACTCACCAATATAAGATTACTCATTCTGTGTTTTGGAAGATGCTCAGATGTATAAAGACTCACAGTAGACATTTGAGGAAAAATTACACTGGAAATGGTAAAACTTATGAGTCACATCGAAGTCCTGGTTGTATTTCGGATACAAGTCAGCAGCTCTTTATATAACATGCTCAGCACTCAGGAAACCCCTAAGACATGCCCAGCCTCTTCTCTTTTCTGTGAAGAAAGAAGAAGAGCATAAATGTGAGGTCCAGATGGATAGCTGCTCCTTGTGCAAATTGCCTGAGAGGCTTATCTCCAAGGCAGACTCTCTGAGCCTATTCTGAGTTGACAGCTTTGTCCCTGAACCAGGGATCTGTTTTATGAACAAGCACCAACATGAATCTGAAGCTCTACGTCTGTAGACACCACTGGTGAGATACAGCCAGCAAGAGTTCATCTGCAGTCAGGCTGATTAGTCCTAAGCATATTCAGGGTCAGTGCTACCTCCTGCTAGCTTTATGGCCATGACCATGGAGAAAGTTACAAACTTTCCTTCAGCCAAGATTGCTATCATAAAAATTACACTCTGTGCATAGCTTGCTGGAGGATTAAATGGGGGTAGCACATAAGCAGAACTCTAAACACAATGCCTGGCATACAGAAGGTGCTAATTAAATGCAGCGATTATTACCATAAATTTATGGAATCTAATAAAAAGTAAAAGTGAGCCTCAGCTCACCGTACCCAATATCAAAGGCCATTAACTGTTGGCAAACAATTGCCACAACTCAATCTCAAAGACATTACAGTGGAGAGGAACAAGGCGTGCCCAAGAGCGAGAGGGAATCAGGGTTTAGACACCAGGCGGCAGCCAAAGCTGACTGGACGAAGGCCTGGAACGCTGCAGAAAATTCTGAAATGAAGTTGAGGTACTGGGAAGATTTCTGAGTACTCTACGGGGAATCGAATGTGGTTCCAAATTTCTCTTTCTTTCTCCCTTCCTCTTTAATTTTTTGGACATGGATATATATATACTGGTTTTGGTTTGGTATATTTTTCCATTACCCATGTAGCATTTATTGTGGAAAAATAAAAAAAGAATTTGTACTCTAGGGGAAATGTCCAGTTTAGCACTTCAAAAGGAGATCAGAGAGGGGTGATTTTTAAAACCAAACAGTGACATAAAGCAAAAAGCACAGATCTTTAAGGTGTGTGTGTGTGTGTGTGTGTGTGTGTGTGTCCGTCCGTGCATGTCATGCGGGTACACACACACACACACACACACACACACACACACACACATATGTATATAAAGGCCAGAGGTCAATGTTGGCATCCTGTCCAGTACCCTACAACTTAATTTTTACACAGAACTTCCCACTGAACCCAGAGCTCACTGACTCAACTTGCTAGCCAGTAAGCTCCAGGAACCCACCTGCTTCACCTCCCATACCCCTAGCACCAGGATTATAGACAGGAGCCACCAGGCCTGGAATTTTATGTGGGTTCTGGGGATCCAAACTCAGATTCTCATGCTTATGTGATGCATTTTACTGAGGTGGTCATTCCCCCAACTTCTCTTCCCCATCTTTCAACTACTGGGTCTCACCTGAATGCAGAGCTGGACAGAAGCAGAGTCTCAGAGAATGAAATTACACAGGAATCAAAGCAAGGCAGGTGGGGATGGGAGAAAACGTTCTAGTGGTTAGATGTACAGGTTATCTAGAGCCAGAAAGGGGTGTCTTAGGAGCAGGCATTCTGTTTACTTGGTCTATATCTGGAAGGCCCAGGCAACTGTAAGCCCCTAACTTCAGCAGTGTGAGTTTTGGGGGATGAAAGAGAAAGAGCTTCCACCCAGTGTGTGGGTCCCCTCACCAGTGTGCTCAGTGAGCTCCCATCTGCATCATGACTAGAGGGGAACCAGGAGACTGTGTGCCCAGCCTCTCCCAGAAGAATATCTTGTACCAGCATGGACAATTCTAGTCCTTAACGGAGGGAAGCTTCCTACAGCCCAGCCACCAAAAGCAAGCAGACCACACCACCTGGCACTCAGCAGAAGAACCAGCAATCTGTTCCCACTCTGAGGCAAAAGATGACTGAGGCAGAGAGCAGTAGGCATGGCTCCTCTACAGAGAGAACTTCACAAGAAGGTAAACTGCCTTCGAGAGGAAACTGGACAATTTTCCCTTGACTCTCACTTTAGAGTCTAACCCTGGAACACAGTGAAACTCAGAACTCCCTGATTGGTTTTGTCTGGAGGCACTTCATTGGCTGACAGCTGCTCACACTGAATGACCATCACTCTAGTAGAAAGACACCAGTCCCATCTTACAGGCAGGTAGATGGAGTCTGAGAGGCAGCTGCCTAAGATCCTCATCTAGTAAGTGGCAGGGCTGGGTTTCATTGCAAGGCATGTATCATCATGTCCAAACCTCTTTCCCATCATCCACATGAGAAAACTTCACACGAAAATGGAATGGGCTTCCAGCATGTTCAAAACAATTTATTTGTCAGTTGATAGCATCAAACCCAAGAACTGAAGTTCTGACAGAGAAAGGAGACAGGCTGGTCATCACAGAATGATTTTGGTTTCGTTTTATTTGGGATATTTTCCATTACTGAGGACTGAACGTGAGGCCTCGGGCACACTAGGCAAGCACTCTTCCACCGAGTCGTATCTCTAGCCCTCCTTTTTAAAATTTTAATCTTGAAACACGATTTCATTAAATTGTTCAATTTGACCTTGAACTCACTCTATAACCCAGGCAGGATATGAATCTATGTTCCTCCTGCCTCAGTTTCCCAGGTAGCTGGGATTATAGGCATGTATCACCAGACCCAGCCCACAGACTTTTAAATAAAAGAATTATTGACCATAAACAAATGCGGCGGATGAACATATAATAGATAGATGACAGATGTAATGATGGAGGAGATTATTTATTAAAGATTATTAAATTTATAGAAAATAATCTTACCAGTCCAGGCATGTGGCTCAGTGGGTAAAAGCTCTTGTATAAGTTTGGTGACCTTAGTTTGATCCCCAGAACGCACAGTAGAAGGAGAAAACCCACTCTTAAAAGTTGTCCTCTGACCTCCACACATACACTGTGATAAGTGTGCACCCATATTCACACACACAAGCATACACACACACATACCTCATATACATACACACTAAATAGATAGATAGATGATAGATAGATGATAGATAGATAGATAGATAGATAGATAGATAGATAGATAGAGGACAGATAGATTAAATACATAAGTAATACATAATTAAATGTAAGGTAGTTAAATCCCCCTATGGCCCTTCTCAAAGCTTCTCATGCCTCCTGTCACTTTGATGTCACATACATTTATCTTGTTACTTGACTGCCAAGTATCTTTTCCCATGCACTGTAGGCAACATGAGGTAGAGTCTTTCACTGTAAATCAACTCCCCAGAAGAGGCCCTGATACATAGTACAGGCACCTTAAATAATGGTTAAAATAACCAAAAAAATGTCATAACACAGATTCTAACTTGGGCTACATTTTTAACTGTATTTCCAATTATAACACTAGATAGTTTTGTAAATTAACTTATGTTCTCTCTAATTCTATTTATAATATGTAATAAGCCATACTTCTTTATTTGGAAATTTAATATGCTTCTGGAAAAAATTGCTGTAAGTAGCCCTTTCTTTCCCTGGACACCCATTTTCACAGCTGTTTTCTGTCTTCACGTCCCTCATGCTGGGTTACGACTGTTTTGGTTTGGGCCAAACTACCAGCTCAGCTTCTTTCTGATCTGCCACTGGGGTTCTGAGAATAGCTATTTTTCAGTGGGCTGTGTACTCAACAAAGCAAATCCCACCTTACTTTGTCCTCTGTTGCTAATTGGGTACCTGTAGGATTTCAAAAGCAGATCCAAGATGGTGGGCTCTGGCTTCTGGTTATTTGGCCAAGAGCCTCCTGAAATGATGGAACCTGTGCCAACCTACTGGACTTTCCTGGCCATCTGTCTGTTGGCTAAATAACTCATCTAGGATAGACCAACTCATCACTTAGGCAGCTGGTGTTTGGGAGATTGACTGAGCTGAACCACTTCTGGTCTGGGTCCAATATTTCCTGACTGAAACAAAAATGAATTCATAGGACTTTGTGCCATGGTTTGTGGAGTTTTTGCAAAGAAAACAAAGCTAATGAAGGATCTTGTTGAACTAGATTTAAAACAAAATTTGCCTTTTAAGGTGTGTGCCATTTTTTAACATTACCCTTTGTGGCTGTATTTCACTCTCTCTTTTTTCCCTTTTTGTTTCTATTCTACCCCCTTTTCTATCATTTATTTTCCCAAAAGTTCTTTGTCCTATACACTATTCAATCAATATTGGATGAGGACCAAGTAAGGGTAGCAAACGCCAATGCCTTCAGGGGTTGTCGTCACACTTAGAATTATCCAATGTCAAAAAACTAAGGTTCATCCTATCCCTGGGGCCTCTTCTTCCTGATAAACCAGAGAAGTCCCTACCAAAGCTTCAACTAGAGGTGCGGGGGGTTCAAGCCTGCGACCCCCACACAAGGATGACTGGGGATGAGTAAGTGTGCCATTCACCAGCCCCTGCCACCCCCAGCACCAGGAACAATCAGATGCAACAGGGAGTCTAGTCAAGCAGGAACTCATTTATTGCAGCAGGGCAGGGTGCTTATAATTCCCCCACCCCTCATAGTTCTCCAGTCAGCTTAAAGGTCAATGCATACATGCAGGCAGGAGCCCATGAAAGCTTATGGAGGCATCCAATCCTATGATCTTCAAAACAAGTCAGGCCGTGCCCCAGTAACTTCCTCTCGGTGCCATCTTGGCAAGGCAGGGCCTTTAGGTCCCCACGTCTCCCCCTTTCATTTTTATTTTATAAGGCCGGACTGACTTTATTTCATGGGTTACCCATCTCATAGATGGCTCCCTGAGGAGAGATGGCTATAGGCAAAGAGGCTGACTGGCAATGAAGCCAAGGAACTGGGTCCTTCACCTTAGATGGATATAAGTAAAGAGAGGAATTTTTTCTCATGAACTATTGTCTATGGACCATCATGCTAGTCAGTCGGATCCTGGCCTACCCACTTAAGGTTTCTCACAGGCACCCATATGGGGTTTGAATCTCCTGTAGGGTAGACACAGCCAAAGCCTTGACCCATGGTTAGCAATGGATCTGAGCCTCTCCATTGCCCCGTAATGGGATCCTTCCACCTTACCTGTACCTGAGGTCTCTGCTCCTGTCATCCCCAATGCTTCTGAAACCGGGATTCCAACTGATTTTTTTGAAAATTAAGAATATTAATAGTGAATAAGGCCGTACCCAACTGTTGGTGGGGGCTCATTCCCCCTTTTTGTTTTTTTAATTGAAGTTTTAAGTTTTGATGGTTGTGTTCTACAATGGCTTGACCTTGGGGAATGTAGGGAATTCCTGTATTGTGTTGAATTCCCCAAAGTGAAAAGAAATCTTGTAAATTTTTACTCACAAAACATGGTCCATTATCAGTTTTAATTCTTTGGGGCAATCCCAACATAGCAAAGCACTGGAGAAAATGAGACTGAGGATGTTTAGACATCTCTCCTGTATGAACGGTAGCCCAACAGGCATGTGAGAATGTGTC